>NC_132881.1:23496808-23841308 GCF_030463535.1 Salminus brasiliensis | reverse complement strand
TGTGTCCTGAGGCTGTGAGTGGTTCAGAGAGGACTACGAGAGACTACGTTCCATTGATTCAGCCCACAGCTCATCTCTGCCCCACTCCGACTGCATTTCACATGAGTCCCGTATCCGAACGACAAAAGGACGGATGCAGGGATGCAGCTTGTTTCTTTGGAAACGGGGTACGACTGGGAATACGCTATTTTAGCGCAGGATCTGTAAATATGTGTGGAGAGGTGCAGGCAGATCTGCAGCGCTTTGCGGTTTCTGGAGCACCAGGGGGCTCCTTTCCTTTCTTTATGAGGACCTTGTTTTCCATTCTCAACTTTATAAAGCTCTAAATGGAGACACACACACACACACATATATACATATATACACAATACGACAACAGGATGGATTGTCGGCCTTGCGAAATAAACTCTGAAATGGCAGCTTCACAGGAGAAGCAAAAAGCCTTCTTAATTTTTAATGGAAGTCAATGGGAAAGGGTTGCATTCCAAGTCCTTTTGGAGCATTTCTGTTGGTTCATTCATCATAAAATTTGGAGCCAATACAAGGAACAACTGCCAGATTCATGTTATGTCAAAAAATCAAAAATGTCAAAAATAAAGAGACACGGTTTATATGAACCTTGCAATATATGTGTGTGGAGAGATACATATCTGCTATTCTGATTCTCTGACTGTTAATAATAATGAAATAATAATGACATTAAACATTAAAGTGCACTAAAAGTGGCTGCTAGAGCTCCAAAACATGGTCAGTTATCAATGTCAGTAGCCTATCCCAATCAAGAGAACAGGCCAGAACATCTCTATATTAAACAGTAGCCAAGTCATCATCACTGAATCATCATCATCACACCATGTCTGGATGTTTTTTTGGATGAAAAAGCTCAAAAACTGTCCTTTTTTAATAGGCTTATCACTCTGCAGTGATCTCAGAGCTCCTGGTCTTGTTCTGCCTCTCCAGCAGTGGGTCTCTTAAAAAAAAGTGTGGCAGCACAGTCTAGTGAGCGAATTTAAAAAGATCCGTGCTTTAAGCAGTTACGCCGTTTAGCGGAATTCAGCTGAATTCACCATTGTGTGTTTGGCTCGCTGACGGAAAGTGTTTTGCTTGTCCAGCTGGGGTGCAAACGCTGACCGTTGCGCAAAGCATGCTGTGTCTGATGCATGCTCACGAGTTGCTTTTCAGTCCCTGAATCATCTCTGTCTCGAGTTATGTGTGCAAAAGTGCTTTTTTCAGTGGCATGTTACACGTTAGATAGAATGACATGACGTAAGAACGTCTAGAAGACCTTGCGTAATGTTCACACATGCTTTAAACAGTGAGACCTTTCACTGACAGACAAATGAATAGAGAAGCAGTGAAAAACGACCTGGGAGAAAGCACTGCACTCTAAAACAGGGGTTCCACAAAGGGTTCTTTAGTAAGGACAATGGTTCTGTATAGAACCATGATAACCCAAACCACCCAAAACCATTTGGATGCTCGTATGATTCTTTGCCTGGATAAAGGGTTATTTTCATTGGTGGAAAAAACGTCCACAGGTGGTTCTGTGTAGAACCTTTGAAATGGTTCTATGTAGCAATCTAAAGGGTTCCACTCTTGTCACTTTTTCAGTACTGTATAGATCATCAGAGATTTGCTTAAGGCTATTCAGGCCCACTCTATAATAAATCCCTCTAACTGTGTAATTCCACATTATCCATGTAATAGCAATATACACTATATGGACAAAAGTATTGGGACACCTGTTCATTCATAGTTTCTTCCAAAATCAGGTGGATTAAAAAAAAAAAGATCCTGCTTTCGTTAGAATAACTTTTCACTAGATTCTGAAGCATTGCTGTGAGAATTTGATTGCATCCAACGGCAAGAGAGTAAATGAGGCCAGGACGTTGGATTATCACCACCCCTCCACATTAGCTGTATGTGTTTGTGTGTGTGTGTGCCTTTGCACATCTGTGTCAGCAACGGGTTCAACTTAACACAGCAAAATGCATTATTTAGAAGGGGGTTCCAAAAATATTTGGACATATAGTGTAACCGCTGGTGTAACTACAAGTGCATGTCAATAGCTGTGAATAGAAAAAGGCAGTGGTTCATACAAATACAGGTAACCTAATTTTAGTACACATTTATAACCACATAAGAGCATAAATGAGGCGAAACTAAAATTGATGCACAGTATGTACTGCCGTAATCCAGTTAGATCACAGGTAGTTACATTGTTGTTGCTGAGATTATTGACGTGTAACTACACAGTTATTAGCGACACCTAATATGAAGTGGGACCGGCTATTCTTCACTTAATTTTTCGTCTCTCCTGATCTAAAATAAAATGCGAAAGCTCCAAAGTGAGATATTTGACATGCCACCATGACCCGTGGATCGCTGGTTCCGATCCCAGGTCATGCTGCCTCTCATCAGCAGCCGGATCCTGAGAGAGCACAACTGGCCTTGCTCTCTCCGGCTGGGTAGATGGCTCTCTCTTCCCACATCATCACTTCAGTCTGGCCAGCATTACAGCATGGCCAGCATGTGTGTCTGCTAGCCGATGCATCAGGGCTAGGTATTCGGGCATGTTGGTTGCTCGGTGGCGTTTTAAATGATGGCAGTTTGTAAAAAGGAAAATAAGGAATAAAAATAATAAAAATAATATTAGTCAAAGACTAATTCCATGTTTGCCTTTTTTGACTTTTTGACCTAATTTTTTACATTGTTTAAAAAATTCATGATTAATGGACCAATAGAAATGCTCCAAAATGACATGGAATGAAATCCACTTCCAATAAAAGTTTACATGATTATTGTCCTTCTCCTGTAAAGTCCCCGTACAAGGCTTTTGCGTGACAGTGATGACAAATAAAAGTCAGAAAAGCATGAGACTGAAGTAAAAGGACTCACTGACCTCCTCATGAACATGCTGACGCGCTCCTGTTGGTCATTATGAAAACCATACTTTGCGTTGGTGACCTTGAGTGAGTGGTGGAAGTGAAGCACAGTAATCCATCCACAGAAATCAAGTAAACCAGAATACAGTACAAGTGGCTGTTACAGTATTGTCACAGTACTGCCACTGAAGCACAGCTCTGACTGCAGCTGCTGTTGGCTGCACAGTGTGTAGGTGGAGGCCTGTACACTCAAGAACCATGGAAAGACAGAGATGAAAGTCTAACTCCTCTGTGCTCATCACACTTCAAGTGGATCTGTGAGTCACACACACATATGGGTTTTGTATTTCACTGCTGCTTTAAGGAAAGTTTGAATGACATGATCATGGAGAGGCCTGTGATGTACTGTATAGAAGAAGGTGTGACCACCATCAAAGCACTGAAATGTATGTGTGTGTGTGTGTGTGTGTGTGTGTGTGTGTGTGTGTGTGTGTGTGTGTTTTAATAGGAGGTTTGCTCCCACCCTTTCTACAGTACCAGCCTCTACAAATCTAGAAAGGCTTTACACTAGATGTTGGAACATGGCTTTGAGGATTTGGTAGTATACAGCCACAAAAGCATTAGTGGAACTTATCTATCACTCCAGAGACCACAGTTCCCCCTGTACTTGCCGTTGGACATGGAGACTGTAATAACTGAAGGGTTGTCCTAACCTTTTCCTCACAAGTAGATTGTCATTTCTATTAATGATATTTTCCTCATTCATTTAATTAAAAGAGAAGTCTTCAGTCGTATGTGTTTAGTTCGAATGAAGATCAAATGAATGTCCACATGGAAAGACATGCAGAGAAGACACTGCTTGAGTAGTGTGTTCATGTGAGGAGACCGAGACACCAGTTTCACTTCCAGTATCAGGCTTGGACAGAACTGCGACAGCAGAGACACAACATACCCTTGCCAACTGCGTGTGTATGTATGTGTGTGTGAAGGCGTATATGTGTATAAGTGAAAGGGAAGAGAAAGTGATAAAGAATGCACCCCTGAGAAGAAATTGTCCATTGGACGATGTTTTAAGCAACTAATAAATCAACCATGGTGAAAAGCATGTCGTCCTGGCCCATTTTCACAGCGTCCAAATCCTGGCACGTCACCTTGCACGGTACGCACTGTTCCGCAAGGCCAAATCGAAAGCCTTCCACTGTTCCACACTGCTACAAGTGGTAAGAACAGGTTTATTGGACAGGGCCTTTCCACACACACACACACACACACACACACACACATACTAACGGTCAAAAGTTTTGGAACACCCAAAGTCCAGTGAATAATCTTAAATGGTAGAAAGTCCAGTAAACCCAAATAGTACTGTATAAAGGAGAGGAGTAAAGTGCCAGCTTTTAAAAATGCTCCAAAAACTGAAAAATAATGTAATTTGAAAAAATTGTGACTTGTTAAGTCATTGGTTAACAACTAACAGCTGGTCTGTAGCAGAGGAAGTAAATTAAGCTCCGAAAATTGATGCAGATAATTTACAATTTACAATCCACAAACCACTTAGTCTGTATAGAAGCACTGTTAGGTAGACTGTTCCTGAATCTACTACAGTATTTAGACAATATTGCACATGCAGATTACTATCCTATTGTCTAGATGAATACACTTAGAAAAGAAACACAGATAGACCCTAATAACTCTTAAAATGTAGAGAAAGCACAAATAAGACCATAGTGTGATGAGTTCAGTTTCCTACACCATCACAAGACTCTTGGAAACTGGAGAAGACTGAAGAGGTCTGGTACAGGAAATCCACAACAGCTTTAGAAGATGAAGTTTCTGAGAGTCAACAGCTTACGTGAAAGGCAGCTCACATGACAACACCTTGTAGGAAAGCTTAATGCTGGACCGAGTCTCAGTTTTAGCTGTGAGGTGAAGACTTGGAGGTCAAGAAGGCTTGGAAGAAAAGAAGGCTTGCCTAGGCCATGCAACACTGTTGGTGCATTCCTGAAAAATGTGGGGGTGTTCTTAAACTTTAGACCAGTGTATATATATATATATATATATATATATATATATATATATATATATATATATATAAACCCACTGTCTGTCTCTTTAGTTAGGCCTCTGCTGCTGTGGTACCTCCAAAGCAATGCTAAATCACTGGCTTTTTGCACAGCTCAGCGTTATTCCACCTTTGTAGGAGGAAGAGAGCGTGAATTATCATCCACAGCTTGTGTCTGCTCGCTACATTGATCATACATAAGACACTGAGTTGGTGCTTTCAGCCGGGGCCTGTTGTTATATATCTGCCTTTGCGGGAAGTGCAAGATGAAAACGTAAAAATAAGTAGCGGTGGAAGATCCGTGGCATTGTCAATAGCACCAAGTTTGCAAACTCTATGTGAATTGTTTACGCAGTATTCCCTGCGGTGTGCTCGGAATAGTAATATCTAATAACTCTAGTGAGTGTGTGTATGTGGCTTATTTTTATGCATGCTAGTCTCATTTGTGATACCACAGGACAGGACAGAAGCTGTAGCTCAGCAGTCTCTCTCTCTCTCTCTCTCTCTCTCTCTCTCTCTCTCTCTCTGAGTCATGTTTACTGACCCTGCTTCCACGAACAGACTTTATCAACAAAGCCGAAAGAGTTGTTGCCAGTTTTTGAACTCATTTATGCACAATATAACCACTTACAGCCACTACTCTCTTTAAGGCTGCAACAAAAAAAAAATAAATCAAGAAAAACAGACATAAAAGATGTAAAATATAAGGACTGAAAGGAAGAGTAAGGAATATAATGAATGCACTACAACGAGGAAATCACACATTGGACAGTGTTGTAAACCTGTGGCATCAGCAACTGTTGGGTCAACAATGGTCGCTGTGGCCTGATTTCGCTCTCCTGTTCTGGCATATCACCGAATACAAATATATAGAGAGAGATACATATATAGAGGAAGAAAACTATAGAAATCAAACTATATAGAGAAATACATATATAGACGAATAAAAATGATAAAGAAATACATATATGGAGAAACAAATATATAGAAATCAAACTATATTGAGAAATACGCATATAGACAAATAAAACTATAGAGAAATGCATATGTATATAATCAAATATATACAAATAAAAATATAGCAAATTAAATATATAAAACATAAAAATACAACAAATAAAGAGAAATAAAAATACATAAAGAAAACATATATAGAATAATATAAACAAAGAATAAAACAATCAGAAAGTTGCAGTTTCAGAAATGATTATAATATTCACTAAAGCAAGCTGGGGGGTTTGTGTCTCCTAAAAAAATATATATATTTATTATGTAAAGTTGACTGATATGTAAACATGTCCTCCAGTAACATGTCCTAGGTGTTCAGTGTGTTTTTAAAGAATAATTGCGAATCATAGAACAGTGATCTAATGAAACTGTGTTGAAGGTGTAAAGAGTTTGACACTGAGTCAGAAAATAAAAGGCATGAATGACTGAAACAGCATATACACATGTCTCTGATTAAGGGTGGGCAGTGTGGCAAAAAATCTAATGTCAATAAAGACATTTTTAAGGATATGTGATACGCATTATGGGTTTCCTTTTTGCTGTTTGATACGTTGGTGTACACACTGTCGTGATACAGCACTGCACTACTGCCAGCTAACCAGGACTAAGTCTACACTAACTAGGACTAAGTCTACTCTCTTTCGACAAAACCTTAATAACCTCTGTTTTTAAGCACAGGAAAGATCCATGAGGTGCTCAGAGAAGCATACGGTCATGTAGTTTACCACAGTAATGCTAATGTATTGTCCTACTGCCGGCTTATACACCAATCAGCCACTTTTAAGAGTCTGTTTTCATGGAAATGACTCCATGATCAAAACTAGGCCTCTTAGGTGCATCTTATGTGCGTAAAGTAGGAGGGGCTTATACTAGAAATATGTGTTCACGCTCAAATATCTATTTGTTTTACAAAATCACAGATTACATCTAAAGTCTGAGCTTAAATAGAATAATTCAGTTTCCTAAAGAAACGTTATAATCAGTTGTTCAGAATGGAAGCCCTGTATATGCACGATGGTTATTATAGTTATAATAGTTATAATAGTTTATAATAATAGTTATAAACACATCTTCACTGCATATAGTCAGTACTATAGTCTAGTGTCAGTACACACTGTATCCTCAGGCCAAAAGACATTTCTACCTGCCTCTTCTGGTCTGGTTTTGCGGTTTGATCTGAGCGGCCTGGCTGGCCCCGGCATGTTAGCTGTGAGCGATGCGTCCGCGCAGTCATGTGGAGCAGACGCAGTGTGTGCAGGCTGATGCACAGTCCAAGCATAAACTCCTGCCCCCCCTCCCCTCGCCCCGTTAGTACAGATGAATACCCTCGATGGGCAGCGGGTGCAGCCAGCCATGGTGAGCCGTGCGACACACACCGTAATAAAGGTGATGAATTTAAGCAGGGGCGCAGCCGCTGCCGCCGCTACGGCGTCCTCTAATGCAAAGCTGTGCTTCAGACTCCCCTGGAGAGTAGAGGTGCTGTCGCAGTGGATAAAGCATTGTAAAAGGAGGTGTGTGCAGGGCTTTGTGTAATAATGTGGATTGTGGATTGAATTAGTTCCTTGGACTAATGGAGTCATCATGTAACTGAAATTCATAACAGCACAAATATCAGACGTTTGCAATTTCCATGGATCGAATGAAAGAATGCTTGTATGTTCTGTGCGACTACTTTGATTAAATTTGGACATTGATTAAATGAGGACATTTCGATCCTTATTACTTTTAATTTTCTGTTATTCCGCTCTCAACAGAGGCGCAGAGTGGATATTGCTTCCGTACACACGGCCCACGGCGGTTTCAGTTCATTGTTCACAGCATAATGGTCGCCGTGTTGAGTTCAGGACCATGTCCAGAGTCTCAATACATGAATACATGATTTAGCTTATTTATTTTTTTATGCCCCTCCAACGCCAGCACTTCCAGTCCTTAACCTTGCCGTTGTTATTGCTCATAGTACTCAGTGTTTCGCACCATCTTCCTCATGAGGAGAGTGTGTTCAGGTCGATACGTCCTCGGAAGCCCCATTGAGTGCCCTACCACAGTCGCGGTTAACCAAAGAAACAGGGCCGCTCCTGCTATTACGGCTACTGTATCACTACACAGGCAGGATAAGCACTCTAGCAGGGGTCATTAATCGCACACAGAGACTCGGATAGGAGGAAAGTTCTGCCGAAGAGTGATAATCTCGCTCAGAGAGATGATTCCAATGACTTTGAGTGTTAAAAAGCAGAATCCACTTTGCTCCAAGGAGCGGTCCCTCTCGCTAAAGCTTTCCATAAAGTCCCCCAGGGACCCTGGAGCCCTTATAGATCCTCTAACAATTAGTCTAAGTGGCCACATTCATCACTTAATTGCAGTAATTAATTCATTCGGAGGAGCTTCAGTGGGGTCAGAGTCGATTTATCCTGAATTAACTTGGACGCTATCCCTAGTTGAGGAGTAGTTGTCCTTTCTAGAGTGTGCTACTATCCTTCTCACTTTGTGGCATTAGCGAGAGGAAATGAGCTGTGGACTCGTTAAAGGGTTTTAGAGGAGCAGGTGAAGAGCAACCTAAGGATTAGACCAGTGCTGTGTGAATGGACATGATAATTATAGAGTCTATCTTAAGAAAAACCTGCCATTTTCAAAACTGTGTCCATTTGGTGTGTTCAGAGCGAGCTATACAGTATAGTACGATAATGCATTATATGTCCAAATGTTTGTGGACACCCCTGTAAATGGATGCATATTTTTTGTCGTTTTGTTCCTTATACAGATTGTCTATCCCCTGTAGAGAAGTATTGTCAATAGATTAATACTCTACAAGTAGATAAACATGAACCTGTTGAGGGGGGGTGGTTATAGTTCAACATCCTGACCTGTTCTTGTCGCCGAATACAATCAAATCTTCACAGCAATGCTTCGAAATCTAGTAGAATGTTTTATTCTCTGGACAGTAGAGACAGTTATTCCAACAAAAGCAGGATAAACTCATTTTAATAACCTCGATTTAGGAAGAAATAAGTGGGTGTCCCAGTACTTTTGTCCTTTTGTCCAAGAGGATGGTGCAACGGGCCAATTCCAAAAACCCTAAACCTTTATACATTCTTGTAACCTTGTAACCACGGCTTTGCCTGATGGCACTGGCTGTGAAAGGGACATGGAAAGTGAATGTGTGTTTGTGCTAAACTAAAAGCTGACCCTAGCCAATTGGCTGGATAGGCATGTAAATCTATGTATTTTTCACCCCAACAGTCACATACCATGAACGTGGACATCAGAAAATGGTTAAAAATACTGAATTAATGCATTCTGTGGCACTTTTAATATTATAAAACATACTGTGTATCGAGAAAATGTCTTCAAGTACCTTGATGCTATATTTCTGATATGTGTGGTAAATTAAGTGCTTTCACCTGTCTGTCACGGCAGACACAGGGTCGTCTCAGTTCACAGGGAGGATAGTCAGCAGTAGCAACGCCACATAATCACATAATACAGAACTCAAGACTGGGACGGTTAAACCCAGTAAGTGGAGGGGGAGGATGAAATAACCCAATCAGGAGCTGGCCATGGTTGATCAGTGACCTGTTACGGTGTTCAGACAACACTCGCTCACTGTCTGCCATCGAACCCCAGCAGTGAAGTTACACAACGTGGTTTGACATGTCAGTTTGGCTGTGTGACATGAATGTGGTTGCAGTGTGGTGAGCTACAAGGCACTGAGGAGATTTTCACTTCACCTTTCATGAAATCACCCAGTGTGTGGCTGTGTTGAGCTGGGCTCTGTTTTTAAGAGTGCAGTGATATTTTGGGAAACGCTAAAAGCCTGCAGTGGCTATTTTTGAGCGGTGAAGTAAGCTAACTGTGCGTCTGTACGGTGGATTTATGAGGCTATCCTAGAAAGAGTAGAAGATCACAGGTCTGGTCTTTTGAAATGGAGTTAGGAAATAACTGAAGTGAGAGGAGGAACCGGCTGGAGGCTCCTCCTGCTCCCAAACTAACCTTCTATCAATTTCCATCTGTACCTTCGTCACTCTTTACACTCTCAAAAATGAAGGTGCAACAAGGGGTTCTTTTAGCGATGCCATAGAAGAACCACTTTTGTTTCCATAAAGGACCATATTTATACAAGAGCTGTAGGTATGAAGAACCTTTAAATTGATAAAGAATCTTTATGGATCTTAATGGGACAAAAATGGTTTTTGTCACCTTTGTCACACTCCATCTGTCACCAAGACATTAGCTGCGGATCCTTTAAGTCCTGTAGATTGGGAAGTGGTGCCTCCATGGATTGAGCCAAGGGTCTTTCAACACATCACCTTTAAGCCTTTTACTTGTTTACCTGCTACCTAATATACCCCACACCTTGACAGATGCCATTGTAGATTAAACAAATGAAAAAAAAAAACCCATTGTTAGCAATTTTGACCTGCCCTGTTTTGTCTATACACACACACACACACACACACACACACACATATATATATATATATATATATATATATATATATATATATATATATATATATAAATGCGATGTTGGCTGGCACAGACTTTTGGCTGTTGGCTAGTGCAGTGGAGCTTTCCTCCGAGCATGTTGGCTGCCCGGCAAAGCCGCATCAGGACAGTTAGAGAAGAGGCAGAGACTGGCTTTGCATGTATCGGGGGAGGCATGTGTTGGTCCTCACCTGCCTATTGTTGGGATGCTATGTACGGATGTGTTAATTGGCGTTTTTTCTGTTTCTTTTTTTTAAATATGTAGGACATGAGCCCTGAACCCCAAGTTATATAGTAACCTAGGAGATATGTAAGGCAGATGTAACTGCACATGGGTCACAGGGTCATGGTGTCATGAAATCATGTGCCACCCTTATCTTCTCCTATAACACACAACAATAGTTTATTTGAAGGGAAAATCAATCATGATTTCTTTCTTCCCTTCCCCATTTCCTCTTCTATTAGCCGCTCTATATATTATTGCAGATTATTACGGCCGGCTTCCTGCGATGCCGTCGTTATTAGTGAATACATCAACGTCGGGCTTTATAATGCATTCACATCCCTCATTTTAAAAGCACTCTGTGTAATTGAAACGGTTTCTCACAGACTGCTGACTAAGTCTTTGGGCCTGCCTCTGTAGTGGAGCGGGACCAGCTTGGGGAGCGGCAGAGAGGCGGAGGGGAATGTGAATAGAGTCTACTTCGACAGACGGAGCCGTATTGATTTAAAGGTAAGAGGGGCGAAAGAAAAGGCAGCAGCTGAGCACATTTATATCAATCGCTTTTGCTCTCCTGTCTGTCTCCATCCTCGTCCCCCCACTCCTAAAAAAAAAGGAAACGCTGCACTTTGAACGATTCACATTTCAAAGGCTTCTGTGCGGGATAATTTAGGCCTGACAGATCCGTCCTCAAGAGATGTCAGTCATCCCATTTCACTGTTAGTTTAAATACCTCAGCCAGCTTCCCGAAAAAGATCAGGGCCAGTCCTTAACCAAATTAGTCTATAAATGGTGATCCACCACATATATGAGCCTCAGATTAGTTTGCTGTCTTTAGTGAGGCCTGATGTTTGGCGTGGAAATTGTCAGACGCATTCGGTACCGTGTAATGAAGAGAGCTTTAGAGAATCTTATCTACCTTTGTGTCCAACAACCATGTCAGCATGTTGGTCTTGCCGCAAGCTCAGCTGCTCTTTGTCTTTCTGCTCCAGATACTGACTTAACGCTTGGGCAGATTCAAGGATTGTTGCTGCTTGAGGAACAAAAAGAGATTGATGTGTTTTCCTTCGTCAGCAGCGCAAAGTTCAAGGTGCGGGGAGAGACATTTAATTAGATCTACCTTCTTCTAAATGATTTTCAAATTTTCCGGGCTCGGGCCCAGGCGGCCGCCTTCTAAAGGACACTCTGAGGTACCACCTAATGTGCCATCCATTAGACTCATCTGCTTAATATAGATAAAAAGCCATCCAGCCGTCCCTGAGTAATGATCGATTCTGTGCCTCCTTACTATGATTTAGCTCATACCCTTTACAAGCCAAATGTGCATTTTAATCCTTTGTTAAAGGCTAATGGCTCTATCAGGTTTTTATAGAACGTCAGGCTCCAGCCAAAGATTTCCTCATTAATAGCTTTGCGAAACTTAAGCCGTAATTGTTCTTGATTAGTCCGATCTGTGCCAGCTCACGAAGGGCGCAGCACTCTCACTTGCAGCGTTGCTTATATCTTCTCATGCTGCTTTAGATCCATTGAAACGGCACACTGACTTAAGGAGGCCGCGTCTAGTGGCGGCTCAGGCTGTGCCGACAGGTCCGTCAATCATCAGCAAGCGCTAAGTGCGACCTTCCGTCCCGGAAAGCATGTGATGTACACAGCTGCTCATTCTGTGGCATTAAGCCATTAACTCCTCACCGCCTCGTCTCGTGACAGCGCAATGCAATTAAGCTGTGGCGAATGCGGGAATCCAGAGCAGAGGGGGAATTTGTATGGCACTGTTTGCTGAACTTGGCTTGCTCGCAGAAATATTTAGGCCGCACGTCGGTCGGAATATCATCTGATCCCTCTGCTCGTGGTCGCTCATGGCTGTCTTGTCGATGGACAGATTTCATCACCTGACCTGTCTCAGTGCTGCCCTGTCTAAACACAGAAATTGCTGATTAGACCTAACCTATGAGGTGTGTGGGTGTGGGTCCCCGCACAGTTCTCAATACTCTAATGAGCACAGTTGATCGACATCCCTGTAATACTCACAACATTGTAATTGGAACACTGGGAAATGAGTAAATCAGGCTCTGAGTATTCAGGTGCTGCTGTAGACCCACTGTGTACCCAGACATCACAAAGACATCCAGACATGCACTGCTGGATCTTCATCCAAGGACGAACTTGGGAATAAACAAACAAACAAGCAAACAAATGAACAGTGATCATCTAGCATTTGGTAAAGAGTCTTTGGCTTTAGCTTTTGCTTTAGCTCGCCAGTTAGCTTCCACCTACTGGATATGGATAGATTTGTTAAAGCTGTGCGGGCAGGACAAGCCACATTAGACTTGTGGCTTGATAAAAATACTGCAAATGGATGGATGTAGGTTTCCTCTGACTCGTTAAGGTCTGAAATGAAAAGTTGTCATATTACTACTAGCAGAATTATATATATAATAATAATATACAGAAATATATATATATATATATATATATATATATATATATATATATATATATATATATATAAATTAGTGCATTTACACTATATGGACAAAAGTATTGAGACACACTTCTTAACCATTGAATTCAGGTGTTTCATCCAGTCTCATTGCCACATGTGTAAATAATCAAGCCACTAGCCATGCAGTCTCCCGCTACAAATCCCTCATAGATATTCCACCGTCAACTATCAACAGTGAAAAGTGAAAGTGTTAAGGAACCACAGCAACTCAGCCATGGCTGACCACATAAAGTTACAGAGTTGGGTGGTCAAATGCTGAGGCGCTTAGTGCCAACGACTGCATAATAACCGCTGTTAGAGCTGCAATAGGGGGACTAGCTCCATATTAACGTCTATGGATTTAGATTGGGATGTCATAAAAGCTCCAGTAGGTGTAATATGTGAGTGTTCCAATACTTTTGTCTATACAGTGTACATGCTGAACAAGTTTTTTTATTGGTTTGGATTCAAAATCAGGACAAAATGTAAAGGGAATATAACGGATGGCTTGTCTGTTTACAAAAAGAATAATGTTTTATCAAATTCATGTGATAACTTCTATGTGGACATTTACAGTCTTCATATTTGACACTATTTCTTTCCTTGTTCAACAGTTAAAACATTCAAGGGTCAATAGTAGGAGTGTTACACCGGGAACCTTAAGCTGTAAGCCTTTTAAAAGTTACCAACCTGTGATGCTAAACTTTGCCCAAGCTGGTTTACGTCTCACTATGCCGAGAGCGAATGACACACAGGAGCCAGAAGACCCGCCTACTTCTTTAATTCGAACCGAACCGTGACTTCTGCGTACCATTACACCCGTAGCCAACAGAGTGCCACACGATTCTGACACCAGCTATGACAGGAGACATTCTTTTTTTCTCTCCAGTCCTTGGAGTGTGCTTTCTTTGTCCCAGCTTCAAATCATTCTTCCGGAAATATTTCAGCAGCATGCCGGCTCGACTTTGCCACTTGTGAAACTTCTCATCTCGTCTCATTCCCTCTCCCTGTGTGTGCACCTGTATCACAGTGGATCATTGCCTCTTGCTGATGTCCTGATCCGCTCTACGTGCTGTGTGTGTGTGTGTGTGTGTGTGTATGCGTTTGTGTGCCTTAAGCCGAGGTGTGTACGGAGGGCCTGGCAGCAGAGCCTGGAGGCATTCTGACGTGTGCTTGGGTGACAGAGTAGCCCATATGCTGGCCTCCGTGTGCAGCCCGGCACAATATCTCTCCTGGCGCCTATTAGAGCCTCACCACAGAGAATCATCATTTTCTTTTGTGTCAGCACCTCCTGAGGCAGCAAGTGTTGAGAGGAAGCTAAGCACAAGCATACACATGCACACACACACACACACATATACATCCACACACACACACTCTAAATGTGCCTAAGCAGCACATGCAGATGCTGGAGTTGCTTTAAGGCCCATGGCTGTCTTTTTTTCTCTGATGGTATAAGCCCCTTCCCCTAACTGTATTTAGCAACCAGGACATTGGAGCAGAGGGAAGATGCTGCCTTGCACTTTTTATAGGCCTGGAATCATTACGCACAACAGGAGCAGGAGGACAGATCTGGGGTTTATGCATCATTACAAATTCTCTGGGGAACAAGGCAATGGACCTGAGTGTTAAAAAAGTAACTGTGTGATATTCATTAGGGCCGATTACGAGGCTGGACTGAAGTGAGCATTATCTACTCAGGTTTTAGATGCAAAGCACCTCATGGACCTGACTTGTAACCCACTCACTCACGTACGCATTCAGGATTCACCAGGGAGCAGAGGTGCTGTTAGTAATAAAATAGTCTTTATATGCACCATTAGCCTCTTTTCCACTGTACTGAAAAACGGCAAGGCATTCACATTGTGTCATTCCGTGACATCTTGGACTCATATGACTGTTTATGGTTTCTTTTTCGCTGGTATCGGTTTTCCTGGTAAATCATGGCTAGGCAACAGTGAAGGGAGTGTGAGCGTGAATTAATATGAGTAATTTTTAGACAGTTTTGGGATGAAGGTATTGAGAGATCTACAAATACAAAGCCTTTCAGTGAAGAACTATGCTGTTACACTATCCAAAATGGTTTCAATGTAAAACCATGTCCAAGTGGAAATGCCACTGGAATGGCTTGTATGCGTAATCAGAACTATTCAGCCCTACAGTGAAAAATAGGCTATTGAAAAGAGGACACCCCACACCATCAAATTCACATATCATGTGAAACAAATGGCACACCCTATTAAATACTTAGTTCTGTATTGTGAAATATTGACATATCAATATCTGATCTTATTTCAAACAATATATATAAGTATATACAAGTAGCATAACTGTGCTTTGTTACCATTTAAAAAGAAAAAAAAAAAGTTTCAGTTTCTACTGACTTAGAACACCCTATGCCTCAATAGCTGGTATTCCCCTTTCGGCTGAAATAACCTCAATTAGAAACTTACTAACTGTCTACCAGGCTCTGATAGTTTCATCCACTCCATGCAGAAGTCTTACAGCTATATGATATATGAAGGATTTCTTTCATGTATGCCCCACACATCTCAATAGGTAAGATTCAGGCTTTGATCTTTTAAGCCATTCCTTGGTGCATTTACTGGAATGTATTTGGTCACTGTCATGTTGCATGGTCCACCTTCAATTCAGCTTAATTTTTGGACAGATGGTCTCACATTTTTCTCAAGCACCCTCTGATGCATTGTAAAGCTTTCATAGTGTTTTCAGATGACTTTACTGTATATGTATAGTCACAATGTGCATGTATATGAAGTGAAAGGCCCAGAACAAATCTGTGTTCCGGTTCTTTCTTCCGTATCTTTTGCGAGTTTTTTCTTTTTTTTAACATATGTTACATTTCATACTGATATCTTCTGGAGAGCATTTGATTACTATGAGAGGCATTCACTTGATTAGATATATCTCAGAACACATCAGCTGGGTGATGGAAATGAACACAAAAAAACACCAGGGAGGTTTTATAAGAGTGGTGTTCTGCATTAGTGAGACTACATCCTTGTCCTCAGATATTTATATATTTTTATAAATTTATAAGTGGATTGCATGTACTTGCAAATTAATGAAGCTGCTTTTAATTTGACGTCTGTAGTTTGCAAATGCTCCCATAAGGCAGTATTGCATTAGCATGACGTTCTTTATGGGATATGCTCTCTCCATATGGAGCCACCCTCTCCGCGTGACTGTCTCTGATGACTCTGCAGTCGTCCATGCTGTTGTCATCTGTCTGTGCAGGCAACAGGGGAAGCATGCCGCATGCTTTCGTACACAGCGAACCACCACTGCCTGCACACACTGAGCTAATTGAAGTGGGTCTGTGCCAGAGCCAGTGATGCAAGGAGAGCATCCCACCTTCCACTTGTTCTCAGACTAAACCGCTTCGCTCTTCCTCTTCCATTTCATTTTCATGATGGGATCTTCATTCGTCTCAGTTGTCTGTTTGCTTCTCGGGGGCCTTGGCGAGCGGCACTCATGCTATCATTAGATGCAACAAAAGAAAACCATTCCAATTGCAATCTGACCGTTCTTGCAACGGTTCCATTACTCCTATCTAGACCCAGCTTTAAAAGAGGCCTCAATCTAATTTGAAAAGACTAGACATTTATGTTCACAGGAAGGAGCGGATCAGAGTTGTACTACTTCCCTTAACATGGCCTCAGGTTTGGTCTTATTGCTATTCCAGGCCTCTCTTTCCATCTTCACTAACACACCACGCTTCCACTTTAGCTCATCCACAGTCTGCAGCCAGTATTCCCCTCACATCCCCGTACCAAACCAGTGCTCATTTAACAGGGCGTAGTGTTACTTCTTTATGTCCCTCGCCTCTGCCAACCAGCGCGGCAGTTGACCTTCATTAGGCAGATTCTATATTTGCCACAGTGTTTTCCAAGCCTTGCGTTCTCTACTGACTCACTGTTTATTTACTGTGCCATCAAACCATTCTCAAATTGACCTGCTGCAGATGAGGGATTCAGAGGTCAGATTTGTGCTGGTTGGTTAGGTCGTGTACTGACTCTTTGAAGCCGTGGGCAGAAACAGCTTGTTTCCTGTGTGACAGTTGATGAATTTCAGTGCTGTCCTGGCCTGGCTCCCTCTTTATTTTGATAGCCGTATTTTGATCATTTATTTACAGATGTAGAAATGTATTTTTTTTTGTATTATTAAAAGGCAGTGGGGTGAAGGTCATAATTAGGACCAGAGTAAAGGTTAAGCTTCAGGGTTCAGATAAGGGTAGAAGGAGTGTGAACGTCAGATTGCCTTTAGAAGTTACAGTTGTTGGCAGCAATAAAAAAACATGTAGTGATTTGCAAAATGCTAGAATATTAAAACAACAGCAAATCTCGACTTTTAAAGGGTTATGGACAAGGTAATTGTATAAAGTGGACCCTCAAAATAAAGTGTTACTATCCTGTGGTCTGTTCACTATATTTGTAATAGGTATCATTTTACAGCTAAACTAACACACTTTACTGATAAGCTTGTACTGATTCCCAGCACCTTTCTGGCACTTCCTGACTCTACGCTCTGGCTATTTATAGTATAGTAAAGTATAATTATATATACACATATATATACGTATATATGTTTTACCCACAACTAATTAAAATTGAATCATGTTATACAGGTAGGCTAATGTAGCATTAGAAGCCTTGCCCAAGAGCCTTTTTTGTGTAGCTCCTAATAATTTAGTGACTTAATTATTTTTGATGTGTTTTGTTCTGGCAGTTTGTTAGTAAGTACCAAAACATTGGACACTATTACTGCTAATGCTACTACTCTTGTTGGTGTAGTGTGGTGTGGCTGCCTGGCCTAGGAATCAAACCCCAGTCACTGAGCGTAGAGTGAAGAACAGCAAAAAATGTATGAATGCTTGTTCGTTTGGAGTCAGAATTCGCCTGAAATGTAAACACCACAGGAACAAATGATTAACAGTTTAGTTCGACACAAGGCTTTTCTCAGTTGAGATGATGGCTAACAGGCTAGCAGACCCCTTCATGAGAAATACCGGCTTTGAGTTCAAATTTTCCCAGAGCAAGTCAAAGCTAACTCCATCATATGCAGTAAATGTGCACCTTCCACACCTCAAGCACCTACACTGCCATCGCTAGCTAGTATTACAAGTTCTATGCAAAGTTGTAATGCAGTTTATAGCTTCACTTTATTTTACACACACGACACTCTAGGTGTAGTTCATACCAGTGCAATATTGTGAGCGTGACTTTTAATCGGCAGTAACGGTGATAAATACGCTCCACAGAAACCTCTTTTTGATTCAACTCACTTGAACATCTGTGATTGGTCAGAACACTCACCAAAGACTTTCCTCAGTCGTCCATCATTAGGCACTGCAGTCACAGTAAACGCAGCAGAAATCTCTTCAGCTGTTTTGAAGGTCATTCAGTGAGAGGAAGTGTTTCTAATTGGAAACTGGCTCACTCGTGAAGAAGTAGGTGTACTGCAGATTTGGAGTAAGCTGCTTTTGGTTTTTGATGATTATGTAATCACTTGATAGTCGATTTGGATGAACTGTGCACCCTCATGTAGGATACCATATGTTTGGTATGCTGTGATTGTGGGTACAGAGTTCCTTTTTCTGACCCAGTCCTAGAGAGTTCATTGTGTTGTCCAATCAAGCTTCCATGCATGCTGAAAGATGAAGGTACTGAAGGTTCTCCTTTACCGTTGTGTCTTCACAGGAAGGAAACTGTGGGATATGATTGTGTGTGTCTGTGTTTACAAATGCACGGTGCAAGTCACTGTGCAAGTCTCTTACCTGACTGAATGTAGGTTTTGCATAATATAAAAGATACTTAGACGCTTAAATGCTTGTTTCTAAGGCCACAACCATTCATACCTCACTCTCTCTGGGTAGCACATGCTAGCCATCACCCTCCCAGAGCTGTCTTGATTGCCACTTAACGCCTGGTACCAGCTTCAGAAGCTTCATGTCTTGTTTCCTGTGTTAAACTCTGCATGGCAAGTGAACGTACACCACTGCTAGCTTGTGTAACATTAACAGTCCCATACAGGTGCAGGCAAGAGTTAACATTTAAATAGATAGGGATGGAACCTTACTTAATGTATAAAGTGACGATGTCTGTGGTAAACAATGATAAAACAATAATATACAATAATTAAATCACTTAATCTTAAATCATGGCCTTACAAATGACAGGCTTTTAAGAATTTTAATCCTTTCCAAGTATCTTACAGTGTCTGAAAGGCTCAATTAGGCCTGTTTGTATTATTTTGGATTGAATAACTGTCAAAAGAATCCTCAGACTGCTCGATTACTAATCTAATGAGTAGTGACAGCTCCACTGTATTAAAGTCATTACGAACTTACCAGCCATGCTGGTCTGTAGGTGCAGGTGTATGTTGGTGTAGGTGTGTGTGTGTGTGTGTGTGTGTGTGTGTATGTGTGGTGAAGCAGCAGGGCTGGGCAGTATTATCATGCTGCAGTGAGCGCAGGCCCAGATGGTGTCTCAGTTTGAGCCTGCGCCCTTTTCCTCCCCTCCCCACCTGCACCCTCTGACAGAGCTGCGTAATTACAAACACAGAAGGGTGTCAGTTCCCCCAGCTCTCGCTGTCTCTCACTCTGTCCCCAGCTATCCGTCTCAGCTCTGCGCCCGTCTCTCTCCCAAACCTCTCTCACCACCCTTTAACTCTCTGATTCTCATCCACTCTGTCACAGAGGTCTTTACTCTTACCTTTACTCACATGTGTGTGGCTACCTAATCAGACGAGGAATACTCGGACCTAACGAGTTCGTTCAGGTATGATTCATTAGGGAGTTGTGAAATTACAAATTTCACCCTGATCCGATTTCGTTTGATTCATTTTAATTACTGAAGTCTTTGTCGTGTTTTCTTATACCAGACCCTCCTGATAACGATATACCAGACCCTCCTGATAACGATATACCAGACCCTCCTGATAGCGATATACCAGACCGTCCTGATAACGATATACCAGACCCTCCTGATAGCGATATACCAGACCCTCCTGATAGCGATATACCAGACCCTCCTGATAGCGATATACCAGACCCTCCTGATAGCGATATACCAGACCGTCCTGATAACGATATACCAGACCGTCCTGATAGCGATATACCAGACCCTCCTGATAGCGATATACCAGACCCTCCTGATAACGATATACCAGACCCTCCTGATACCGATATACCAGGCCGCCCTGATACCGATATACAAGACCTTCCTGATACCGATATACCAGACCGTCCTGATAGCGATATACCAGACCGTCCTGATAACGATATACCAGACCCTCCTGATAGCGATATACCAGACCCTCCTGATAACGATATACCAGACCCTCCTGATACCAATATACCAGGCCGCCCTGATACCGATATACCAGACCGCCCTTATAACGATATACCAGACCCTCCTGATACCGATATACCAGACCCTCCTGATAGCGATATACCAGACCCTCCTGATAGCGATATACCAGACCGTCCTAATAGCGATATACCAGACCCTCCTGATACCGATATACCAGACCGTCCTGATACCGATATACCAGACCGTCCTGATAACGATATACCAGACCCTCCTGATAACGATATACCAGACCATCCTGATAACGATATACCAGACTGTCCTGATAACGAAATAGCAGACCAACCCTATACCAATATATCAGACCGCCCTGCTACTGATATACCAGACCCTCCTGATACCGATATACCAGACAAATCAACGCAGTTGCATGGTCACATTAGTTTTCATATGTCAGTCCAGGTTGGTTTTCTCCTTTTCATTGGAATCCTCGTTATCCACACTTACCCCATTTACCTTGCCAGTAGAGAGCGAGCAGATTCAACATCAAACATGGACATCTATTACAGCATCTGTGTCTGTGCTGCATTTTGATCTGGTGGCCTTTTCTCCCTGTCTCCATCCCACCTAGTTTCCCTTTCCCTTCATCCGTTCTCTATCTTTTTTTCCTTTTGTCACTGAATCCTCCCTATTTTATTTTCTGCCTGTCTGCTTCACTGGCTCTCCCTTTTAACGCTCAGCCTTGTGGCAGCATTTCTCTCTCTCCCAGACGCTTTTCATATTTTATTCCCTCCATCTCTCACCTCGCTCACCCCATATCCTTTCTCCCGCGGCCCATATGCTCGCGTGGACCTCCCTGTGCAGCGAGTGAAGGTGATGCAGCCTTCTGTTTAGAAGATGGCACCCTCCGCCACCCCATCACGTCCTGTGATGTCACCGTCCCGACGCCGCTGGAGCGGCTCTTCTCGTCTGGGCCCAGCACCAGCGATTCAGCAGCTGTTTCATTAATATTAAGATAACCCCCGGTGTCAGAAATTTGTCACATGTAATCTTGATGCAGTCAGCTGAAGAGCAGCGGCGGCAGTGGCGGCAGCGGTGGCGGCGGCGGCAGCGGTGGCTACCGAGGTTTGGCTGTGTGATATCCTACAACTGTAGAAGACTGAGATTACGGACAGAGGTTCAGATCAGTTTAATTCAGTTCATTTTAAAGGTACATGACATATCTGGGCTATATTATTCCCTCCATAATGAGAAAATGTAATCATTACTATTATCTATGTGATATTAGATTTACAGCAGATAATGTAGATCATATTCGGACTGGGGCAAATTGAGTCACTTTTGACCGGCATTGTTTTAAACTTAGTTCAGTAGACCATAGTGAATAACTTCAGCCCTCACACGCATACACACACGCAAGACCAGTTCAGTTCTCTGTCCAGGCAGAAATGTCACAATTAGAGTCATTGTGTCACACTGTTACCCCAAGTGTTCTCTTAATCCCTTAAACAGTCTAGGGACCGCCGGCTGGCTGAAAGCGTTATTACAAACATACTACCAGAGAATAAGCCCACCAGTTTGTACAGAAGTCTTTGTAGTTACTAAATAATACACCTTAGTGTCATGATGCCACTATGTTTAACAGCAGAGAAAACCCTTTAAATGATTGCAACTGAATGACTTTTCATAGAGTGACCTCACCATTAGAGACAATGAAACATGAAATGTTCATACTTTCATTAAAGCTCTAAATAGGTTGTCTTCAGGTCATTTTGTCCAATACCATTTTTAAGTAAATTGTGGTATGAAAATTAATGTAGACAATAATAATCAGATTAATCCAAAATGACAATAATCATTACCTGGATACAAAATAGTTAGAACGAGCTCCACTTCATGTGCAGGGGTATCTTAATATAAGAGAGAAAATAGTTTTAACTTTAGTTTTAACCAAAACAACCTCCTGTTTTTCACCTCAGTGATCAGTGTAAATGATGCTATAATAATCATAATAATAATTAAAACTAATAAGTAAGAAAGCCTGTATTCTGTGATATTGTACAACCATAATACTGTGAAAATCTCATATCGTTGAAACCCTAGTGGTTACTGGTATCAGTATCAGCTACAGCAATGTGTAATTATCGATTACTGTTGTCAGCCCAACAGTTCTGTTACCTGTTGCAGTGGCATGCAAAAGTTTGGGCACTATCGATCAAAATGTCTGTTTCTGTGAATAGTGAAGTGAGCACAAGATGATACAGGCATCCCAAAGATCTGGGATTCTGGGTTTTTCTGAGTTTTACCAACAGTGTCAGACCTTAATGAGCTTTCACAAACCTTGTTGTTGTTGAGGCCTACATATCAGGATAAGGCTGTAAGAAGATGGATAAATAAATGTGCCATCTTGTACTTGCCTAACTATTCACACTAACAGAAATATTAAACAGAGGTGCCCAGACCTTTGCATGGCAATGTATTTTGTGTAGTACTTTTATCCAAATACAATCTTGCTGTTGCTCCCTAATGGGTCAGATGACAGGAAACGCTTCCATATGCTACTAGTTATCGCAGTTGCAGTTGAAGAAAACTTCAAACCCCAGAGCGCCATAACTGAATTGTCCTTTACTGCTCTATTGAAACACATGGAATATCTGGTGTGCCACCACCCATCCACTGTCAGAATGTATAGGCAGAGCATAAGAGCATATGAACAAAACACTGAGCGGAACCAATACGTTAAAAGAGGATCATAACCTCCTTCGGGTCGCACCGAATAGTGATATTACAACAGAAATATAAGAGTACAAAAGTTCAAAGGTCAGTGAAGATTAACAGAGTAAAGATGACAGAGATAAAGCAATGATTAGCATTAGAAGTCCCCCAGAAGATGTTCGAAAAAGCTCAGAGGGACTACTGACTGCATTAGACT
The DNA here is from genome assembly GCF_030463535.1 of Salminus brasiliensis. Classification (NCBI taxonomy): domain Eukaryota; kingdom Metazoa; phylum Chordata; class Actinopteri; order Characiformes; family Bryconidae; genus Salminus; species Salminus brasiliensis. The sequence goes on along the minus strand of NC_132881.1, from coordinate 23,817,906 downwards.
TATAGAATAGGTAGCTCTTTCTGGCTGTTAAAGTTGTTCACTCTGAGCTGATAGGGCTAATAGTTTGTGATGTTGACGAAGGCGAGGCCAGTCGCAGGAGATGCGCAAGGCAGATTGTGTCCCGGTGACAGGGAAATTAATCTGACTGTATTGATTGAGGCCTCTCTGGGCTGTGCAGGAGCATCTCAGCCTCACTAGAGATCGACAGGGATCAGAAGAAACACAGTAGAGACTTTTTGCAGTGAGTTCCTAATGTTCAAAAATCTGAACCACATAACAGATGTCGTCTAGTTCGAATGGTTTGCTGATACTACCTGTGTAAGGGTTCTTTGTAGATGTACCACTCAGCAGTTCAGCATGTGTATATGTGTGTCTGTGTGTCGTCTTGTGTATTTTGTCTGTGTGTGTGTGTGTGTGTGTGTGTGTTGTGTCTATGTGACTGTGTCGGGCTTTGTGGAATATGTGCGCAGGTGGCTGCTGCGTGCTCACTAGTGCAGCAAGTCCAGCCCTGCAGGCCAGCGCAGGAAAAGTGATTGAATTCGGAGGGCGAGAAAGCTGACAAATCACTAAAAAACGCCTTTAAAACGCTGTAATAATGTCGTTCATAAATCACTGCTGACAGTTTAATCATCCTCAGGTCTGGGGCCTCGTCTGACCGGTCAGACAGCGCTCCCCAATCGGCCCAAAGAACACAACCTTAAGTACACTGTCCGTCCGGTCCTATTTACACCCCAAGCCCTCAGATTCTAAAAGCTCTTCAACATTAAGACTCCACTAGGATCACTTTTGTAGGTTCTTTTTGATTGAAATGAACTATTTATGTTTCCAGAACCTTTAGTAAGATTTTTCAAAGAACCATTTCTCAAACAGGTTCCTTGAGGCAATTTTAGAGGTCCACTGGAAAGACAATTCAAAGAATCCCTCACAGGCATGTTGACAGAACCCTAAATCTTAAGAAGGCCTTAAACCCTTTAGACCCTGTATGTAAAGCCATGCTTTGCCCCTTTTCTAACTACATTACTGTCCTATTTAACATACATTTTATAGGCCCTAAAATAGAACCTTGTGGAACTCCATATGACATGTAAAACCAAATAATTATCAAATAATTCACAGTATTTGTGCATTAGGATTAATAACTGAATGAGAAACCTCAGTCAGCTTTAAATCAGAATACCTGATGAACACCTTAAACACCCTACGGACAGCCAGCAGGCTGACAGTGCTATTACTACCTACTATTAGCAAAGAATAGCCCCACCAGTTTGCACAGACGTCCCTGTAGTTAGTCAGTAATACACCTGAGTGTGTAATAAGCCACGCCTGTATTCAAACAAGGTGTATTTCTCAGGATGTATTGTGGCTTCTTCTAGCCGTTAGCAGTATGGCATCTGACAGGGAAAGAGAGTGGTGGTGAAAAAGCAACAGCTAAGTGCGGGTGTAATAACTGGAGCCGCGGCATCCCGGAGAGTGAGGAGAATGAGGCTACATTCACAGGCGTCACGGCTGATGAAAGACTCAGTGTATCCTGTTCCCTGCATGCAGCAGGCTAATCCTCAGCACCGCCGCTGTGTTCGAGCTGCCGAGTGCCAGGAACCAGGGAGAATAGCAGCCTGTTGTATGCACCATGCAGATACAAACAAGCTTAAAGCCAGGGTGGAGTGGATTTGCTGTTTTAGATCATTGTCATTGGTTATTTATAGAACTACGGTTAATTCTCTGATACAGTTAGAAATATTATCTTTGTTATAGAGGGAGAGGCAGCATAGAGGGGTGTTATGAGGAAGGCTGGGATCATTAGGAGAGACTTGAAATGAAACCAGAGGCCTCAAATAAGTCCAGGCCAAGAGCGGAGTCCCAGGAGATCTGGGAGAAGTGTGAAGCGTGTGTATGTGAGGGAGTTTCATAAGCTCATATTTTTTCACTTCACTTGTCCACCTTATTGTGTCTCAACAACAGATACACTGTACGTCCAAGTGCTTGTGCACACCCTTTCTAATACAGCTACTGAAATGCACTTGCGTAACTGTTGACTGAATAGTGCCGCTTGAGGAATTACACAAGCTGTAGTGTTGTAATGCATCTGCAACAGTGATTTCAGAGCAGGTGTCCCAGTACTTTTGTCAATATAGTCTAGAAAGTTTGACCTCTTGAGCATAATGATTGGGTGAACAAGTTTATGAGCTAACAGAGCTAAGCAGTGTTGGATGCTAGGGAGGACTTGTCTTCTATACAGCCTCTTTCTGTCCTCAGAGGATCATGTGTATGAGCATAGAAAAAAATAAAATTATATATATATATATATATATATATATATAGTTATTGTATGTTCTATATTTCTAAACATCAGTTGAAGTTAACATCAGCAAGAGTTAGATATGTTAAAACCCTGCCTCCTCTGCTTGCACAGTCACCCCTCTGCTTGTCAAATAATATTACTTGTTAATAATAGTAATAATATAATCATATGTTGTTAATAAAATTGTTGGTAATAATATTATAAAATAATAATACCAATATAATAAATTTTAATATATAAATAAAGCATATGCTAAAGTAACTGATGCGATGCTAGTTAAAATAATACCTTCAGTTGATTCAATGTATTTGTGATAGGCTGTACAGTTAGAACTGGCCTTAACAAAAACCTATAGCTATGAGCTGTCATTACCTTGTCTGTTGTGGCTGGCTTTCTTTTAATTACTTATGAACGTCCATTACTCTGTGCGAAAACCTGAAATACACTGGATCTGACTGAAAGCGTTGGAAAGATAGTGGGGCATTATGGGAAATGTAGTGCATACAGTGGCATGTCCTTTAGATGACTTGAACATTTAACCTCAGGAATTTTAGTGGGGCACAACAACATTGTACTGGGGCACTTGAATGATTGGGTTTTTTTTAAGGGGAAAGAAACTGAGGAAGACAGAAGTTTTAGAATAGTGGATTAACAGAATATTCAGTGATGTAGCCATTGGTTATGGAAATAATCGCCACTTGCCGAGTCTCATTTCTGCTCCATCAGGTAATAGGATTTCATAAAAGCGGCCACAGTGAAACACCATACAGCACCGAGCTTCCTTTTTCTACTCTCACACTCCCTTTCACCACTCTATCACCACTGTAGCAGTGATATCCCTTATGTGTCGCCGTGGCTGCTCGCACCGTCGTGCTGTGCGGCCGACCTGATGTGCCTGTCATATTTCTTGTCACCTCTCAAAGGAAGTTCTCTTCTAGTGCCACTCTCTCTCTCTCTCCCTCTCTCTCTTTTTCACACACAGCCATGGCCTTGGGTGTCACGACGTAGGGATAAATCACCATTGATAACAACGCGGCCGTCATTTACGGCCATCAAAAGAGCTCTTTTAGGCCAGGATTTATTGAGATGAGCTGGAGATGCCATTTAATAGACGTTTAGCCAAAGCACCTGTCCAAGGCAGGCTGAGAGCGCAGGCCGTGCATCTGATCAGGAGAGGTTAGCTGGTGTGTTGCTGCTTCTTCAGTTGCCGTTGTTGTTTTTGATCATCCATTAGACCGTGGCCGTACTCCTTATTGCCTATTACTAACCTCTACCCGTTCCATTTACCAAGCTTAGGATGATGTATTTACCCTGTGCAATCACGGGTCTCTTTTTTGTGTGCGTCCTCATAAATAAAAGAGGACTTATGGAGGCTTTGGAATATGGATTGGAGAGGTCATGGAAGTGGCAGGCATTTAAGTGTGTGTATGTGTGTGTGCGTGTCAAGAGTGTGTCTATGGCAGCGAGCCATCCCCATTGTAATTACATCTCTCCCTCCTCCTTGGTTTGCCCCTGAGAATTGCACCAGAGAATTCATCCTCTAGTAATAGAATTACACAACGCGCAGCGGCGGCAGCGAGGGACCAGGATACTTAATGTCTTTTAAGAAATATTAACAGAGTTGGTGGTTTTAATTATCTTTCCCACCTTATTAGAATGCTCCCTCCCTTCCCTCACTCCCTCCCTCGCAGCTCTCCCTCTCTCTCTCTCTCTCTCTCTCTCTCTCTCTTACACACATTTTTCTCTCCTTCTGCTTCTTCACCCCCTACTCCGTTCCCTTTCTTCTGCTTAAGCTCAGGGATAATACTGGGTTGGTTCAAGAAATGGAGAGTTATTGCTTCCTTCATTAAGTGACAGAAGGGATCGTGTGTAATTACAGTGATTAGCCTTCCTCCGTGTTCCTTAGTTTTCTTGATCTCAGCAGCAGCAGCAGCAGCAGCCACAGCAGCAGTGTGGTACAGAGTAAGCTCTGGAGTTCAACCAGAGGGTGTGTAAAAACAGTGGTAGCTTCTGCAGCACCTTTGTATCCCTCGGCCATGAGAGCTCTCTCTTTCAGGCCTTGAGGCAAAGTGGAGCACTTTGCTTTAGGAGACGTCCTGCAGTACCTTCTTAACCCGGGTTTTTGAGCTCATGTGACCAAGTAGTGTTAAAAAGTCCATAGGTAAATCTATAGGTTGTAGAAAATTAAGAATGGATATGGGAGTTCTAAACCAATACCAACATCTGATATTTTTTAGGGATACTTATGATGATGTATAGGCTACTATTACACTGATACCAATGCACATGCATACATAAGATGTGGAAATTGGAACTAGATACAACATATTCATTAGATTTAAAATAGAAAATATAGTAAGTAAATAGATCCTCAATAATAAGTTGTCAGTATTCATCTTCTCGGCACCTTATTTATGAGTATGCCTGGACAATGTGACAGTCTTTAATAAGAGTATGATGAAGTAGCTTGTTTGAGTATGTTATGGATATTGTTAGCACTTCTAGAACATTGACCAGCTAACAATAAATATAATTCGTTGTCCAAACATATCCAGTCAGAAAAACAAAACATTATGATTTGTTATATATATATATATATATATATATATTTCTGCAAATCAAATAATGCAAATCGCCCATCCATACTCACACATACCAATTTGAATTATTACTCAAATTTAAACAATAACCTGCTGAATAATATTATCACTCCTCCCAGTGGGACTATAGTAGTAGACCATTTTTTGTTGCCCCTCATCCTAATTTTTACATTCTCTGTTCAGCTGTTGAAACTGAAGTGAATACAAATGCTGGTCAGCCTGTGAGAAGTGTGTTTTTATGAGTGATCTACAGTGGCAGGGTCATGAGAGCCTGTCCTGTAGATTCTCAGTCCCCTTGCTGCTGAGAGACAATGCCAGCTCTCTCTCTCTCTCTCTCTCTCTCTCTCTCTCTCTCTCTCTATCTGATTTTTTAATCAACTTTTAGGTAATTAAATATTATCAGTTTTGAGCTTGTTTTTCAGTGTAATCAGCTGTTAACAAAGAATGTAGGGCAGTGTATGCAACAGTCCGTTTGCCGTGACTCAGAGTGTGTTTGTGTCTTGTGTTCGTTGCAGAGATCAGCAGGGTACGGAAGGACATGTACAACGACACGTTAAACGGCAGCACGGAGAAGAGGACCTCAGAGCTGCCAGATGCTGTGGGTCCCATCGTTCAGCTCCAGGAGAAGCTCTACGTGCCAGTGAAAGAATACCCTGATGTGAGTATCTTCAGGCCTGAGCTCTGTGACTTTTATAACATCCTATGGAATTATGTTGTGCGCTCACATGGAGAGCATGGAGTGCGAACTGTTAGCCATAGGTTAGTTAAAAGTTCTATGAGTCTGAGATACTCAAACCATGGAATTCAAAAATAAGCTCTTTTCAATGGCTGCTTTTTTAAAAGAGCTATTGGTGTAAATCAGAAGCACACGTTCAAGCCATGAACCATCTGGTAAGCTTTATTTTGGTAGCAGGGAGTGTAATGTAGTAGGGCGTCCTCATATAATGCTTCCAGTTACAGTATCAATGGAGATTACAGTTTGTGTAAGTATGCTATTTGCATTTCGCTGGTTTGCTATTTTTGAGGAAATCCAATCTGCATGCAGAAAATAGAAGCCCAAGCCAGAGAGCCCAAAATTGTTTTGCTCATGCCACACAATGAAAGCCTGGTGCTCCTGGATGTCAATAAAAGATTACTTTCCAAATAAATATTCATACACAGGCTCTTTGCTAAATCTTCATAAATAAGTAAATGGAATTGTAAATAACTGTGTGCAGCTGCATACAGGATTGCCCTTATTTAATTACCAGTCAATGTAATCTAGTTTTCCCTGCATTAGGACATGGGCCCACGTCCAAAGTATTGATTTCATTAAGAGAATCTTAAGTGGTGAGGTTGCATACCATGTTTTTCTTCATTTTATGGGCCCATTTAATCTGTTATGGACTAAACAGATGGTTTGTCATAGGCACTTACTGTGAGCCTGAGCATTCGTAGGGTTTCAACCGTTTTGTTAATGTTTACAGCGTCTGCTCTGGAGGATTTCGCCTCTCTGTCTCCTTTTAAGGCCGATTATCATCACAAGGCAATAGATTCTATTAACGTAGCCCAGTGGACTGCACGCATGGCATCATTTTAGATTGATGTAGTCGAAATTTGATGTAGTCGTCTTTTTCAAAGTCTAAAATGGTAGCTTGTACCCTCTGCGCCTCTCTCTTGCTGCCTCGGTATCCGTCAGTAATAGGGGTGACTTTGAATTGTGCCTCCGCTCTCCGGTTTGTGTTGAGTCAGGCGCGCTCACCCGCGTCACCAGCTTCCCAGTGGTTAACAAATCTTTTAAGCAATCGCTGTCAGATCCGGCTCGCCTAAGCCTCGCGGGCCCAGGGGAGCGCGCCCAGCTCCGAGCTGATTGATCCCAATTAACTTGTTCTGTCCCTCCTTGATTCCTGCATGGGCAGCATTAATTGAGCCTCTTCAGCAGGGGCGCAAGCGCTGTTTGGAATCAGGATGCTCCGTTTTGCTGAAGTTTCCCAGTTTTGCCAGGCTGCTTATTTGCCCATATTCCCCACGAGAGGAAGCCTGGATATACCTGTCAGCGGGAGCAGGAGAGTATAATGGTGAAATCTGTCATCAGAATGGGCTGCGGACAAAGTCTTATATACTGCACCGCACTAGTTCAGTCTTTGTCACTCAGGCCTGATCATTCAAAAATCTGATCATTAAAAAATCATCAGTTAAAATGAATGGCCGTGAAAAGTGTTTTTACACTGCTCCAGCACGTCAATGCATCCCAACATATCCCATTCATTTTTAATGGGAAGTGCCAGTTCCGTCAGACATGGCCGCACAGTGCCTGATGGGTCCGGCACGATGAGTCCGGAGGATGCGCTGTGGCTAAAACTTTATGCAAAGACAAACCTTATGCAAATTAACTCATCTGACACGATGCATCTATCTAATCAGAAGATAACCGGTGTTTGCACAATAACTGTCCAGTGTATGAAACGTTCATTCAGCATTCAAAAATTCCAGCATGGAGGAACAGCACATTATGGCAGTTTCAGCGATACCTGCCGAACTACAGGGACTCGGATCAACGGCCCACATATTTATATTCAACAACAGTCCCTCCAAAATTCAAAATCCAAGTGGAAAAACATCTGGTGGGATGTGAATATAGTATGAAACAGCTGATGTTGCCCTCCACTGAAAACACACTATTTAACCCAAACATTTTTAAATCTATAAATTTGGTGTTGGATTATTAGAAAATCAGTGCAGTTATTAATTAAAAATGGACTAAACGCAAGATTCGATTTCAATTGGTTAATGCAAGGAACACCTTTGTTCATGCCCACATACGGCCAGCTGAAGAGGTGGAGTGCGTTTATGGCTGTTGCCGCACCGGAGCAGTGTAAATGCAGAGTAGTGGCCAAATGGCCTAATCAGCTAAGTCACAGATGCATACTATCTATTCGGTCTACAGCAGTTTAGACCCACCCATTTATTTCTGGATGCAGCACAGCACGAGGCGGCCAACCACAACTGAGATCATTTAAATATGTCTTAGACAAAAATGTCTTAAATGCTCAGGAACAAAAACAGCATTTTAAACTCTAACTCATGAAGAGAAACTGGAAAATCAGCACTTTAAGACATGAAACAAAAATGAATCAATAAATACATTATTAAATAAATAAATACAATGTGGGCAATGAAGCCTTTTAAAGGGTGGGTAATTAGTCTTTTCCCAGTACAGTATTTTGAAATCTTTGACAGGCCGAACAACATGCCTAAAAAAAAAGAAAAAAGGCTTAATGACCTGGATTGTTATTGATTAGTTATTGTTTAAAAAAAATCATCAAAATGAATCATAAATAGATTACTTCATGACTAATAAAGGTACAGAATAAAGGAAGGTATAGAATATATAAATATTTGAAGTATGTGCTCAACAATTGTCAACATGTGTGCAGTGTTTTTATCAAGAGTGTTTCTGATTATTTTTATTAAAACAAAACAATTATGTTAAAAGGGATCCTGTTATATTTTAAGCAAAGAAAAACATAAATACATTACATTAAATTTAAGAAAGATATTACTGCAAAAACCTTGCTATCTCCAAAATGGCTTAAAAATTACTTAATTACTTACTAATTTTACTTTAAGTTAATGTAAAAATATTTGTAATTTTGAAAAATGTCTATTGGTTCATTCAACATGACATTTTTGGCACAACATGAAAAACAACTGCCAGATTCACATTATGTCAAAAAATACTTGAAAAACAAAGTGGAGAAGAACAGTGCTCATTCATCTGTGCTTTTAATGTAGAGGTCTAATTTTTTAAAGACACTTGGTCAAGAAGTCACAGTGCTCGGCACCAACACCCACTTTTTTCTGAACTGATGTAATGGATGTAAAATATGTTCATTGAAAAACTGCCAGGCTGTTTTGCCCTTTGTGTTACACCATCCATCTTTTCTGTTCTTCAGCGAATTGCAAAAAAGTTCACGTCTAGTGGAGCTTCACTCGTTCTCTTGAGTGCTGTGAGAGTTTTCTGGCTGTACGAAAGGCCATTGGATGTGTGTGTGTGTGTGTGTGTGTGTGTGTGTGTAAAGGTTCTGGCTGTCCTTGCTGCGTTGAAGGACACCAAGGATCATTATTAGTGAGCTTGGGTTCATTAGGAGGAATGAGAGATGAAATGATAGGCCTCAAATAACCCCCAGCTGAGAACAGAGTTCCCAGGAGATCTAAGAGGTGAGTGTGTGTGCGTATGGACACACATTTCTAACCTCTGCTAAATATGATAAAGTCAAAGAGTGTGTGTCAGAGGTGTGTTTAGGTGTTTATGTACTCGTGACGGATTGAATGGCAACTTTATGAAAAGCCCCAGCGTAAGACAGGCTAGAGAGCTACTAATTGCTGGAGACCCCCTTTTGGAAAATGATTAACTAAGCTATTAACCACTAAAGCCATCACAGATTGTCTTCAAAGATCCTGGAATTATCCCACCATAATGGTGGGTGAAGAGCTGGTGTGTGCACACACTTGGGCATCCGCATGCGTAGCCTCTGTGTGTCCTTTTGCGTACGTGGGGGTTCAGAATCTCCAATTATCTCTGCATAGGTGGTCATTGGTATTTCCAAGTAGGGGGTAGAAGGGGATGCTAGCTTTGAAGGGGAAAAATACATTAAAGGGAGAGGGCTGAGGAAAGAGAGGGAGAGCGCGAAACAGAGAGCGAAGAAGAGCGAGAGAGGATGATAACCAGCTGTGGATGCGAAGTGGTGATGAATGTGAGGGTATGATGAGGTCAGGGAATCAGGGCAGAAGAACAGTGGCCTGGTCCGCCTGATAAAGGAGAGAGAACAAACTCATACACACCCCGGTGCCTCGTCTCCGAGACAGGCATGCAGCGGCACGGAAATTAATTTGCTCCTTCAGACTCGCGCAGCGGCGCTGCTCTCTTGGCAGCACGCACCCGTTCCAATTTGGTGAACAGTGTTATTAGGCTGGGGAAGACAACAGAGCTAGAAGAACATCACTGCTCTCTGTAATTGTTGCCATTCATTTGGATTGCTCATATCTATACTTACTGTTGCCTTGTGAAAGGGTGTGTGTGTGTGTGTTGTGCAGGAAGGCAGATTTGGTCCGACAGGTGGGAGGACCAACAGAATATAGGTAGGCAACAGCCTACACACAGCAATTTATACATAAAACCAGATGTACAAGAATTACTGTACTCCAGGGCTGAATATGGCAAAAGTAAGCACAATAACAAGCTGTGTTATTATCAGAAGAATAACAGCATGTGTTTTCTAATACGCTAAACTCTAGGCAATTGCTATAGTATCCCAAGTAGTTGCTATGGTGTTGCCAAGTGGTTATTTACCAGTATGTGTGTGCGTTGTGGTCCGAGTGTCACTACTTTTCCAATACTGATACCGATATTAAAGTGCAAAAGTACACAAGTACCACCCAGCCAACCCCACTGCCACCAGCCTAGCACCAACTTAGTAACTCCATAGCAACCACCTGGGATAACATAGCCACCACCCAACGACACTATAGCACCAATCTAGCCACCAACTGAAATACCAAAGCAACCACCGAGCAAAATTGTAGCACCCATAAAGGAACACCCTAGCAACCATTAGGAAACACCAGAGCAACTACCTGAAATACTATTTTATTCACCCAGCAACACTGTAGCACCTATCTATCAACCACTTAGCAACTCCAAACAACCACTTGGTATACCACAGCAACCAACTAGCGACACTGTAGCACTCTAGAACTGTAGGGTTCAGATCAGGGTAATATATTTACTCATATATAAAATGACAGTGAATGGAAGTTCTAACAAATGTGAGTGTATGTGTCTCTGTATGTGTGTGTGGGGGTATCTTCTTGGACATGAATTAGGGATGCAGTTATATGGGGATTACGAGTGTTATTTTTTTTTTTGTCTGTCGGTGCTGATGCATGTGCAAAGTGTAAAAACTGGAAGTACGTCTGTCGTGATCAGCATTACAGAGAAATGCAGTAGAAATGAATGAAATGCTGTTATAGCAGCACAGAGATCTGGCCAAACACTGACTTTCTGAAGTTCATCAGAGACCAGTAATACAGTACAGTTAAATACCAATCCAATATTAGCATCTGTCTGATGCTGGTCATTTTTTAAGCAGTCATTGCAGATTTAAATCTGATCTCTGAGCAGCCCTAACATACACATTTATAACAGTAGCGATATGGACTGAGTCCACCTAGATTAGTATTACAGGGCTGCTTTCCCAGACCCATATTAAGCCTTAAGCCAAGACTAATTGGAATGTTTAATGGTGAAACACCACTGACATTGCAGTTTAGTCCGAAGGAAAAAAAGGTTCTATGATAGTGGGGAGGGTTTTCTTTTTAAAAGGTTCTATTGAGAGACCATCTGCAGACGGTGTTCCACCAATCCAATATCCTTTAACCGGACAACCATTTACATATCGTCATGGTTCTTTGAGTTGCAATGGTTCTCTATACAAAATAATAAGCTCTGCTTTTATTGACTACTTTATGTCAGCACAGGGGCTTACAGGACATAGCCACATAGCATAGCATAGCATAGCTTTGTTTATAAGAACATAATTCTGAGTAATTCTGAGTTTTGTAGTCCTGAGTTTTACCAGATAGTGTTGCTGTCCTCTCAGTGTCCTCTTAAGTAATCTCTCAACACAGTGCGTGATTAGTAGGGATGTCCTGATCTGGTCCAGTGATTTGGGATTGGGGTCGATCCAGGCATTTTTTAATGTATCGGTTTTCTTACAAAAACTTTCTTACTAAAACGGTCATTTTAAAAAAGCTTCTACTAAACAAACACCAGTTAAGACTGCCTGGTTATAGAAACTGCTCACTAAAAATACAGTGATTTTACTGGTGTTTACTAGCGTTAGTTAACAGCACGCCTTACCTAAATTGTGGGGCTGCATTATTTGTAGAAACACAAAGACCAGATCGGTATTTAGGTACTAGGATCAGATCGGATTGGGGGGCCAGAAAACTTCAGCACATCCCAAGTGGTTAGCAAGCTGAAGAGCTTGTAGCTGGGTTCGTTTTTAGCCTAGGACCTGCTCACTTCTCTGAGTTTGGCTTTATGTCTGTTCTGATGTGTGTTTAACTCCAGTTTGGTAGTCAGCTGAGGTAGTCCAGAGTGGATATTGACACTGGAACAGGCAATGTCACAAGGTCCCAACCCATATTCCCATAGCTATCAGAGGCTGGTGGTGATATGCTGCTCTCCAGTTTTGATCTCTAATGTATTAATAATACATATTTCCCTGCTTCACAGCTTCAGGTGTCGAAATGCTGTCTCTAGAGCCCTGCGAACCAATCAAAGCCTCCTATACCTTTTAAAGCAGTTATCTCATCAATACCAATAGGACTTATACGATACCAGTATGGCTGGTGTACACAGTGCTTTGAGCAATACCGATATGATTCCCGTGTCATCGTGCAGCCCTAGTGTGAGTGTGTGTACGTGTGTGCATGGCTGTTGGGTGTGTTAGACAGTAGACTCTGTTCTGTAGTGGGAAAGCTCTATAAATACTCCTGTCATGGTCTGGGCAGGCACAGAGCTTTTAATTGTAGTCAGAGTGGTGCGGAGTGAGTTTGGAGACAGAAAGGAGAGAGAGAGAGAGACAGGGAGGGAGGTGGGGGGTGCGGGCGAACAGGAGAGAAGAGCTGTCATCTATCATTCCTCCCTCAGTGTCCTTTTCTGGGTCACGCTCGTTCGCGGCGGAGATGAGCAGCTATCACTGATTATTAATCATTATAAGCATGCGCGACAGGATTGATTCTGCCTCAGTCCTCTCTTTGGCCTTGGTCATCGTTCAGCAAGCTCAGAAAGACAGGACGCGAGACGCGGGGGAGCGGGCCGCATCACATGTGTGCAAGCGTGTGCAAGGGAGCCTGTGTGCTCGCGTCACTATAGGAGGTTGTGATACGCAGTGCTTTGAGCAGACAGGTGTGTTACGAGCAGGAGATTTTGATGCTCCTGCTGTAGGGGTTTGAGTCTCTGGCTTCTATCAAACGGTGCCATTTGCACATTGCAGTTTTCACTTTTCTCATCAAACACTTTTTTTTTTCACAATTCACAACATGAACTATATGTTCGTCCTCCAGTAACTACATATTTTCCCACCTCGGGCATAAAGAAATAACTAAATTAAGATTACCATTTTTATTCAGACATGGGAGCCTTATTCATAATAAAAATGTGACGGGGTGGGATGTGACTGGATGGTAAATTTCATCGTGTCAAATTCCCGACCTAGCACACATGCCAAGCACTTTCAAATATGTCATTTTCTTTGAATAAATACTGTAAAGAAATTCATGAAAGCATTTTTTTTTTTTTTTGCATGACAGGGTGGTTGGGTGGAGCTCGACAGACTCTGTCTAACATGAAAAAGCATCAAATAAACAATGTTAAAGAATGTCAGAATGTGTCCTGGATGCATCAAGGGCTCAAATGACGTCACTGCCCCTTTGATGTCATTTAAAGCAACCGGGCATTATTTATAGATAAAAGAAGTTAGTGTGACGGGGTGGTTAAACCACACTCACCACCCCTTATTAGACAAAAAATAAGATTTTTATTTAAAAATATATATAAATGTAATAATGTAAATTAGGACACATATTATCCTGAACATAATAAATTGATAAAAGTATGTATATATATTTAGTAATATTGTAGATCAATATTCGATGGTCATTGACGATATGTGCAAATTGCTATGTACTAATGAAAAAGTATTAAAAATAAGAAATGTAAGAAATAGTATTTATGAAATAGTATTGTCTCATGTATCATGTTGCTAGGAACACTTAATTAGTAATTGTTAAATCACTAAACGCTAATTGCACCTCTTTCGCAGAATGACTGGCTCTCTATTGAATGAATTATACAGATACTATGTAGAGCTTATAATGTTCTTATGTTTCATATTCAATGTTTATTACAAGCATAATCTGACAGATTGTGATGCTCAACCCTAGTATTAGGTAACTGGCCCCAACAACCACCATGCTATACCAGTATGGGTTCATGGACAATGGCTGAGCCACACTACAGGATAATTGTGCCTATTTTGAAGCCTGTTCATCCCTCCTGACAATGGCCAATTTCAGGCTGGTCTTAAATGACTGATCCTCTCAGATAGCCCTGTGGTGTGGGATGTGTATACCTCTCTGATGTGCTCACAGTCCAGTCACGGCTGCCTCAATTTCAGGCCGTAAATATTAAATATGTTCAATATTTACAAGCATTTCTGAACACTGCTCTTGGAGGCCCACTGCCCTGCACATGTCAGTGCCTATTACTGCTTTAACACACCCGCTGTAACTCAATAATAGGCTGGTAATCAGCTGGTTAGTTGGATCAGGTGTGTTGGGAGCAGGGAAAACCAGAGGACCAGGGTTGATTAATACTGCTGTAGTGGGGTGGGGTTGGGGGGTGTTTGTTAGTGGTGTAGAAATAATGCTGTAGTGGGTTTTTCATATTAAAAGCAGCGTTAAGAACTGAGCTAAATGAAGAGCCAAGCTGAAATGAAAGAGAGAGAGCTACCTTCCCGCAGACTAATCCACCCCACCTTATCCAACTAATTACTGTCTTCAGAAGACCTTGATTGGCTGAATGGGGTATATTAGATTTGGGCTGGAGGAAAAAAGAAAAAGGAAACCACTAATGTAAATGCATTATTGTCCTTCAGTGGATCACTGACATGATACTGACATGCATTTATTCCCTACATCCCTACAAAGAGCTGCTCTTTACATTGTATGTCAATTTCACAATGAATGGACCAATAGAAATGCTCCAAAATGTACCCTTTTTTGGGGGATCAATGTAATATATTTGTTTTATATCACTTTAAACTAATAATTGTATCATTTATTTACCTGTGAAAGACCTCAGAATGACAGACTATTAACTTTTATTGTGAAATGCAAAAAGAAAAGAACATAAGAGAGAGGTAATTGCTCCATTCAATCGCTAGATCACAGACTGTGTCAAAATAAAAGTTTCTAATAAAACTAACAAACAGACCATGTCAAAATAAAAGCCAGTAATACAAACAAACAGACATCGCAATAAGTCACTTATACAAAGAAACAAAAAGACGTGTAAAATATAAAAGTGTCTATTTGTCACAGTTCCTCGAGTTTGGAGACGGAGGCGGATCAGAAACCAACCAAGCACTAAGATAAATAAAACAATACAAGAATCACACAAACTGGCCAAGTCAACAAACCATAAAACCGCCATGACCACACACTGACATGAACACGCACATGACCAGACAAATGAAGGCTGAAACAAAAGGGTACTTATAGGAAGGATAACGAGGAACACTTGGCAGTAACAAGGGGGCGTGGTTACAAATAAAACACAGATGGGAACACTAATGAACAGGTAGGGCTAGGACAGTCAAGCCACAAACACAAAACAGAGGCAGACATGACAGAACAGGGGCAGGCATGACACTAATATAAAATGTATCAAATTAAACGTCACTAATGCAAATGAACAAACAGACCATGTCAAAATAAAAGTCTCTAATACAAACACACAGTGTCAAAATAAAGGTACCTAATACAGTAGCAGTAACACAACATATTATTAAACTAAAAGCTAAAATTACTGTCTTACATTTGTCTATCTTTTTTTTCTCTTTCCTTTTTTGCTGATCCAAAAAATTAAAACTGGTTAAAACTGGAAAAACTGATTAGTTTTGTTATATTTTATTGTTGCCACTTTGCACGTCCTTGATTTTAAATTATGACAGGAAAACTGTTATGTTTATCTTTTATATTAGGGGGACTAATAGCTGATAGCTGCATAACAATTCTTTGGTAAATGATTGATTCATAATCCAAACAATCAATTATTAGTTTCCATAAATGATAGATTGACTATCAAAATTTTGCTTGTTGATCCATCTACTGGATATTTGCTTTAGAGGACATATGGCAGTTTTTATGATATTTATCAAAGATACATGACAAAGGTGTAATGGTAAGAGAGTTAGGCAGACATCACGGTAACCACTTCCAGTCCCTGTTTTCGAGTATCAGCTAAAGCATTTCTAATGATGTCATTAAAAAACATTATGTCAGGTACGAGTCAAATATGTTTGTTTGAGGGCATGTGTATGCATTGTAAAGGCCAGCACGCTGTGATGTGAAACGTCCAGGGCAGTCCGAAGGTTGGAGGGGAGTTGGCCGGCTGCCCTGCCCCACCAGGTGTCATTGTTTTAATTGAACGGGGCTGAAGAGGATGGCCCCATAACTCACCACCCAAATGAGGGCCTAATGAAAGCCAAACTACTAGACATTAACTGGGGGATTGGCTGCAGTAGCTGGAGCAGCTGGTCTTGATTAATATGACTTAATTTTTGTGTGCATGGGTGTATGTGTGTGTGTGTTTGTGTAGAGTTGTGTGTGGTCTGAATCTGATTTTCAGTGCAGGTATGAAGCTTTCTGTGCAAGTGGCCATGACTGTTGTAATACTAGCGAATGCACTCGATAAGACCACAGCCAGGTCCTATACCGGAACACTTATATTGTAACACCCATCTCCCTCCCTTCATGTGATTAGGTGCGGCCTGGCGGCCTGTGGATGAGTCCTCTCATTATTTCTGATGATAATAAACAGTAACACACACGCAGGGGATTGGGCTGCGGCAGGAGCGGCTGCGTTCTGGATCACTGGATGGCTAATGAAGGTTAATTAGGGTTCATTAGGACATGATGGCTGCTCACAACAACACCTCAGCCCCACGCTCGGCAGCCAGACGGCCCTTCAGCTCGGCCTCCTCCTGCTCACGCTCCTGTAATGGCAGCTCTGACGGCCGCTTGGCCAAGCTGGACTCGTGTACACTGATCAATCTGGAACAATCACAGGCTGGTGTCAAACTCTGCTCATTGCAGCTGTAGGCCGGGCACCGGTTTCAGAGGTCAGGTTTTTGGTGTTGAAATAACAAAGAGTGAGTTCAAACTGACTGGACTCATTTGCTCAAAAGCAAAGTATGCACTTCAGTGTCAGTCAAAGAGCTTGACAACAAAAAACTGTGATGCCAAACCAAAGCTGCCAGTATAAACATGCAAATATAAATCACAGCAGAGAACAGAGATCTAAAAACACCCTAGCAGTAATTCACAGGCATTATTCAACCTATATAGAATAAAATGCTACCAAAACCTAAAAAGTTTTATTGGGGGCTGACCAATTAATCAAAAATTAATCGAGAACATCTAATCTTGCTCGATTGATTGATTTTGAAATTCAGTTTTTTTTTATTCTGTTAGTACGTTCCCCACTGTATCTTTTAATGTACGGTCACCTTCAAGGTCATGTATATGATTCAGTTCAGTACACGATTTAGCAAATGTATCCTCATGGTTTGCTAGCTTTCCAGTCTGTTGGCAAGCTGGGAAAACAGTCTGGTGTTCCTGATTATCTATCATCCCTGGCTCAGTAAAAGGGAAACAAACACAGAGGCCAGTCAGCAACAAGAGCCGTTGTTGGCGTGGTTGCTTTGCTGCACAATTGGCGACCGGCAGTTGGTGATGTTGCACGACGCCGGTGACTGGGATGTGATCGGCATGCGAACACCCCGGTAGCCATGTTGTACAAGGCTGTTTGGACGTTGGGTTGTGGATGCTGTGTTCTCTGTGTTTACTGTCTTTTGGTCCGCAAGCCCAGTGTCGTTACCGTGGCAATGCAGTGCACTTTCATGAATTTGAGAGGAGGGGATTGTAAAGGAGCGCTGAAGGGTCAGGTGTTTTTAATTTGTTGTTAAGTTCAAATATCAACTGTCGGTTTTCAGAAACGTGTACACTGTCTTTTTAAACATACACCCGCACCGTCCAGTCAGCGACATGAAAGCAACATGGAGGAAAACTGAAACCATGAGCCAACTGAATAACTCGAGCAGCTATAATCGATCATTAATCGTGATCATTGTAAAATGTTCAATTAATTATGATACTGATTAATTATCGTTACACATTAAAAGGAGGTCCGCACCTCAGAAAAGAAGCACCTTCTGCTTAGTTTTGGTCTGACATTGAGTTCTGTGCTCTGTTGTAACCATCATAAGAACCGAGTGATCTTCTGTAAGTGGCAATTGCCGGGGTCCAAGCACTAAACAACAGCTTAAACACTAGGGTGGTTGAAATTTTGATGCCAAAGAAGCACATTTAAAGGCCAAAAGAACCTTTACTTGACAAGATTCTTGTCACATCTCTATTGCAAACATGACTTTGGTCTTTGTGGAACCATGGTCAGCGGTTCTACTATGGCATCACTTTATGGCATCACTGAGACTGGGGTCTCAAAAGATTTTGTACACATTGTTAGTAGTCAGTAAAGTCTCAAAACTGACGCTGGCAGATTAAATGGGGTCACTGCTCACAATATGTCATGTCTGCAAACAGAAAGGAGTTAAGTGTGACCATAAGCCGGAGACAAAATCCCTGAGAAACTGACACATCAGGCTACCGTCATGAGACTAGCACAATTCCCATGAGTTACCTGGGAGAACTTGGGTGTGACCGGAAGCTGATACATTATTAGAGAGAATTAGAGAGAAATCTAGTTTACAGCTGGCAAAGTGGAACATTTCTGTGGGGATTTGGTTTATCAATTATGTTTCAGTGACGCATTTGGTTTTTACAGTTCAGTTTAAAGTTTGCTGGAGGGTTGGGTATTCATGAGGATGTCATGTCTTGTTTACCAGGAAGTATAAAAGCATGCATTGCAGGAAAATACTGTTAAATGTACCATGAAATGCATTTATTAAGTATTTTGAGTGTTTCTTTGTTGTATAAATAGTAAGTATGTAACTTTGGTTGGTATGGTTTACAAACCTATTTACAATCCTGTTATTTTGCCTTAGAATGAAACACACTAATTTTCCATTAAAGGAGGCCTCGTGGAAAAAAAAAGATGGTGGTTTATGTCACTCACAGGAGCCACTTAACATAGCATAGCCCATCATACTGTAGCATAGCTTTGTTTTTAGTGCTGTAACAAGAATATTGTAATTAATTTTTATAATTGTTCCCAAGTCATACCAGACATATTTGCTGTCCTCTCTGTGTCCACTCAGTGTTGCTGTCCCTTTTCGATTCTTCACTGGGATAAGCTTTTGGCCTTGGTAGCCTCACTTCCATATTCATGTAGCTGTGTTTAGTCTTAAAAGGCTTTCTTTAGTGGGTTGAGAATATGTCAATTTTGGGACGTGAAAATAATGAGTCAAGACGGTTAGAGAGTTTGGAAGTGTTAGAATTTGCTCATTTTCCAGCCTTGTTTTGCTTAACTTTTGCTTATCTTGCTTTTAGATTCTATTGCACCAGCGGTATTATTATTATTATTATTTTTAATAGTGCATTAATAGGTCCCAGAGTGTTCCAGCAGACTAAGGCATTGTCAGTACGGTTAGAGGATCGCTGGTTCGTATCCCGGTCATGCTGCTGGGAGAGGGTAGGTACGGGTTGGGTAATTGGTGGTCCAGATTGGGGAGAAAATGCTTGAAAAATTGGATAAAAGATTGTTGGATAAAAGTTTTTTAAATAGAAGTCATTAATATAGAAATGTAATATATAATGTATAAATTGGTTGAAACTCATATTGCAAATCACAGATATGATTTATTTCAGCATGCTTATTAATCTGTGATCTTCTGTTCTTGAATGAACATTAAACCGCATGAAAAGCCTCCTTTGCAAATGTAGAACCATGTCACGTGATTTTGCAAATAGGAAATGAAATCCAGTTTCCGAAGCAAGTCTTAGAAACTGAGCTTCTCAGATGTTAAAGCATACGCTCAGCAACTCGCCACCCCTTCTCTTAAAGGAGCAGCACGGCCTCTCCTCCCCTGCTCTCCTCCCCTTGTCCTGCGCAGTAATGAAAACAAAAGACATCCTGCAGCAGGGAATCAGAGCGCAGTGCTATTAGAAGCCATGCAATAATTAATTTGCCTATTACCAGCGCCAGCTCGTTTATCTTCATAAGATAATGCCATCACTCCCAGTCTCTGGCAGCCTCGCGCGGGCGCTGTCTTAAACGGCCCTAATTACGTCCCCGCTGCCTGTTTTATTGTAGTTGATGGAAAACACGCTTAATCTCCACTGTGCACATCGTGTAAATAGGCCTAGGCCTTGAACAGCAGATATTAGAGATTCCATTACAGTGTAATGATTTTTCTCGTGTTGCTTTAGCGAGCGAGCGGCGCTGGAAACAGCAAACAGGCCGGGCGTACGCCACAGGACTTTCTTAACATAAATGATTGGAAAAGCAGAGCGTGTCTCACCACACAAGATACATTTGCAGAGCTGATTGCACTCTTACTGGAAGAAAAGCAAATGTTTGAAAAAAAAATAATTAAGCACCTGTGAGGCCAAATACAAGGTTTAAAAGTCTAAAGCTACTAGCTAATCTGTTCCCACCATCAGCCTTGACTGAGCCGCCAAGAAACAATTTATACTGCAATCATGAAAAATTATGAGAAATTGGTGCAAAAATCTGCTAAATAATTAGCTTTACTTTTGCTGGCAGCACTTTACAAAAGGAAAGCTGACTTAAAGGTGCCCTAGATTGGAAAACTGTGTTTTTCTTGGCATACTTTAAACCTCAAACTCCTTTTGTTCAAAAGTAAATCCAGCATAACCAAAACACAGATGGAAAATTGGCCCATTTCAAAACCCCAAAACTCTTACTCTTTAGTTTCTCTTTCTCTTTAGAGAACATAACAATGGGACAGCAACTCTATCCGGTATACCTCGGAAATAATTACAAAAAATAATCACAGTGTATTTGTTGCAGTGTTAAAACTCCAACTACAACATGCAGCTTCTGAGTGCCGTTGTTTTTTTGTAACAGGGTTGTAAAGAAAAAAATCCAAAAAACGTACTTAAAAACTTACTTTTTATTCATGAAATAATAACTTAAATACTCCAAGATATGTTTTCAATACTGCTAATTTGGTGACTGTGGTTTTAAGCAGTATATAGGCAGGTCTCTGTAGAGTCATTGTCTGCATTTAACCCTGAGATAAGCCCCCACTCAGTTACCGTTTAGCTGTAATGACAGTATGGGCAGGCTACTCTTTTATAAAACTAGAAGAATAATGGTGATTCATTGACTTGCACATACTTGCAGATCATCACTTGCACAAAAACGCCAGCACAGACAGTCCTGAAACCTGCTGTCCACAAGGGACACAGCTTTAAAAGGAAGAGAATGTGCGTTGTGACCCAGTGTTGAAGGCACCTGTTACCTAGATCATTCAGCACTGTGACAGTTAAGGTTAGACACGGACACAGTCTCTCTTACGCACCCATGCGTTTAAACAATTCCCAGCAGGCATGCAGGTATACACACTCAGTCCAGTGATTCATGTGCAACACCAACAATTTTTGCCACAAATAAAAGGAAAAGCAAGCTGTCATTTAGGAGAATTCTGGGAGCGGCACGACTCTGGATCTGGAGCTGTTTAACCTTTTTTCTCTTTCGTATTGAGCCACACCTCCTTATAGTCGCTTGTGTTATCGGCATTGTACCTGACTGCTTTGCTGCCACAGCTATCCTGCTCCACAGAGCCTGGCTGTAAGCATCATGGCTAACCCGCATCAACCCTGCTAATCCTGGCTGTTGTTTCTGTTAGTGTCATGTCTCTAACTCTGCTGTACCTGGCTGTTAGTATCATGGCTAACCCGCTTCAACCCTGCTAAGTCCGGCTGTTGTTTGCTGCTATAATAATGTTCAAAAACATAAACACTAGAAAGTCCAAGAAACATCAGCACACCAAAAAATATATAAAAAATTATTAATATAATTGTGTGACATGGAACATGGAAAATTACCATGCTGAGTCATGAGGGGATGCACAGGGTCAGTAATTACACATGGTATTAACAAAACAGGCCCAGGTGTACAGGTGTTCCTAATAAAGTACTCTGTATGTGTATATGTAAATAAGAGTTCTGTCTGGAACCAGAACCAGTCAGCCTTTTAAAGAGCTCCACTGGCAGGTTTGTTTTGAGGGGCAAGTATGTGTGGAGGTTTAGAAAGAGGTGGCACTTGTGGTTAAAAAAATTAGAAAAAGAAACCTCAGCCCCATTACTGAGCTTCACCCTCAGTCGTCCTGGCAGCATCTTGGGGGGGGGGGGTAATCTCCTCTCTTCTTGACTCCCTTCAAAAAAGACACAGACACATTCAGCCCCTCCACGCCTATCACACATTCATACCCACATACACAGACATACACACACACCTATCACAGACCTACACATTCCCCACAAATGCGAAACACAGTCACAGGCATTCATCAATGCCAGCGATAGTAAAGGTGGTGTAAGCGTGTTGCTCAGCAGGAGCGGGCCCACCACAAAAGACCCTAACACAGCAGCATGCATGTGTATGTGTGTGTCTGTGTGTGTGTTGTGTGAAAGCGTGGCATCAAAGCGCGGATGACAGGCCGAGAGTGGAGAGGTGGGGAAGTGATGCATCCACTCAGGTAGAGTACTCGCTGCTGTCACATAGGCTTTGTGTGTTCAGGAAGCGTATGAATAAAGCAGTGTGTGTGTGTCTGTGTGTGTGTGCGCATCCGTGTGTGTGTGTGTCTCGGCCTGGCACAGAGCAGTGCACCTCATCCCAGTCCACTTTCTGCTCTGCTGTCTTTTTTAGCAGAGGTTTAACAGGTCGTGATGGGAATGCTGTCCATGAAAGGGTGGTGTTTTTGTAGCAGGCCAGGTGCCATGGCGGTAACGCATTAACAGCAATCATGCACATTCAGGTCTTACTGAAGGTAATCCCTAACAGCTTTAACTAGAGGTGCAATATCAGAATCGGCCAGGATGTAACTATGCAGGAGAAGGACACATGAATAGGGCAGCATTCTTCAGCAGTCTTTATAACAAGCAGGTGTCAGTACACAGGCAGTCGGAAAAACAGAAGACTGCAGAAACAAAGGTCAATCAACAGGACAGAGAAGGACAGGGTTCTGGAAAACCTGGAAACCTGTTAATACAGAGTACATTTGGTGGAAAAAGCTAAAAATGTCCTGGGAATATGAGTAAGATTCTGGAAAAGTTCAGCTATTGAGCCATCCATCCATTTTCTTATCCGCTTCGTCCTGGTCAGGATCATGGTGGGTCCGGAGTCTACCTGGAATCAGTCCATTGCAGGGTACCACACACACACACACACACACACACACACACTAACACCTAAGGGGGTCATTTGGGTAGCCAGTTGGTCTACCTTGTGTGTTTTTGGGAGGCTGGAAGAGTACCCGAAGTAGCCATTGCTGATGCAGACAGCTTGTCTAGTCCCTGTAGAGACGTACTGGCAATAGAATAGGACTGTCTGGTGAGTCTGTTGGTACCATGCCTAATGTCTTGCAGAAACGATTTGCACACAGTACTAGGTGTTGAATAGCTCATCCACTAAACATGTGTGTAAATCCAATTCATACTGAGAAATACAATATTAATACATTTAGTGTAAGCATGTATGGAAGTCCTAGAAAAATATTCCAGAAAAAGTCCTGGAAAATGTTGTCCTAAAGAGTTGGAACCCACCCTGAAGAAATTGGCATTCCCGGACACTCACAATAAGCTAGCACTTGTTGCTTTGTTGAGTGCCTATATGCCCATTAAGGCAGTGCCAAAAAATGACATGAAACCCACAGTTTATCTAAAATCTCACATTCAAACGTCCCCCTGGATTTAGTATTGAAATGAACAAACAGAAGCTCAATAGGCTGTTTAGAAAACTCCTGAGTGGTGCAGGTTTGGTGTCTGTGATGATATAGCCATCCATGGCCGACTCTAGACAGCATTACTGATCTTTGACTTATTGAGTGGGTAGGGTGGCTCTGCCTCTAGCCTCGCTACCCAGCACGGTCATCTAATACCTGTCCTTTGATGTTGCTTCAGTAAATTGAGGTTGACATTGTGTGTCTTCATGTGATAGGGGGTCCTTGCTAGGAAATATACAGGGTACGGGAATTTGTAAACTGGGGAGACCTTTTGGGGGAACAAACCTGCATATTAGTTTCAAACTTTCCAAGTTGGATGGATGTTCATGTGGATTGTTCTCACTTGGAGGTTAGAAACGTCCCAATTCTCTTTTGGTCATGACCACAGCTGAGGAGTTGAGGACCAAACCACAGGTTTGTGTAATCATGAGTGGGTGGAGCCAGAGTGGAGTTAGAGTGGTGGTGTCAATCAAGCCAGTTGCCAATGGAAGAGTCCATGTTTCTAGGTTGGTTGTTGGTTGCCCCTGTCACCGTCACCTGTAGTCTCCTAATATTCAGCCATCAGCTTATTTGACTGTAAAGAAGTTGCGACCAGCCTTACATTTTGTGATCACTGTCCCCCTGACCTATTTTTAAGATGTATTCTTACAGGTATTCTCAGTTTAACTGGGTTAAAAAGTAGCATCTTTTCATGCACACTATATGGACAAAAATATTGGGACACCTGTTTATTCATTGTTTCTACTGAAATCAAGGGTATTGAAAAAAAGAGTTAATCCTGCATTTGTTGGAGTAACTGTCTCTACTGTCCAGGGAGGAAGGAATGCTTTCTAATAGATTTTGGAGCATTGCTGTGAGGGTTTGATTGCATTCAGCAAGAAGAGTGTTAGTGAGGTCAGGATGTTGGATGGTTGGGGTCCACCTCATCCCCAACTCATCCCAAAAGTATTGGATGAAGCACCATCCATCATCCCAGAGAACACAGTTCCACTGCTCCACAGCTTAATGCTGGGGGAGGTTATACCCCTCTAGCCCACACCTGGCATTTAACATGGTGCCAACAGGTTCATCATTATCTACATTAGAGAGTCCTATTCTAATGGCAGAAAGCCCCTACAGGGACTAGACAAGCTGTGTATATGCCTTTGTACATCTGTGTCAGGCTCTGGTAGTATGTAGTACTAGGACCATCAGATGCCTGGAGAAATCTGGAAGCAAACATCTGTTGCGCTTCTAAGAAGCTCATATAAAAACAAATTCTACTATGTTAATATTGTACAGTCAAATAAGGACATGCTTATTACCTAGATAAATTGTGTTCAAACTATTTGTTTAGCAGCCTTAGACCTTTCA
Source organism: Salminus brasiliensis (assembly GCF_030463535.1). Classification (NCBI taxonomy): domain Eukaryota; kingdom Metazoa; phylum Chordata; class Actinopteri; order Characiformes; family Bryconidae; genus Salminus; species Salminus brasiliensis. The sequence goes on along the minus strand of NC_132881.1, from coordinate 23,792,893 downwards.
GTGGAAGCTCAAATGGCAAGTTTATTTATAAAGCTTTTTTAACAATGCCTGTTTCCACAAAGCAGCTTTACAGTGACGTTTCTATTATTTTCTCACTCCAGCAGAAGACCACACACACAGTGATCTTTGCCCCTCTACCTCTCTACATACAGCCCAGCAGAGTAATCACAAACCTCTACACTTCTATAGTGTACGCTTCCAAAGAAGACATTTGCTGGCATTATTAGCACAATAATGCAAACCTGCTCTCAATTAGATGGACGGGCCTGTTTTTAAGCACAGAGCAGAGGAGGAGAAAGGACACTTGTCCTTGCTGGAGCTGTTACTTGCTTCCCACACAATAGATGATATGACTGACGTTTCATTACCTTCCTCACTTGTTATTATCCCTGATTTCCCAGAGTCCAATTTTTTCTGCATAAAGGGTGCTGGTAAATTCTCACTCAGAGTGCCAGAGCACAGTCTGGTCATTTGTAAATGGCGAGTGCTGACAGAATAGTCATTGGGAAATTCGGAGTGATGCGAGCGCCTGGCGCTCCGACTGAGTAGGTGGAAAGCAGGTGGAAATAGAAACAGTCACAGAGCAGATTTCTCCTTCTGTGAGGTTACAGCACGTTCTGTCTGCTCGCCTGGCTTTGGGTGATAGAATTAATTAAAGGTGCGGAACATGAATAAACTGAGCTGCGTAGGCCCACTCATACCAGACCTTCCAGAATCTTCTGGCACTCAAGTGTGAGCACTCTAATTTCAGATAAGGGCGTCCTGATTGAGCTTTTGGATGCATGTCCGATGCACCTCTACAGTGGAGCTTTCTGAAAATGAAGGCATTTCATTAACAAATGCCTCATGAGTGAGACTATCACTGTGGACCTGAAAAAGAAAAATAGAATGGAACGTGGGCTCTAGATCTACAGCAGTGATTTCATTGTCTAGCCCAGCTGATTCAACTCATCTGCTAATTTAGAAGGCCGCCCGCTGTTAAACTGATTGAGCCTGATTAGGAAATACTGGTCTAAAGGAATGAGATCTACATTGTACACATAAGCTGCAAGTGTAACATACACTGTGTGTGTGTGTGTGTGTGTGTGTGTGTGCCATTCAGCCACAAGAGCATTAGTGAGGTTAAGTCCTGGTGTCGAATGATTAGTTCTGGATCACAACCACAACTCAACTTATCCCAAAGGTACTGAATGGCACTCCAGAGAACACCATTGCACTGATCTGTAGCCCAGTGCCAGAGGGCTTTATACCACTCTAGTTGATGTTTAGGTTCATGTGCAGAGGTAGGGTTTTTACTGTCGCTTACTGTATAATTTTATTGCCAGATCAAAACCTTGTAATGCTACCCTTTTTGTTGTGTGAATAATTCTTGAGGGGACCAACAGGGATGGTCCAAATTACTTAATAATTTAATCTAGATAAAAATAAAGGAAAAAGGGCTTATTGAATTTGCAGGTTAGAGAAGATTAGAGAAGAGTATTTCCTTTTTTTGCATGAAAGATTTACTGCATTTCATACGCTGGGGTTTATGCCTCCAACCCGCAGTGGCAGAGCCACAAAGAGCACACCAATGTGGGGAGCCTTTTGGTTTGCAGCCGTGTCACAGTTTGAGCTAAGGGTGGGAGGTGCACTGGTATAGAAGCAAATCAAACCCAGTATGATGTTGCTATCATTGTACCATATCATAATTGTCCAGACAATAGGGAAATATTGTGCTATAAATTAGGGCTGGGCAATATGACAATATCTTATCATATTGTAGTAAATGTTGTCATAGAGATGCACGATATGCTTTTATAAGAACACTAACCAACTCATTTCATTACATACAGTGTAATTAGCCTGGTATAATTGGGTGAATAAAAATCACTGTACTCCGTATGGGAAAATTTTTGAACAGTAGTGTTTAAGAATCTGTTGCTACTGGTGCATTTTGTCCTCAGTCATGATAAATATAATCTTCAAATATTGCGATATAATATTTTTACCATATTGCCCACCTGTACAATAAATTCTATGTTTACATCACCCACCTGGCACTGTGGAGGTTTACTCTACAGTCATGTTCTAGCAAAATTATGTAAGCTAGATAATATCTAAAAATTAAAGATGCCAAAAGGGTGAAAATGATGCTGTTTGTTTGAAATGTGAATACAACACCGACGACCAACTGAAATTTTCTTTCTGCAGACCTGCAAAGTATGGATTTCTGACAGCGTTTTGACATGCTTGACCATTTCTTTATGAGCTCTGAACTGGCAATTATAGATCATTGTAATTAAAAAAATGAGGCTGAGATGCAATTGATGCCAATTAAAAAAACTCCATAAGCACTTATGTAACTGTACGCATGAATTACTGTATATTACATATGTCAAGTTTTTGAAAAGCAGTAACCCACTTGAGACTGTGCATTACACTCACCCACTCACTAGCCTCGTGGGAAAGCCATGGGAACATGCAGCCTCTAATGGATAAAAGACAGATAACAGAAGACATACTTAAATCAGGACAAATAAATAAAACAAGATAGATAAAAGAAGACATGCATAAAGCCCACAAAGCCGTTTTTAATATATTAAAATAGTTGTAGTTAATATATTAATATATTTTTAGTATAGTTACTGTTCTAAAATCCATATTATCCACATGACTTATGTTTATATCTCCTGGTTTGTGGTCTTCTTATGGTTCTATGCATCATCATTGAGTGTTTGTTGTGCTCTAAAAAGGAGTAGCTGAGAGCTGTCTGGAGAAAACCTCAGATCTCAAAATCTTCATCGTAGTTTTTGATACTACCTAGATAGACAGATCCCTAATCCCTATGTGGTGCACTAAATAGGTCAAGAAAATAGGGGCTTCTGTACTAATTCAGTATGTCTAACACACAGCTATTTAAGTACTTACTATTTACTGAACACACTCTTCTGCACTCTTTGGGTGCGGAAGCTATAGTCACATGACTCATAGAATGCACAGAAGGATTAGGGAGCACTTGGGAATTAGCTGTCATTTTATGTCCACATTAAAGACAGATACATACCGCTTACCCACACAAATGTAAACCTTCAAAGCAGACAGATCAGATTTGAGCAGTCAGAACTGAGTGATGGAGCTTGTACTGTGAACACAGCCAATGATAGAACTTCTGTGTATGATTATCTGCTATGGTTTGGACAAAGAGAACCGAATTTCAAGTAGAAACATCAGTGCTTCAGTTAAAATTAGTTAAAAAAGGGGTGTTGGACTGGTCAACCCTGTCTGACCTCACCTGATCCATTTAATTACTACTATCAGAAGTGCTTGATTAGCTGAATGAGGTGTTTGAATAGGATTGGAGGTGAACCTGCTGGAAAGTTGATCTGCAGGAGGTGAGCACTGTTCTATGGCTCCAAAGAGCCCCTTAAGCACCTTCCTTTCAAAGACTGGCATTTCTGACATTATCATCCTGCAATGAAAGAACAAAGCACGGCATCTTATGAACACGCGTGCCCATTTTCCCAATTTCCATTTTCTCTAAGGCAGCTGCTTTACAATTTGCTACACGGGACGTATCCCACCTCGCTTTGCTGTCTGAGAGCGAAGAGCTCTCGAGGTGTGTCACTGTGGGAGATGTATCCTGATGACAGGGTATGGCGAGCTCGGTATGTCAGTGTAATTTTCTTGCGCCCGTGTGTGAGTGAAGCTGCTCTTATGAAAATGAAGGCCTCCTGGAGCGCCTCTACACTTCTCCCGATTACTCACTCACCAAGGGCACCTTGGAAATCTGTCCATACAAGCCTGGAAAAAGACGCTCGGGCCGGCATTGATATACCGAACGGCCCTCAATCTCCATAGTGATAGCTGAGCATACATAACCTTTTCCTGGGCTCACTTTCAGAGACAGGTTGTAATTACTTTTGAATTCAGTCACAAGCTGAAGAAGAGATCATTTTTCCAATAAATGTCTCATTATGACATTTGTTCCAGAGTGTGTGATTGGATGGACACGTGTGTGGGAATGTGTGTGTGTGTGTGTGTGTGTATGTCTACATGGCATAGAAGAGAATGTGCCCTTTGTGCTCTATCTAATGCCACGTTCCTAATATGGCAGCTGACTAACAGCTCCAGCAACTTCATATTAAAGACCCAGGCTAATAATACCGGTGGGGATTCATCTTGTTCTAATCAGAATAGCATTCTTTTATTGTCTTATTCTGGTGTATAATTGATGAAGTGCTGGAAATAACAGTCAGAAATAGAAGAAAGATTTTATTAACAGTTACTATTTGATGCACACATATAAGGTATAATGTCCATAATGTCTACAAATGAAATCAAGCTGCCAGTTTGCACCAAATATATGTGTTCTTCCTACTTCTTGTGCAATGTCTGATTACATATAAAATAAAGCTTTCATAACTTTGATTCAGATCAGAGCAATTGATTCATTTTACTTGAACATTTTATTTGATTGATTCATTATGAACGGTGCACTACCTTCCAGCCATGGTTGGTGCCCTGCCGACACACCCACAAGCAGTCAGCCGACTAAGCCGACTAAGGTATTCCACTATTGGGCCGGTATCTTATTATCACTGAGGGTCCTACAAAAGCTTGTTTGCTGGGCACATAGGTTCGATATTGAAAATCTGATCAGCTGTAGGTTTAAAGTCACAGTAGCCACAGTAGTCTAGCTAGTGCTGATATCCAACACTATGCAAATCTGGTCAGCCTTACCGACAGAGCAAGGGTTTCTCAACCTGACAGGACTCAGGGGGGCTTGTAATGTGCAGCTTCAGGCAAAACGTAAACTTCCCTAGATCTGATATACTGACCTTTTCTCATCAGAATAATGACATGTTTGCAAATGAACAGCAAGACTGTCCCCTTTTTCAGTGGTTTGCTGTTGGATTCTCAAATACAGAGGTTACATTTAACTTTGTTATGGTTGTCCTGCAAAAGTGGAACATTCTGCCTTGCTTTAGATGTCTTCTGAAATGTGGTTCTAGCTAGCCAAGTTTATCAATCAGTTAACCACCTGCATTTTATTATTTTGTTTGCCAGTGTGCCAGCTAGCCCTGCTCAAGATATATTGCTCAAGATATATTGAAATGTTATCCGGTTATGAAATGTTATGCAGTTTTGTCCTGTTACTGCAATGCACACTGACTGACCAAACAAGACCACTGACCACTGCTTGACTTGAAGAATCTAAGAAATGAAAAAACTATGAATTAAAACTATGAAAATAAGAATAGTAATCAGAGACCGAAAACAAAAAAGAGAAACTATTATGTTACATAAGGATGGAATAATTAGGCTTCAACAGTCAGTCTTTTGGCCTATCAGCAAACAAGACACTGGGGTTTCTAATATTTAGAAAATAGTTAATAGTAGTAAATGTATAGCTATGGTTAGAACACATTTTGTTCTTATTCTATATGCGTGCTTTTACATTTACTAAACTATAGATTCTCTTATGTAGCTTCTTTTCTGCTGTTCCTCAAAGCTAAGCAAAAACGACTTTTGACTTGTAGCAACAATTAAATCTTTGAAGAAGCTCTTAAACCAGGCAACCATTTAAGCATCCAACTGATTTTCTGAGTCGTCACAGTTCTACACACAGCTGTTGTCTTTACCAAAGAACCCTTATGGTTCTAAGAGTGCATTTTTACATCTTATCCATTTCAAATTGCAGACCAGTATCTATACAATCATAAATGCCATAGATGCCTGGTCCACCTGGTCTGGCTCATTAGTTAATTATCAATCCCATTACTGAGCTGGATCAGGTGTCAAGGTGTCTTTGTGTAAGGCTGTGGCCCCCCGAAGTAGGTAAACATTCAGAACTTCTGATCTAGATGATGGTTTCTGCTCTTTATTGAGCTTTTTGTGGACTATGTCAGCATCTGACTGGTGGGGTACATGTAGATGGACGATATTAGAACTCATACATCATGTTTTGAAGGGAAAGAAGGTAATTTCATTGGAGTTATCACAGCAGTAAAGCATTCCGTGCAGCAAATTTAATGGAGCCATGCAGGAGAATGATGACAGCCTACTCCCAGTGACACCGTATGGCATCACTGTATTTTAGCGTCATGTAGAAAGAGGAACAAGTAGGTCTCAAGTGTTAAATAAAACCTTGCTGGTTGTGTATAAAACACAGGTATGAGCAACTTATAAGACTGTCTAAGCACACGGTATGCATGCCTTACTTACATACTTAGACAACATACCAGAAAAGTCCAGCTACCCTGTGAGATATTTGCATGGCTGTATTGTGCACACCTCTGCCAGTATCCACGGTATACCACAGCTTTGAGTATATTATTGAAATGATACCATATATAATATGGAAGTTCACATTTACATCTGCAGAAAAAAATAGCCGGGTGCATAATGATGTTTACCAAGCCCCTTGTAAAAATAATTTTTTATTTATTTAAAATAAATTGATTTATTTAACATTTATTTGTGTTTATTTACGGTGTTGAGACAGCCCACAATAGCCTCATAACATAGCCTAGCATAGCAGCTTCAGGCAAAACGTAAACTTCCCTAGATCTGATATACTGACCTTTTCTCATCAGAATAATGACATGTTTGCAAATGAACAGCAAGACTGTCCCCTTTTTCAGTGGTTTGCTGTTGGATTCTCAAATACAGAGGTTACATTTAACTTTGTTATGGTTGTCCTGCAAAAGTGGAACATTCTGCCTTGCTTTAGATGTCTTCTGAAACGTGGTTCTAGCTAGCCAAGTTTATCAATCAGTTAACCACCTGCATTTTATTATTTTGTTTGCCGGTGTGCCAGCTAGCCCTGTTTAAGATATATTGTTCAAGATATATTGAAATGTTATCCGGTTATGAAATGTTATGCAGTTTTGTCCTGTTACTGCAATGCACACTGACTGACCAAACAAGACCACTGACCACTGCTTGACTTGAAGAATCTAAGAAATGAAAAAAAACTATGAATTAAAACTATGAAAATAAGAATAGTAATCAGAGACCGAAAACACAAAAGAGAAACTATTATGTTACATAAGGATGGAATAATTAGGCTTCAACAGTCAGTCTTTTGGCCTATCAGCAAACAAGATACTGGGGTTTCTAATATTTAGAAAATAGTTAATAGTAGTAAATGTATAGCTATGGAACACATTTTGTTCTTATTCTATATGCGTCCTTTTACATTTACTAAACTATAGATTCTCTTATGTAGCTTCTTTTCTGCTAATGTTCCTCAAAGCTAAGCAAAAAATGACTTTTGACTTGTAGCAACAATTGAATCTTTGAAGAAGCTCTTAAACCAGGCAACCATTAAAGAAATGCTGCACTAAAGAAATGCTGCAAAAGGACTTTTACATTGATTTCCAATTAAAGTAAAGAAGGCTTATTCCTTCTCCTTTAAAGTTGTCATTTTGGAGATATTAGAGTAAGTTATAATAGAGAGGTATTAGCCAATTGCCTGATGTGCTGACAGTGTGGCTCATCCCCCCCATATATTCTCACACACACGCTCACACACATTACTTCCTCCCTGAGGACTTGTGCGCATGCATACAAATGTCATGCTTGCACCGTTGCTTTTGTGCCTCGGAGCACGATTTAATTGCTTCTTTTCATTCATATCCGCAAGTGCTCTCGGACAGGCATGAAGTATGCAACAGGGAGAAAAAAACACACTGTTATCAAGAACACACATACACTCTCTCTCTCTCTCTTTCACTAACTTAACAGTGTCCGTAGTCTATGTTTTACAAGCAGTCGATTATGCACGGAGTCGCTCGTGTAAAAACAACATCGCGTCTGAATACCAAATACATTGATAAATCAGGCCTTGGAGGATTATTGATTAGAACAGGGGAGTTTTTTTGTGTAAAATTGGGATTTTTGTGCCAGGCAGAGCCGCGTGCCCGCCGCCTCACCTCCAAAATCAAACCTTTGTTAGATGTCATATTGACTGTGTCGCTTTGATGAATGGAATTCCTTGTGGGAGAACTGTAGGGGGGGAGGGGGGGAGGGGTCTGGATTTAAAGGATGTGATTCAAATTAAGCCAAAGTCGTGATAGTAAACATAGACAGGCTTTTGTGCACTTCACAGGGCCGGTGAAGCGCAAAGACCACGGGGAGAAGCAACCGATTCGTCTCGTCTGAATGTGGCGGAATGTGCGGCATCCTTTGTGTCACATTAACACTGATTATCGGCTCATTACAGGAGGTTTCTCTAAGATGCAGAATTTGTTTTCCACAGCCTTTAATCACCCACAACTGTTGTGAAGCACCTGGGCTGTTGCAGAACATCACACGCAGGCTCACAGGGAAGCAATTAGTGGGGTTTCTTATCTCTTAAGTCACTCAGATTTGGCTTTGACTTTGTTTTAAGGCTTGTCAGTCAGGTCCGTCAGCATGCCCGCGTGCTGGACAGGCCTTGATCCTTTGACTGACAGGCTTCAGGTCAGGGCTGATAGCTGATCGATCGGACGAACGATCGGCGGTTCTTATCTTGTCACGGCGGGCCCGGAGCAGGCCGGGGATGCACTTCGCGCTATTGACACCCGCTCACCACACATCGAGCGCCATTGTCAGAGGCTGGCCTGATGAGCCTATGAGATAACGCTTAGACAGCCCCGCTCAAACAAGCTGCCGCATGGGATTCTCATTCCCTTTCCCTCTCACTCCCCTATTCTCCCTTCCATTACTCTTCTGGATTTTTGGTTCAGAAAAGCAGTTCTAGGCTTGTTATTCTGTTATTAATGTTAAGGCGATATGTGCATATTTTTCAGTAACTACTACCAATTATTCTGAAACTATTTATATATATATATATATATATATATATATATATATATATATATATATATATATATATATATATAAGTTATGTAGCTGTAAGAGAATGAAATATGGATGTAAGTATTGTGTGATTGTTGATTGTGGTACTGATATGTACATATGTGTCCACATGTGGTTTAGACCATTAGAGCTTCATGTTGTGTATTCATTTTGTATTAGACAGTTATTTTAATGTAATTCCTTAATTAAGTCTTTGTGTTCATAGTTACACAGATTACATGCATGCATTTACATGCATTTATATGTCGTCACTGTCCAATAGAAAAAAGCATGTCTCCAAATTGTTGACTTTACAGGAGAAGGCAACAATGCTCTCAGTGTAAAATATGTAATAATTTTAGTCATTTAGAGCATTTCTTTTGGACTATTAATCTAGATGTATTCACACAGTGTAGAGAGCAGGGTTCAAACTAATAATGGACAAAAAATGAGATGTTCAGCAATACAACAGCAATACAAAGCATATCAGCCTCGACAGGTGCTAGTGTGTAATAATACAGTGTATTGTACTGTATTGTTCAATACGAGCCTCTCAATTCAGTATACATGAATGTTGAACAACATAGTCAACAGACGGGAGCAAATAGAGTACCCATTTTAATACTATTATAAGGTTAATAAAAATGAACTAAACAAGCTCACAACAAAAATATCATACCCTCTTTACTTCACAATTAAGTGTGTGTGGGGGAGAGCACACTCTTCTTGACCATTGTTTTGCCTTGTTTTTTCAGGCTAAGCGATAGATCTTTTAACTGTACTAGTTTAATGTACTAGTGTTGTGCGTAAAAGCAACTCCAAATGCTGTCTACCCCCCCCCATCCCACTACCATAATGCTAAGTATTGTTTATGTGAGAGTTCTGCTAAGTTCTGCTAGCACTGCCTTAAACCACTTTGCTTGTAGTTAACCATTTCATATAATGATTGATTTATTGTTGTTTGTTAGCGACTCTTATGTTTGTGTTTAATTTAGGCTGTATTTAATATCTGATCAGAGCATTTCCTACATGGATTTGTATCACTTAGGAGTGAAAACATGCTGGGAGTACATTTGCCCACATTGGGTAGAATTGAATAGAATATCTTTGTCATTGTCAAATACACTGGAACAGAGCTGGTTTGGAGGAATGGGCAAAAACAGCAGGTTTCCACTTTAACTTACACTGTTCAGTGACCTTCTGAGAATGCTCGTCACTGCTGTAAAACAGGCTGTAAAAAAATGCCTGTTATTGGCCCCTAGAGGACACCAGAGGGCACTCTGCTAAAACACAGTGGTAAAAACAAAGGATCGGAACTGGATCAGGTTAAAAATAGATGATGGCCGATCCATGAACATACATGCCTGGATCGTCCCTAATCCAGATCCACTGGATCCACTGGACCAGATTGGGACATCATTGCCAAATGTAATGTTTTTCTTTCACAAACTTGAAACCTCAAATGTAAAAACAAAGCCGTTGCAGAAACATCCAGGCATGCCCAAAGGAGCAGTTTTAGTTGCTTCTTTCTACTTGAATACTGCATCAGCCTTATGGGGATTTTGACTCCAGCTTGTGTTCACACTGACCCCCTTCTCCTTTAATTACCATTAAATTCCCATGGAAAAGTGCATGCGGGAAAGGGGTCTCTAATATATGTATCTCATGGTTTTCTTTTGTTTTCCACAATAATACCTATTCCAAACCAAACCCATGTTAATATAATAATGCAGTGTTTCTTCTGTGACATTTATTGAAGGTTTAGGATCACCACTTTTCAATGAGCTATGGGAATTAATATCAAATACTACACACTGGACGTTTTTCGTCTATCAGCAGGATGTTTTTGTGAATGCATAACACTATGAGAGGGCAAGGCCTTACATTGTTCAGGAAAGCTGTTTTGCATACTGCCTTTCATCAAGGTCACCCTGATGAAGTATTGTGCGCTGCACTGTGTAAGTTTATTGTATTGGGTTTTTGTGTAATATAAAATGTATCATCTGCTTTTAATCTATTGAAACTAATGTAGTGTAGATGCATGCAGGGTGTAAGCCGAGGGCTAACTGGTGTGTGTGTCTGTGTTTGTGTCACAGTTTAATTTCGTGGGCCGGATCCTAGGCCCGCGGGGGCTCACCGCCAAGCAGCTGGAGGCTGAGACAGGATGCAAGATCATGGTGAGAGGCAAAGGCTCAATGAGAGACAAGAAAAAGGTAAGCCCCTCTAAACACACATAGACACACAGTCACTGCTATAGTCTCAAATAATTTATTCATTAGTTTTTAAAATACATTTTTAAAAGTCTATTAGTGTATGAGCAACATTTGTTGTAGGGCATATACCAAGGGTGGGAGGAAAATTGGATTCTTAGATGCATTTCGATGCGGACATGGACGATTGTAAATCGATTCACAAATGTCAAAAAATGATTTTCTGAAGGTTAATTAATAATGTAATTTTGAGGGAATGCAAAAGGCAGAACCCAGAATTGCAGCACCGAACAATCTGTGGCGTGCACATAACAAAGACACAAGATGGATGAGCAAGAAATCTGTCCGGCACCCCCTGCATTAAAAGCTAGTGTATTCTTACAGTCAGAAAAGCTAATGATGCAAACCATTAATAGCCAGGTATGAGCATTACTACATTATTGGAGCCATTACAACAACTGAAAAGCAACTCAAATTCCAAATAAGGCAAGGCACCACCACAAAGATTTTTAATGGCCGTAGGTGTAGGTGCATCCACGTGTGCAGTATGTGCAGGTGTGTAGCAGTGTGTGTCCGGTCTGGTCCAGTCGGCGCTGTGCTATTTGCGCGCACAGCTGAAACGTTCAGCTTTCCTGGTGATGGGGAATAACAAGCCCTCCCCAAACTGCAGTTTTGCTCCTGAGAGCTTTGGGCAGGTGTTCAAACATTGTCCTTGGCCTCAGATTGCATGGGGCCTGGCTCCAGTGGCCCCGCCAGGGCTGCAGTCCCAGTCAAAGCCAGGGTCTGAGCAGTGCACGCTGGGCCTGTATCTCTCTGGGTCAGCGGGGGTTATGGGAGGGTCTGGTGCCTAGGGTTATATCCATAGTCCATTACCACAGTCTATGAACACTTGGATAAACATACGCACTCTGTCTTTCGTAAGGGAGTAGACGTACCTCAGTGTTTGCTTATTTATCTGATAACTTATCTGAGCGTTCATCTGAGTGGTACCAGTCACGTTTGGACACTGCTGATTGAATGTATCTTTGGAAATTTGTTTCTGAGAAAATATCAATCAAAATATCACATTTAAAAAGAAACTTTTTTGGAATGTTTCCTGAGTGAGTGGTTCTCAGCAAGCAGCACGCATTCGGCGAGGAACTTTTTCAAGCCTGTTGGAAAAGCATTCCAAGTGGCTCCTCATGAAACTGCTTGAGAGAATGTGAAGTGTGTGTAAAGCTGGATCCAGACAAAAGAGGGCTACTCTGAAGAATTTAAAATGATGAGAAAGTTTAGATACTATGTTTTTAGCATTGTAATAAAAACCAAGTAGCGCTGCTGTCCATTTTGTGACCTTTTGGTGCATTGTGTAGTTAACTAGCTGTAGAGATTAAAACTGAGCTTTTTTTCGTTCCTTGTGTATTTCTTTGGAGTTCCCTTTCTGAAGTGTGGTTAACTCTATTCTCTAGTTCAGTTTGAAGGCCATTGGAGAGAGGAGTTGGTAAAAGCTGGTCGGCTAGGTTAGCTTCTGGCCTAGCACAGATACCCGCTCGCTTCCTGGCTTTTACTTCCTTGCTTACAAATTTGAGTTAGCCTTCTGAAAAGCCACGCTCATGAGGTCTGATTTTTGTAGCAACCCATTTTCCGAGGCCCGAGTGTATGTCAGATTTGAAGTGTGTAAATATAAATAAGTAAAGTAAATAAGTTAAGATTGTTACCTAACGGTTTTGGGATTGGCCCATTTTATTTCTCTGTCTTGGTGATGCTGAATTTGCTTTTGAATAAGGAGACAGACTTTAAGATTTGTGGTTTGTCCCTTCCTTGTGCCGAACTCCTTTTATTTAACTGTGCCAAGATCAGTACATTTTCTAGGACACCTTTAATATGAATTACGTTACTTGCATTACTCATGTGTCTCCATGAGAGCAATATTAATTTTACACGCTCCATTTCAAACGTCCATTTTCTCTATATAGATTATCCGTGCTTGTCCTTGTGTCTAATTTGTGCGAGCGCGTGCCACCTGCAACAGCTGACCGTGTGACTTTGATTGTGAATTGTGAAACGCAGCGAGTGGTCTGTGGAAGCATCTAATCATACTACAAGGAAACTGATGGATAAAGACCCCATGCAGAAGAACAGAGAGACCCAGCCTCACCCAAATGTAGCGCACTCAGCTGTTTTTGAACTATTTCTACTGGCTGGTTTGTGGGGTTTCATCATTTTAATCAGCATAATTGGCCGTTTGTAAAGAGGAGTAAAGTCGGGCTTCCCAAGCACTAGCAATGCTTCTGAGACTAGGAGGGTAAGGACTTAACACGTCAACAAGTGAAGCCAGCCTCTTTTTTGCCTCAAGATTTGCTGATGCAGCATCATCCAGGCTGCCAACATGTTTAAAGGACAGCGCCAGGTACCCAGCTCTGCAGCAGCAGCAGCTAACAGACGCCTGTGCCGCCCAACGTCGCTTAAGAGTGATGAGGGGAGTCGCGGTCAATTGTGCCCCCTCAGACGCTGGCCGCTGATGGCAAACCACCTATAGACAGGACTTTTGACGATTACTGGATGTTTCTTTAAATACTTAAATGCTACACAGGTTGTTGGGTTTTCTCACACTCGTTTTGGTAAGTGCACTCTTAAAAAGAGGTCAGAGCTTTCTAATAGTTCTTTGAGTTTGCCATAGAAGAACCGCTTTTGGTTCTATAAGGACATTGTTTGCTGAAGATTTGTGGGTGTGAAGAACCTAATTAAATTCTTCACTTGATGAAAAGCAGTTAACCAATTCAACAATTTGTCACACTCACACATCTTTATTGTAAACATGTTTTTTCATGGATCCAAAAGTGGTTCTTCAGTGACATTGCTCAAAGAACCTTTATTTTTAGGAGTGCCAAGGATATCCCTGTGGCATGTACACCACACTACACCAGTAAGACTAACACTATATTCACCTACCTGGGTAACATAGTTCAACTGTAAATTGGCCTGGATTAGAGCATCAGAAAAAAAACATAACAATAAGTGTAAACAGGTGCATCTCAGTACTGTTCATGGACCAGGTCCCTTTAGTAATAGAGCGCAAGCAGGAAATGTTTCTCACACTTACTCCATGCGTACGTGTGTTTGTGTGCAGTATGGTTCTAAGAAAGAGGTCCATTTGTGTTTCCATCAGCGGGGTCGGTTGTGTATTTGGACAAGTGACTGTAGCACAGAGAGTTATCAGAGGGCGTCCCGCTCAGTGGTGAGGGAGAGAGGGGGGAAAATTAAACAAGTGCTATGTGAAAAGCGCTGTTGTCATCTCACGCTCCGCTCCCACATCTGGATCAGTTCTGTATCCTGTTGGAGCACAGCTGGTCATCAGCGTATCATATCTCAGCCCTGTGTGTGTGTGTGTCTCCGCACATGTGTTTATGCCGATCTGTGTGTCCATGTGTGTGTGCATATTTAGACGGTTCATCTGACATTGATGGGGTCATCTGAAGCCTCGACCTTAAACGTACGCTCACGGATATACTCCGACAGCCTTGTTGATAAGTGTGGTACGAGTGGTGGGCGTTTGGGGTAATTCCATGGTCAATTACGGGTCATCAGTTTTGAAATTTTGAAATGATTCATGGCACCAAATTTAATAACAGAGACAGATCTGGGCTTCCTTTTGTTTCTCAAATGGCAGAGAATCCAACAGTAGCCTACATATATATTTTGTAGGATATACCTACAAAATAGATTTTGTAGGTTTTGTACCTTTACCTTTTACAGAAAGGCTTATTAAGCACTAAGGTGCATTACTCGGTAACAACAGGGACTTCTGTACAAACTGGTGGGGCTATTCTTTAGTAATAATGCTTTCGGCCCACTGGTGCATAGGCTGCTTAAGGGGTTAATAGCTTTTCTTAATCAAGCTAAATGCTAAGCTAAACAGGAGACCCTCACACATGCATGTCTATCAACTGATATACATCTTAGTTTCACATGGATGTTTTTCCTGTAGCACTGCTTAGATAATTGTACACGTCATGTAAAATAACAGTCCATGGTCAGACGTTCTGTATATTGGTCAAAAATCTTTGCCCTGTCAAAGTGGGGCGGATTTTAGCTACGTTGAGTGACAAGCAGACTATGGTGACCAAAATATGTTTTTAAAGGTCAGTTTGTTAGGAACCTGTTTCCAAGCTATCGACTATCCACTCTACTCTGTAAAATTACAAGTGTAACAATTCATAAAAATTTATTTAATTTGATTCAGTACACTTTTATTTGTTGTTGGAATTTTACCACAGAAGGCCTTGAGCCCTATTCACTGTCCCCTACATGCAAAAATCCAGATCACTATATAGAGCACTGATGTGGGCAACAGAATTCAAGGTAATGAGCAGTTTTGGACACCTCGTTGTGTGTGTGAGGTTATCGGTATTCCATGTCCGCTAGTGTGCGTTTATTGCTGAAAGATTTTTTTAAATATCATAATTTATATTTAATCAATTATCGATATTTAAACAATGAATTAAATTACATTTTGCTTTCGAGTATCTACAATTTTTTGTGCCATTCGTACCAACTACAGAATTTATGCTATTGTCACCTCACTACACTGTTAAAAATATAAGATTGTTGAGGACCTTTTAGAGGTTCTTCAGTTCAAAACTGGAGGAACCTGTTAAGGTGCTTTAAGGAACCTTCAAAATTCAACCTTTTTCTTCTTAAAACCTTTTCTTGAAGGTTCCTCAAAAGCACCATAAGAGGTTCCTCCACAGTTTAAAATTGACAAACCTTCAAACGTTCCTCAAAGATCTTAAACTTTTAACAGTACAGTCAATAGCACAAGCTACAGTTGTTTGTCAAAGTTCAAAAATCGACAGGTCGCTACAAATGCAGGAATTCGAGATTACACTAGAGGAATCTGATGTATTCCATGAACTACTAGTGGATTTGTGGTTTCAGTGTTGGTTCAGCAGCTAAACCTTCACTGGGTTGTAGTGACATCACATGTAAATGAAGCTTTCATTACTGTGTCTTACACCCTACAGAATCAAAATTTTTGAATGTCAGATATTTCACATATTTTACTGGTTGGCTATGTGGCTCTAAGTGGAGTTCTCCCGTCCATGCATAGCACATACGGTGCTCAGCCAAAGAGTAAAAAGCTCGTCCTTGAAGATCTTCTTTGACCTTCTTTTCCTTCTTGCCGCCTGCCTCACCCATAGAGGTGTGTGTTTTTTGTCACTGGGTATAAGAGCTTATTCTACCTGCACATATTTGATTAGATTACTCTCCTCTTGGGCAAGTGTCCTTGTCCTCTGTGTCATATTTCATGGCTCTCTCTCTCTCACACACACATACACACACACACACGCAGGTTCGTTCATGCACGCACAAACACACACCCTGCCTAAGTGAAACAAATGCCAGCTGACACTGTGTGTGTGTGTGTTCATGGAATGCAGAATGTCTCACCAGTAGCCCAAGCAGATGAGGAAGAACAGAAATGCAACATCCAGTGACGGAGAGCGCTGAAGGAAAACCCTGCATGGAGAACATCCAGGGCTGTCATTGGCCTTCAGAATAAAACCTGCTCAGTTCGGTGCTATGAGACCAGTGTATTTTCATCATTGAATATGTGCTTGATAAAATCACTGTTTACATGCATTATGAGAGCGAACGCACAGGCCTTTTCATTCAAATCTTGCCTCAGCAGCAGGTTCTCAAAAGCCTGTTTTTATGAGCTACAATGCAACGGATCGTCAGCTGGACGTAAGCAGACAATAGTGAACTTGTCCAAGCTCTCTAAACAGAATTGAGTTTCTTTTGTCTTGCCTCAGCCTAAAGCACAACTTTAATGCGAGTGGAGATAGAATCTGGCAGTTGGATCATTTTCTCCAACACTCAAGGCGAAGCTTTTCACAACCTGCACATCTATCCAGTTCTCATTTAGAGATGTTCTCAGGCAGCATCAGAGACTCAGCGAAAGAATCTCTTGTAGCTTTCCTTTTCGAAATCGCTCTCACAAGCGTAATGAGGATGGATGCCCAAAGAATACAGAGTTTTTATAGGAAAATAAAAACTCCCACGCTAAGTGTTGTAATTACAGGTGGAAACTTATAATGAATAGGAAAATTTTGCTTCCTAAACAGCTTCCGGCTTTAACCCCTTTTATCATGATAGAGGAACAGTTGGCAGCTGGTGCAACATAGTAGGTAAAGTCTAGTGCCTGTAGAGGAGTATTGTCAGTAGAATAGGACTCTCTGGAGCAGATAAACATGAACCTATTGACACCATGTCTAATTCCAGGCATGGGCTAGAGGGGTATAACGCCCCACCAGCATTGAGCTGTGGAGCAGCGGAACTGTGTTCTCTGGAATGATGGATGGTGCTCCATCCAGTACTTTTGGGATGAGTTGGGGAGTTGGAGATGAGGTGGGGTGGTGATCGTCCAACATCCTGACCTCACTAATGTTCTTGTCACTGAATGCTCCAGAATCTAGTAGAAGGTCTTTTCTAGACAGTAGAGGCAGTGGGAATATTGACAGATGTAATTGGCTAAAAATAAATACATTAAGATCATCCAGATCCAGGCATGTTTTCAGCAGTTCAGCTCCCTAGCTTGGGCAAGACTCCAAAAATTACATTATCCTGCCTGTGTAACAAGATTCTAAAGTAAGATCATCTGGATTAGAGACCAGACAGAGCCCATGAATGTAAATGTAAAGGCTGTCATGTTTAGGCAGTTCTGTATTGGATGAGAGATAAATTGTCTACTGAGGTTTGGACCCTGTAAATAAAAAAAGGAAATCAACACCTGTACTGCGAAAGAACAGGTGAAAGACTAAGACTAAGATTATCTGTGAAAAAGCACATGCCTGTATTTTCTAAAGTCCATCTATTTTAAGGCTTTTTATTTTTATTTTTTAACAACATGGCGACATGTTTGTTACTGATTACCTCCATTGCTTTGAGTGTGTTTTGCTTTAGATAAGATTTGGACTGTTTATCCTAAAACTCCGCTGCTGAATCCCCCAGGATTCCTGCATTGTTCAAGCATTTAACCACCAGGTGTGCACCAGTTTACAAAGCTTTGTCTACTGAACCATTCTCTGAGACAGCTTTAAGAAGAAAGCTTTACTTCTTCATTTTTGTCATCATTAATAAAACTCACAAAAGAATAAAGTAATGAAGTACAAAACCCAGCAATCCACAAAGGAAGCAAAGAGAGTATTAAGTGTATGCAGTATCACTAAAGACAAAAAACAGCTGACAACACTAAAAGGAGGCGGAGTTAGAACCCAAACACAGGTGAGGATGATGATCATTGGGCAGTACAAAGGAGGAAACACAACCCAAAACCAATTCTAGAGCACATGGCCACAAAGCACTATGGGCCATGATTGTTTATTGTTGTAAAAATGACTTGGGAAACAAAGAGCAGTGCTTGGCGTGGGCCGACGGGGCAGAAACGCAAGGCTAAAAATAAAGCTACAATTAAAGATTTAACACCCTGCAAAGTTTAGCTCCATGACTAATCCAACACCCCGATCTAGGTAATGAAGGCCTTCAGGAACACTGAATCCTAGATCCAGGAGCGTTGAATCTAAACACTCTCCAATACACAACATTTTATTGCTAAAATATTTAAATATTGTTTAAAAAGGGAAGTAATATATTTTTGTATGAAGCATATGAATATGTTTGTATGTTCGTTCCCTGACTGGCTGAAGGGGCAAGTGGCATTCCGTGAACCACAAATTCAGCAGTTCTAAAATACACCAGTCAGCCATAACTTTAACACCACTGACTCATGAAGTGAATAACCTTGATGATCAGGTTCCATTGGCACCTATCAAGGAGTGGAATATAAAAGACAGCAAGTGAGCAGTCAGTTCCTGAAGAGCAGTCAGTTCCTGAAGGTGTGAAAAGCCAGAAAAATGGGCAAGCATACGAATCTAAGACACTTTGACAAAGGGCCAAACTGTGATGACTAGACGACTGGAGGGTCAGAACATCTCCAAAACATCAGGCAGGTTTTATTGGTTGTTCCCGGTTATGCAGTGGTCAGTACCTACCAAAGCTGGAACAAGGACAACCATTGAACTTGTGACAGGGTCATTAATGCAATTCATGGAGGCCCTACCTCACAACTTACAGGGTCTGCTGCTAACTTCTTGGTGCCAGACACCACAGGACACCTTCAGAGGTCTTGTGGCGTCTATACCTTGACGGCTCAGAGCTGTTTTGGCAGCACAAGGGAGGCCTACACAACAATAGGCAGCTGGTATTATTGTTATGGCTGTGTATAAGTGTATAAGTGCAAACGTTAATAATAATCAGTAATTGGTGTTAACATGCTTGTCATCATCCTCCAAAAATTCCACATCAGTGCATTCCTAGCTGCGTTATGTACATTCTAAGCATACCTGAACACATCGAATTAGATCAGGCTAGCTAACTAGTCATGCCTCTATACTGAACGCAGTGGCTTTGTAATTATGGAAAACAGTTGGCATTAAATAAGTATGTGAAGGCAGCACAAGTATATGCAGGTTGCTGCTGTGCTTCTGCTGAGGTCCTGCTGTCTACTGGAGCAGCTATTGTTCAGGTTGGACCTGTCAGAAAGGCTCTGCTCCACTGTTGAGCCTGCTAGCAATTACTGTTATTAGGTCTGTCATAATCACTTCAGCATCTAGTCATACCATAGCCACCAAGCAGAAGCATTGTCTGAGATTGTGTGCATGTGTGTGTGTGTCCGCGCTTGCATTATTGCATGCAGTGTTTATTTTTATTTATAACCTCCTCCACCCCTTCCTGCAGAGGACACATATTGAGAGTGGTTGTTTATACGAGCCTCACCATGGCTTTTTAAATTAGCAGTAGAGGCACGTTGTGACTATGCTAACATGAAGTTAGCCATGGGCTCATTGTTCAGCGATGTAAATTACAAGTAGTTTTATGAATTTTAAAGCTCAGTTTAATTACTGCCTTTGCACAAGCCCTCGAAAGCGCTGCACCTTTGCGACAAGGACGCCAGACACTTAAATCAAGTTTTGTCCTGGCTCGTTCTGAATGAGAGCCAAACTCGCAGTGTACATAATATGAATGCATAATTCAGCACAGTCATTTTTGTCAGCCAGTCTTTATTAGTCAGCCAGGAGGAAATGGGCTGAAGAACAGATCCAGGGAAACTGCTAAATTAAAGGTGTGCCTGTGTGGGTGGGTATGCGTGTGTCCAGATCCAGATAAATGTGTGTGTGTGTGTGTGTGGCGGCGATCTTTAGTGCAGGGCGAATATTGGAATGTTGCAATTGGGAGTTCTCTAACAAAGAACATAACCCTGGATTTTTCTGTTCTCCAAATCCTCTAACAAGCAGCTTTGATGTGCTGGGGTTTTTACACAATCGCAGATTCGTCTGGATTTCAGAGCACAGCCCTCTCTCATTCTCCTGCCTCTCTCCCCTCAACCTGAAATCCTCCCCTGGGAGACAGAGCGAGAGCAAGAGAGAGAGAGAGAGAGAGAAGTAGAGGGAGGAGCCTGGTGGTTTCTGACAGTCTTTCATTATCCACCCCAAAGCAGCACTGAATTGAATATCTCAGGTTTTACACAAATGAAAATTTAGATACCATAGTCATCACAATGCACTCACTGATTAGATCATACTAAAGGCCCAATCAGGAAAGACTGCAGCTACTGTGGCAAAGCTTACCCTTCAGTTACTTGAGCATAAATCATGGATCTCATTTCCCAAAACCAGGGCCCTGAAACGGAATAAAAACAAATCACTTTGCTCTGAGCAGAACCAATATTAAAACTGTTCCTTTTCTTCTATTCCAAACCCAACAAAAACCCACGCTTAGAAAAAAAGTAAACGCTGTAAATTCTGTTTCTTTTACAAAGGCTGGATGTAACTATAGTAGCATTACATTTGCTATAGATACAGCAGTAGTATTGATAATGACATGTAATAATAATGATTATTGTAAATGATCTGCATTCTGTATGTTTTGGAATTGTACTATAGCATTAGATGTCTTAAATATCTTAAACAAGCTTCCTGCTGCAGTTTCTTGTGGCCACAACTATGAAATTGGTCCTAAAGCACTGAGCTGCATTCTCAAAGTGGCCTAAAGCATTGAGCTACATTCTCAAAGTGGCCTAAAGCATTGAGCTACATTCTCAAAGTGGACTAAAGCATGGGCAAATGCAATGAATTGCATTCTCAAAGTGGCTTAAAGCACTACGCTGCATTATCAAAGTGACTTAAAACATTGGGCTACATTCTCAAAGTGGCCTAAAGCATTGGGCTGCATTCACAAAGTGGCCTAAAGCATTGATCTGCATTCTCAAAGTGGCCTAAAGCATTGATCTGCATTCTCAAAGTGGCTTAAAGCATTGAGCTACATTCTCAAAGTGGACTAAAGCATTGAGCTACATTCTCAAAGTGGACTAAAGCATTGAGCTACATTCTCAAAGTGGCCTAAAGCATTGAGCAACATTCTCAAAGTGGACTAAAGCATGGACTAATGCAATGAATTGCATTCTCAAAGTGGCTCAAAGCACTGAGCTGCATCATCAAAGTGACCTAAAACATTGAGCTACATTATCAAAGTGGCCAAAAGTATTAATCTGCATCATCAAAGTGACCTAAAACATTGAGCTACATTATCAAAGTGGCCAAAAGTATTAATCTGCATCAATAAAGTGACCTAAAACATTGAGCTACATTATCAAAGTGGCTTAAAGCATTGAGCTACATTCTCAAAGTGGCTTAAAGCATTGAGCTCCATTATCGAAGTGGCCTTTGATAACATTCAAGAAGTAGATTTGTTTCTAAATGGGAAATGGGACTATGAGTGCAGCATTAAATACTGGTTGTGTGTATGTGTGTGAGGGAGAAAGAGGGGGGAGGGAGAGAGAGAGAAGGTGATAATCGAAGTGTAAATCTTTATTGCTCTGAAGTTATGTTTGCTTACATCTGTTGCGGTCATTATTCCGCAGTGTAGATCTATCACTGGAAAATCTTTATCGCACAATCTGACCTGCAGCATAACTTAATTTGTACCATCTGCCATGGAATTTGTCTAAGATTGAATTTGCAGCATTCTGTGCAGTGTGACATGCAATAAACCGCTAAAAATGCTGCTATTGCACAGTCTACAGTGGGCTTAAAGCTGAGGAATTTGAATTTGTCCTTTCAGGGCTATGCCAGATTCATTTGAAGTCTCACAATAGGTTTGGATGTTTTGAATATGCCTTTTAGGGGCTGTGATTTGTGAAACTGTGAGTCTGGGAAGATGTTGATAGAGATTTGGGTAGTTTGAAGAAACTAGTCCACTACACCAGATTCATTACACCCCAGATTTTGCCCCTCCATTCTTTCCATCCCTCTCTCTTCCCTGTGTGTTCCTCAGCCAATTAAACCTGACCCCCCCACCCCCCTCTTGAGCAGGCTGTGATATTAGTTCCCAGCAGCCTTGGTGGTGGGGCCAGCTTTGCTCCAGGGCAGTGTTATTGCCTCTGTGAGGATTACAAAGGAACTGGACAATGGATTTATAGACATTGATTAGGCTACTGCTCAGCTACTGGATGGCCAGGCAGCAAGGAAGAGGAGGAGGGAGGGAGACAGAGATGGAGGGAGAGAAGGTGTAAACAAAGGACTGCACAGCTGGACATGTTTCCTCTGTAGAGCGTTGCGGGAGCGTCACCTTGACTACCAGCCTGTCACCGGCCGCCCTGCAGGGCCTGGAGTGGACGTGATGTGAGACAAGCTGACCGGACCCCGAGAGGGTCCAGCAGTGCGTGCACACACCCAGACACACACAGACATATATATATATATATATATATATTTATTTATACACACAGTATATACACACTCAGACAGACAGGCCTACACAAAGGACTACCATTAACCTCCAAGCAAAAAAATAAAAGAAGCAGCACACACTCGAGCACCCTCCTGGATGTCTTTGCCAGGCTTTTTTCTGAGTGTTATTGACTGGGTGGTCGTGGGTGGGCTACTGGGCTGTGGCAGCCAGGCACAGAGGATCAATTTTTAGTGCTTGTCAAAATCAAGGAAACCCAAGTAAATCAGCCGAAAAAAGAAACAAAAATGAAAAAAGGAAGTGACCTAATATGAGCGCGCCACCTCAGCATCAGATGATAAATCATATTGAGCACATATGATGATGCTAATACTGCAATATTTTCCAGCCGCATCAGCCACCCCCCCCCCCCCCCCAACAAAAAACAGGGGCAACAATGGAGCCCTAATGAAAATCAACAGACACGAAAAATGCAGCAACACAGACGGCGGCACTGATTGCCATCAATTTCCCATTTGCTGGCACAAGGAGAAAAATGAGCACTGTTTGCATATCTGATTATTGCATAAATCAAATCTTGAGGGTTTTTTGCACAGGGAAATCATATAAAAAGAAGGGCAAGCAAAGAAGCTGGAGAGCTGCACTTTCTCTTTAGTAAGAATTGGAATGAATGCTGATAATTTTCAGAATTTTGGTTGGAATTCAAAGTCACGTATCCAACATTGGGTTGACCTAAAGCTCCAGCATTGTCCAGATGTTGAATTGTGGTTGGAAATCAAATTCACATATCCATCAAAAACCAACATTGGGTTGACCTAAAGCTACAACGCTGTCCAGACATTAAATTTTGGTTGGAAATTAAAGTCACATATACTGTAAAAACCAACACTGGGTTGACTTCAAGCTCCATTGTTTTCCAGATGTTACATTTTGGTTGGAAATCAACTTTACTTAACCCTTTAAAACCAACATTGGGTGGACTTCAAGCTCCAACATGGTCCAGACATTGAATTTTGGTTGGAAATCAAATTCACATATCCATCAAAATCCAACATTGAGTTGACCTAAAGCTCCAGTGTTGTCCAGATGTTGAATTTTGGTTGGAAATCAAATTCACATATCCATCAAAAACCAACATTGGGTTTACCTAAAGCTACAACGCTATCCATTAAACACAACACTTGATTGGTACCTTAATCTCCAACATTGTCCAGACATTGAATTCTGGTTGGAAATTAAAGTCACATATACTGAAAAAACCAACATTGGGTTGACTTCAAGCTCCATTGTTTTCCAGATGTTACATTTTGGTTGGAAACCAACTTTACTTAACCCCTTAAAACCAACATTGGGTTGACTTCAAGCTCCAGTGTTGTCTAGATGTTGAATTTTGGTTGGAAATCAAATTCACATATCCATCAAAAAACAACATTGTGTTGACCTAAAGCTACAACGCTGTCGAGACATTGAATTTTGGTTGGAAATCAAAGTCACATATACTGAAAAAACCAACATTGGATTGACTTCAAGCTCCGTTGTTTTCCAACATTGGGTTGACCCAAAGCTCCAGCATTGTCCTGATGTTAAATTTTAGTTGGAAATTTGTATACAGCAATGTGGCTCCATTTACTCCAGTGCCTGTGAAAGCCCCTGCCACTGTTTGTCTTGAGAATCTGTTGGCTGCTTCGTGAGTCTCCTTTTAAAAAACAGCGCATTACTGCATGGCACGTGCATGACACCTTTGGTAGCAGGCGGCAGATCAAAGTCACAGCACCTCTTTCTGCTTCGTTTTAAGTTTATTTCCACGGCCTCTCCTGTTTTGCCCTTGTTGGTTCTGTTCTTTGTTGGAGAAGTGAAAACACAGCATGTTGTTTTGGTCCCGTCAAGGTATCGAACAACAAGGGCTGGAGGCAAACTAGAATTCTTAATGCTAAAGTTTTGACAGCAAGGATGCCGCACTTAGATCCGAACAGCTCCGAGACTCATTTTTGATCTGTTCTGAGTAACAAATATACTCTATTCCCCATTCACGTTATTTGAGAATAAGGTCAGAATGAGTAAGAAACTGATTTAGTGACAGTGTTGGTGGATGTAGATGGTGTTAGTCATCAGCGTTGGTTTAGGATGGGTGCACACTGTGCAGTATCTGGGAGGCCATTAAACTGCATTGATTGTGTCATGAAAAGGTTTCGGACTGTTTTAACAAATACTCAGCTGGATACTCTTCAAGATCCCAGGATTCCAGCATCTGGATTTCACTATTTGTGCATTTACAATACAGGAAGAGGAAACACTGCTTGTTATCTTGTAAAACGTGACTGTAAATCACTGTATACACTTGGCTACTATAATGCACAAGTGCCATTTGCGCATTGCTAATTTCCACATCTATGTTAGCCCTGATGTCAGCTAGATGTTAACTAGTCTGGCTAATGTTATCTAGATTTTAGCTCATCTAGGTGGTGTTAGCTAGATGTTGAGTAGTCTAGCTGATGCCAGATAGATTTGAACTCCCCTAGCTGATATTATCTATGATGTTAACTATTATGATGTTGGCTAGATGTTAACTCTTCTAAGGTAAAGGTGCATGTATTTGTCACTGTACAGTGTAACGTGTCCTCCGCATTTAACCCATCTGGTAGTGAACACACACACACGTGTTAGGGGCACACACACACACACACACATGTGTTAGGGGCAGTGAGTACACACACACCCAGAGCGGTGGGCAGCCAACTCCAGCGCCCGGGGAGCAGAGAGGGTAAAGGGCCCAAAGGGTCCAACAATGGCAGCTTGCCGAGCTCGGGAATCGAACCAACAACCCTGTTATCGATATCCCGGCGCTCTAACCGCTGAGCCACCACTGCCTAAATCTGAGCCACCACTGCCTATATCTGATCATATCTAGCTGATATGATCTAGATGTTAACTACTCTGGTGTTATCTAGATGTTAATTAGTCTAGCTAATGTTATCTAGATGTTAACTATCCTGGTGTTAGCTAGATGTTGAGTAGTCTAGCTGATGCCAGATAGATTTAAACTCCCCTAGCTGATATTATCTATGATGTTAACTATTCTGATGTTGGCTAAATGTTAACTCTTCTAGCCGATGTGATCTAAATGTTAACTACTCTGGTGTTATCTAGATGTTAATTAGTCTAGCTGATATTTAAATGTTAACTCTCCTGTTAGCAAGATGTTTTATGTCTGATGTCAGCTAAATGTTGAGTAGTCTAGCTAATGTTATCTAGATGTTAGTTCATCTAGCTGGTGTTAGCTGGATGTTGAGTAGTCTAGCTGATGTCAGCTAGATTTTAACATTTAACTAGACGTTAACTAGTCTAGCTGATGTTAGCTAAATGTTAACTCTTTTAGCTGATATTATTTAGAGGTTAACTACTCTGGTGTTAGCTAAATGTTAACGATCTAAATGTTATCTAATGTTAGCAAGATGTTAACTAATCTGATGTCAGCTAGATATTAACTAGTTCAGCTGATTTCTACCTGTTAACCTAATGTTAGGAAGATGTTAACTGGTATAGCTGATGTTAGCTTATCTAGCTGGTGTTAGCTTGATGTTGAGCAGTCTATCTGATGTTAGCTAGATTTTAACACCCCTAGTTGATATTAGCAAGATGTTAACTAGTCTAGCTGATGTTAACTAGATGTTAACTCTTCAAGCTGATATTATCTGTTGTTATCTAGGTGTTAACCAGTCTAGCTGATATCTACATGTTAACTCTGATGTTAGCAAGATGTCAACTAGTCTGATGTCAGCTAGATGTTAACTCTTCTATCTGATATGTACATATTAACTTTACTGATGTTATCTAGCTGTTAACTAGTCTAGCCGATGTTAGCTAGATGTTGACTACTCTCGCTGGTGTTCACTAGGTCCAGAAGCAGTGAAAATGTATTTCTGTGACAAAGATAACGTCATTTTCCCTAAAACATCAACAAAATCATTGTGAGGTCAGTTAAAGTTCATCCTAAAGTCTTCACATTGTCAATGTTTTTGTTTTTTCCAGGAGGAGCAGAATCGGGGTAAACCGAACTGGGAGCACCTGAATGAGGATCTGCATGTTCTGATTACAGTTGAAGACGCTCAGAATCGCGCCGAGATCAAGCTGAAGCGGGCCGTGGAGGAGGTCAATAAGCTACTGGTTCCTGCGGTGAGTGAATGCCGAAATGTGTGGCTTCCTGCCACAGCTCGTGACTCTTCCTCTTCCTCCAAAATGCCTTTTCACACAGAACAGCTTTTTTTTTTTTTACCACAGAAATTGATGTCATGCATGTAAAAGTGAACATCATGAGACTAATGAAAAAGTGCATGATAAGTGCTGTGAACTTTGCCTTGTGATTAGGCTGTTGTAAGATGTGAAAAAATTTATAGAAGAGATTTACGGTTGCTATGCAGGGGGCAATTTCATAGTATGGCATGTTAAGGTGCAATGTGATCATTTGTATGAGTATGTGTGTGTGCTGAGTTTCCTATAGTTTTGACCTATATGAGTTTACCTTGCAATTTCTCTGAACCATTTCATGTAGCATCAGGTGCTTATTAGAGTATTCATTTCACTCAGAGAGGCATCATAAAATCAGCAGACAAAGTGTTTGCCCTTTAAAACCAATTATCTCTGATTGCATTGCTAGGCAGTGTACTGTACACCTCTGCAGAGTAGTAGAACACCCTCAGTGTCAGCTATATCTTAGCCAGTTCGTCTTTTGACACTTATGTTTTTTTCTTTAGTAATTGGTAGGTTGTTTGTGTGGTGTTGTCTTTGTGCATGTGCATCCCTGTTCATTTGCACTCTCCTTTGAGCTGGTACACATTTCCCCATTTCATTTCCATTCATCGTCATGTCACTTGATGAGCAGGAAGTGAAATTTTCTCTCATCTCTCTTGTGAAAGAGGAAGCGCCGTTTTAGGACATCTGCGATTGTGTAATCTGACATTCTTCAGGCTTTTCCCTTTTTGGCTGAGCTAATAAGGAGGTATGTGAAGAAAGAAAGCCAGGCCACTGACCAGAGGGCTGGTCTACTTCCAGTAGTAGATTGAGTCAGTAGGGCCCTGTACTGTAAAACAGAGATGTTGAGAGAATTACACAATGCAGGGAAAACAAATACATTAAATATTTAAAAAAATAAGCAAGAATTTACATATATCTGATTATATATATCCGCATTTTAGCCCCTACAGCACTTTAGCCCCATTCACACCAAACCAAGTTATAAGGAGGGTTTCAGCCTGTACTGCTTTTAAATAAAGCAAAACAGACTGGACTAGACCATAACTAATATAAGCTAATATATAAAATTGTTTTATGTTATTTCAGAAACGTGTTAAAAATATATAGAAATATCAGATCTGATCTAATAAGTGTTATTCTTTTTTATTTTTAATATGATATTAGCTTCTCCATGTGTAGGTAAGTAGGCGTTACCATGTATTTTTCTACAAATATCCTCAGCAAATCAGCTTTATATTGTAGCTCAGTGTAGTTTCTTTGGGCCACATGATATCTTAAGACAGGGGTCATGTGATGTGCTCGTAGCTTCACGGAGATCACGGTCATTGGATTATGTTAGCCGCCATTGATGATTTCAAAGCTACTGGGAGTTTGCTAACAGCTAGGGCATGACCGGTGAGGCCCGCCTCATTGATTTCATTAGCCACTGGGCATTAATGAAGAACACAAGACTGCAGGGTCAGCCTCTGGAGAGCCTGGCTGCAACTGGAGTAGGCACTGTGTGTATTAGTGCTATTATCATGGAGATCTACATTCATTATATGGAGCTACAACTGTGATTACACGTGGCACTTGTTTGTGTGTGTGTGTGAACAAGAGAAAAGAAATGTGCAATGACTCTGAGCAGCACCTAATGTTTCTCCACTTGAAAGGATTCTGCAAGGATGTATAACATTCTCTTTTCAATGCAACATGAAAAGAAAATACATCCCAATCGCAGGCAATGGCTGTTCCTGGTTCAGTACTTGTAGATAAGCAGCTAAGTTTTGTATGGGGGGGGTGGGGGGTCACAGGATTACACAGGATAGGATAGTATTACACAGGAGAATTACCCATTTAGCCTGGCTAACTCAATAGAGGTAGCAGTGATGGGCATTCCTGTAGGGCAGTCTTCACTTTTAGCTTAAATGATGCTTTTTACTGAGAAATTCTGCTTAATGAACTATCCCCCTGGAGTACCCCTGCCTTGTATATTTCGGTGTTTTCTCTGCTCTAACACAGCTCATCGAACTAATTGGCTAGGCAACAAGTCCTTGTTGAATTTAATCAGGTGTGTTAGAGCAGGTGGGGAACCACTTCTACAAGTTGCAGTTACCGTTACAGGTGCCGGATGGTACTGATACAGGTCAGTAGTATTAACCTGTATTTCTGAATATATCAGGGTATTACATGATGATTATGTTTGCATTAATAAACCCAGCATGCACAGAATTTAATCAATTTAATGCCAGAAACACAACAGACCCTAACATCTGAGAGATGTTGAATTTCAGTTGAAAATAAAACTCAGTTTGTTGTCAAAACCATACGTTGTACAGATCCAACTTACATAACTCTAGGTGGACATCAAGCTGCAATTGTCCAGCCATCCAATTTTTTCCAATTTTGATTGGACCAACATTGGTTTGATGTTAACTTTTAGTCAAGAATTCACCCTCTTGGATATTGTCCCCTTTTATTCATTTCACAAATATAATCATGGCCAAGATGAAGTAATTTGGCCTGTTTTACATACATTTCCAAAACATCAGGTTTCTACAAAGTAATGTAAATTGAATAAAAATATAGAATTTTAATTAAACGATTGCAGAAATATTTACCCCCTAATTCAACAGAGGTCCAGGAAATTGGTGCTAGAAGACCCTAAGATGCTAAGAAGTTAGTGAAATATAGATCACCTGAGTGCAGTGAATGTGTCTCAAGTGATTGCAATATAAAGACACCTGTCTGGAAGGTCCAGTCACTGGTAATTCAGTATTCCTAGCTACAATTACACCACGCAGACAAAAGAACACTCCATGCAACTCTGAGAAAGGGATATTGAAGAGTATAAGTCAGGGAATGGATACAAAAAAAATCACTGAACATCCTCTGCAGATCGGTTATATCTATCTTTAAGAAATGGAAGGAATATGGCACATGTGTAAATCTACCTAGAGCAGGACATCCCTTACAAACCGAGTGACCATGCAAAAAGAAGACTAGTGAGGGAGGCCACCAAGACTCCTACAACACCTGACGATGAGTTTGAGTTTATTTTGGGAAGTTCTTGCATATAAAAGGCGAATTATATCGACCATGATTCCATTTATAAAAGCAATAAAAAGGAAAGCATCCAAGGGGGTGAAAATTATTAAAGAAATTCCTGTTCCTGTGTGGACGTTCAGCAGACGTTGGGTTTCGGTCTCCATATCTCACAACTAAATGTTCTTATTTTCCATCAATATGGCGTTGGAATGTGACATACTGGAAGGTGGTTACTCAATATCACAACTTACAAAACCAACAGAATATCGACTATCAGCTGTCGTCAGTGTTTTACTATTCTACACCGAATAGACACTGGAATTAGTCGTCATGCTAACACTACATTTTGCCCACCCAGAGCCGTGACCTACATTCAACCAGATAACAATGTCTATCGATATTGGTGTACAGCTTGGGAGTTAATTAAGCCATGCTTCCTGCTGGTACAATGTTTTAAAACAATCAAACTTGCCACCTACTTGTTTCTCGGCTCTTGGAATCAGAAAAAGTGAAAGCACAGCGCGAAGCACCCAAATTTCATACACTGTTTGGATTCATATTCATAATTGCTGTTGTTTTATTCAAGAACAGCTTACACAGTTTAAACTGAATTACTGTAAGGTAGACACCAGATGGCATTTTTATTTTTATTCAGTAAGCTTTCAGTTCAGGAACACCAAGAAGGTGTGAAATGATAATATACTATAGTATATATAAGTAATATACTGCAATGATCTGTTTCCGTTCATCCACACATTTCTCTCTTACTGCAGAATAGCGCTACAGCTCTGGTTTAGCATTCTAGACACAGATACAGACACTGATTCCTACAAACCACTGAGACCTAACAGGTACCATGGAGCAGAAGCATTATAATGAATGAATACCAACACTTCATGGAACAGGCGTCTACATATCGACTTCATAACACATGCATAAGCATTGAACAGCATCAATGCAAGCAATACTTGAGAATTATGCTGAAGAGCTGTGTTTTGGACACAGAAGAGAATAATTGATCTGTGCACCCTGCAGCACACTCAACTACCTTCTGTCAGGGTCATGGTGGGTCCAGGGCCTACCCGAAATTCCTTGGCGCATGGAATTAAAAGGGTTTATTACCTTCTTTTTCTCATAATCTGTCCGGTGGTTCTACCACCTTAGTTTGAAGGCATCAGCATTGTACACTAGTGCATTTTGTCTTATAGACTAATAAACACTCAAATACTGATATATCCTCAACAAATTGGTTGTATACATTTTTAAAAATGACGTGTTTGGACCTGGACCTTAAATCCAGTTTCCAGTCCTGGATTTTGTTCTCGCTGGAAGTTAAAACTGACCGGCCATATATGTAGTGCCACAGCTACCAAGGATTGCAAAGTCAAGTGAAGCTTCTTTAGGCCCCTAAAAGGTTCTTTACAAACATTAAAAAGACTTATGACTAAAAGTGATTCTTCTATGGCATCACTCTAAATATATATATATATATATATATATATATATATATATATATATAAATATTAAAAACAGGAATTCTAGACTTTTGAATGGTGTGTCCAGACCTCAACATTGTAGAATGCACTGAATTTTTTCTGTTTTTTTCTTCATATTTCTTTATATTTTAATGCTTAAGTAGTCCTTTTCCATAATGGGAAGCCTATTGTGTAAGGTTCCTTTTAAATGGTTCTATTGAGAGTATTTTTTTCTGAGAGTATGTAGAACTAAAAATCAATCCTGGTGTGTGTACAGAAGTATAGATGTATCGCCCAGCACTAGGGCAGCCTTGTTACTCCTGGATGTCATGGCAACTGCTTGTTTTTCCAGCCACCTATCTGAGAGCTGTCCATCTCTGTCAGCAGAGCTTTAGCACTTTTTCACCGCCACACCTGTAACATCGTCATGAACCCTGACCTTATGTCCAACAGCACTGACCTGTGGTCACCCACAGGCCCACAGACTGTGCCTCAAGCTTCATTACCCCAACTCTGCTCTGCAGTGTGAGGTTTCAGAGAAGAGCACACTCTGGTGTCCCGAGGTAAAAGCCATTAACGCCTCCATGTTTGCCTCCAGGGGCTGGTCTCAGACAGAGCGCTGGAGAGAGAGTCTGTTTTTTCTTCTCAGTGTTTGTGCTCAGATCAGGGCTGCCAGTGTTCTGCTCCAACTCATTGAGAGCGCTCCTAATCCCCGCCAAAATTTACATACAGATTGAAGGCACCCCATGGCATTTGAACTGCCAGTCCTGCTCCCTGGTGGGCGGGGGTGGGGGTGGGGGGGGATGTTGCAGCCCAGCATCCAAAGGGCTTGTGGGAAATGCAGTGAGTTCAATGGCATGCATTAGCAGAGTTCCCATCACACCAGGATTTGGCATGCCTGGTTGTAGGGGGGCTGCCTTTAGAGTGCCACTCATGGTCTGGAAGGAGATCTGTTGCTACCTGCCCTCCAGGACACCAATAGAAGAGATTTTATTGGACCTGTAGTTTTGAGCCTGAATATTATGAGTGTATGATGTGGGAAAAGTGTTGAAGACATCTTTACAGTACACAGTACGTATTGCAATAACTCAGTTTTCTGAAGTTTTTTAACGGTAGACAAAACCCACCACACTGGTTCTCTATGATTGGTCTAAAGTTCTACTTTAGGGATTGGATGAGTTGAAGTTTTAGGGATTTTTAGGGATTTGATTAGTTTGATGTACTCAGAACTCTAGACTTTACTATATATATATTATATATTAGGATTTGTGGTTAATTTAAGGGTAAGGGTAAGGTTAGGGTTAGGATTTGGGGTTAGTTTAAGGGTAAGGTTAAGGTTAGGATTTAGGATTCGGTTTAAGATTTAGGTTAAGGTTAGGGTTAGTATTTAGGTTAAGGTTTAAGATTTAGGTTAAAGTTAGGGTTAGAATTTGGGGTTAATTTAAGGGCAAGGTTAAGGTTAGGATTTGGGGTTAGTTTAAGGTTAAGGTTAGGATTTAGGGTTAGGTTTAAGATTTAGGTTAAGGTTAGGATTTAGGATTTAGGTTAAGGTTAGGGTTAGGATTTAGGGTTAGGTTTAAGATTTA
This sequence comes from Salminus brasiliensis, assembly GCF_030463535.1. Classification (NCBI taxonomy): domain Eukaryota; kingdom Metazoa; phylum Chordata; class Actinopteri; order Characiformes; family Bryconidae; genus Salminus; species Salminus brasiliensis. The sequence goes on along the minus strand of NC_132881.1, from coordinate 23,759,734 downwards.
GGTTAAAGTTAGGGTTAGAATTTGGGGTTAATTTAAGGTTAAGGTTAGGGTTAGGATTTGGGGTTGATTCAATGGTAAGTTTAGGGTTAGGATTAGGAAATTGCAGTTGATTTAATGGTAAGATTAAGTCATGGATAAGGTTAGGGTTAGGATTTAGGGTTGATTTAAATGTAAGATTAAGGTTATGGTTAGGGCTAGGGTTAGGATTTGGGGTTGGTTTAAGGGTAAGGTTAAGGTTAGAGTTAGGATTTGGGGTTAATTCAATGGTAAGATTAAGGTCAGGGTTAAAAAAGAGTTTATCCCGCTTTTGATGTAGTAACTGTCCCCACTGTCCAGGAAAGGCTTTATACTAGATTTTGGACCACTGCTGTGAGGATTTGATTGCATACAGCGACAAGAGCATTAGTGAGATCAGAATGTTAGATGATCACAACCCCATCTCATCCTCAACTCCCCAGCTCATCCCAAAAATATTGCATTGCAGTTGAACACACAGTGTATCTTTGAGAACCTGACCAATCCCTGACCCATCCAAAATGTAAAATTCAAGCCGGTAAGCCTCATTTAGTGCTTAAGATCATGTTGTCTATTCAAACAATCATTATTACCCTCATCATCATCATCATCGTCATCATAGTCGCTCTCACAATCAGCATTCACTGCAGCTCCCGGCTTGGTGCTGGCTGGAGCGCAGTGACCAGCGGGATGCTGGTTACACAGTCAAAAGCAATTATCATCAATGGCTTTGTGGCAAAAATAAAAAACGCCTTGCTGCAGACAATCGCACCTGATTGTGCTGACAGTGGCAGAGGTCCATGCAGACACACCCCCAGTCAACTCACACACACACACATACACACACACACACACAACGACACACTGCCACAGGAGAGAAACTCTGCCTTGTGTCAGCGACATTCACACTGCGTGCCGCTGCAATACTTTGAAGTTGGGAAATGTGCAAGGTAATATTGCTTTTAGCTCTTAGCTTAGCCTCTTTCTTTCTCTACTCCTTTTTTTTGGATGCCTTTTCTTCACAGACTAAAAATTCCATATATCTGTAAGCGAAATGCCTCAAGTCCACAAAACTCTTTGGGATTACTTCTTCTTTTCACCCTGTGTATTCATTTCTGCAGTTTAGCCATCTGATATGAAGCCAGCGATGATTCATATTTGTAAACAGCAGGAGTGTCGCTGCAGTGTCGCGTGCAAAATTACAGCGACCGTTGAGTACATAAGCCAGTGGCCAGTTTCTCAGCCTTCGTAAAGCATCATGAAGCTCTCGATGACGTCTGTAGGGCCTTAGCCACACTAGCAGAAGCCAGGCCTAAACGTCCATTCCTGAAGGGGCCACTTTAATTAAAGTCCTGTCCGTCAGCCTCCCCACAGTGGCTTCCAGCCACAGTCGGGACAGATAAAGACAGCTTTAATTGTCAGGGCTGAAGATAAAGTGGAATTTAAAGTGTGGGGTAAGGGGTGGGGTGGGGTTGGGCAGGAGTTGTACACACATATAGTGCGCTTGCACACCGGCCATGTCTGGCCAGCAGTGTTGACGGATAAACAGCGAGGGCCTCAGGAGCTGCAGATTCGATCCTCCACCAGCTTGGCTTGTCAGTCACACGGTCCAAGCCCCTTCAGCTCGCGCAGTCTGAGCTCAGCAATTTTGTATTGGTGCCTGTGGCCTCGAGGGAAACAGTGGATGTTACTCTGTGCTCTGAATCTGGCCATTGCGTCAGGCTCAGGCTTCGTTCCAGTGTAACACTGCCTCTACACTACGGACCAAAAGTATGGAGGCAAGCAGAGATTTCTTACTTTCATAAGTAAAAAAAAAAATCACAATCAGCAATGCCAACCATCGGCGTGGTCTGCTCCACACCTCCGCTTCACTCTGGTGCAGTGGAAACGTGTTCTGTGGAGCGATAAATCACACTTCACCATCTGGAGGTCTGATAGATAAAGCACATACGGTGCTATAAACGATGTTATGTTTGGGTGTCCTCATACTTTTGGCCATGCAGTGGGTTATATGGGAAAAGCTTTCTTCTTCGCTGTTGATACCCTGAAAAAAATTACGTCTTGGCAAATGAAATCAACGCAAATTTAGACTTTAATCCATCCCATGTATCTTTTGTGTTTTATTTAGATTATTTTATGAATATTAATTATTAAATTATTAAACCCATTTCTAGACATTTTGACTTGTATATGAACACCTGTTCATCTGACATTTCTTCTGAATTCAATGGCATATAGTTTGTTCCCTTTTGCCGCAGTAACAACCTTATTATGAGAAGGCTTTAAACTAGATGGAACATTGCTGTGAGAATTTGACTGGATTCAGCCACAAACGCATATGCAAGGATGCTCCAAATCATCCCAGAGGGATGAAGTATTAGTCCAGTGCTGGGGGGGCGGGGCTTTATACCTTTTTACCATGGGAATGCATTGATAAGAAGGTGTGTCCACATACTTTTGGCCATGCAGTACATTATATAGGAAATGCTGTATCCACTGCTTTTGATACCTTGCAAAAATGATGTACACCGTGTGGTCAATGTACACCATATGGACAAAAGTATTGGGACACCTGCTCATGAAGCACTGCTGTAAGGATTTGACTGCATTCAGCGACAGGAATGGTAGTGAGGTTTGGAGGTTGGATGATCACCATCCCACCTCATCCCCAACTCCCCAACGCATCCCAAAAGTACTGGATGGAGCACCCATCCATCATCCCAGAGAACACTGTTGCACTGCTCCACAGCTCAATGCTCCTCTAGCCCAGGCCTGCCATTAGGCATGGTGCCAGTAGGTTCATGTTTATCTACTCAGAGAGTCCTATTCTATTGGCAATACTTCTCTACAAGGACTAGGCAGGCTGCGTGTGTGCATTTGCACATCTGTGCCAGCCATGGGAACGAGAATATTCAGTCTGGATCTCTTTGCTAGTTTTTGATTATTAACTTACAGTGTATGTCTGAACGTTAGTAGACACCTGATCATCTGACGTTTCTTCTGAAAGCAATAGTGCTAATAGGGAGATTGTCCTCCTTTTGCTGCAGTAGCAGCCTCTGTTCTTTTGACAAGGCTTTATGCTATAGGTTGGAACATTGCTGTAGGGATTTGATTGGATTTAGCCACAAGGTTCATTAGCCAGGTCAAGAACTGATGTTGGAGGATTAGTTCTGGATCACAAACTCCACTCCAGCTCATCCCAGAGATGTTGGAGGGAGCTCCATTTCTCCAGAAAAAGCCTTTCCACTGGTTTCTCCACTGTCTTCATACACCTTTACCATGGGAATTCACTAAGGGGTGTCTGCATACTTTTGGACTTTTTCATGTGTGTTATTCAATCAGCAGATCATTTCCGGAATCATTTATTGAACGATGCCTGCCAAGAGCAAAGCAAATGAACAGTCACTTGGTTGCGTACTGTTGTTGCAGGCATTTAGTCAAACCCTTTTGTTCTCTCTCTCTCCCACTCTCCCTCTCCCCCTCTCTCTCTCCCTCTCCTAGATCCTAACCCAGATAGTTTCAGTTTCTCTGGCTCTCTGTTGCTCTAACACTCGGTTCACCTTCTCCGGGGTTCACAGCAGGGTGTGTGTGAGCCTCCGAGCTGCTCGTGCTTTATGGAGGACGTGTGTATCTCAGTGTGTGTGTGTGTATGAGAGGGTGGGGAACTCTGAATGTTTAACTTGGGGATTCCCATCCCGAGTTCAGCCCCAAACCCACTCCCATAAACACTAAGCTTTAAGAGACACACGCTTACGTCTCTGTGAGGGAGGCCTTGAGTGGACATAAAAGTAGAAGGGTCCCTATGGGCGGTTTCTGTTTGTGACGGTGTGTGTGTGTGTGTGTGTGTGTGTGTATGTGTGTTTGTGTGAGCGTGTCTTTATGAGTGCAGTTGAATGGTGGAATAAAAGACGCAGTGGTTTGTGGGAGTTCCCATCTGTTCGCCGCTCTGCACAATAGACTCCCTCTTGCATGACATGTTTTTGTGCTACTCACTGCTTCTCTGAGTGCCTCAGCCCAGGCAGGGAGTCCGTGTGTGTGTGTGTGTCCCTCTCTCTCTCTTCCTCAAATACTGCCCTTGCCTCTGTGTGCTCTGTGGGAATGGGCTTGTGTGTGTATGCAGGCGTGAGCATCCCATTCCTTCCCTCCATCTAATCGTTTAGGTGTGTGTGTGTGTGAGAGAGAGAGAGAGAGAGAGAGAGAGAGAGAGAGAGGGAATGTGTGTGGGTGTGGTATTCTGGTAAACCTTCTTTTAAAAGTTTGGGGACACGCATTTCAAATACTCAGAGTATTGGTTTCTTTTGTAAAGTATGGCTAAAAGCACATATTGAAAATCTTTAGGTCCAAAGGAGGTTTAAAGGTAAAAAGGAGCAGTATGCAAGAATTGATATTTCAACGATATTTCCTACACTCGGGAAGTGTAATTCCTGCCTTGGGCCACCACTGAAAGACATGTATACATGCATTTCTGGACAAGATGAGAGTTCAGAATGACTGTGAGTTTTGGGGTAATTCTCAAATAGAGATTCTACTTACTACTAAGTAGTTAACCCCTAACACAGGTAGTGACTGATAAACCCATGGGAGCTCATTACAAAGAGCTATCATCAATACACTCACCAGCATTATGATGAATTTCATAATCTGCTCTGTTCAAACACCACTGCTTTGCCAAAAAGGTGTGCTTTCTGGCAATAAAAGGATCAGCGGATATAAAAGGAAAGCTTCTTTAGAATACAAAAGTGCTTGCTTTCGAAATGTTAAATGTGTTTGAAATTTCTTGAAAGTACGGAAAGCTCAGTGGGCCCAGCGCCGGGCCCTTGAGCAAGGCCCTAAACCCTCCCTGCTTCCTAGGTGCTGCAGCAATGGCTGCCCATTCCTTGCTTGGTTTGTTTACTGCATGGATGGGTTAAAGGTGGTTATATGGGTATATGGGTATCTTTGTTTTTAGAGCCTCTGTTACTTCTGCATACTACAGCTATGTTTGGGCAGTTTGTATTTAGGAGTGGAGTTTAGTGAAAGGTGCAGTATGATTGTTTTACAGTGCAACAGGATTGGTTTACATCAGTCTGGAAGCACATCATTTTGAGGTTTGAGGTATACCATGGTATAAAAATTTATTGTTATCATACTATGTACTGCTTAATATGGGTATTGGGGGCATAATTAATTAAATACGGATAATAATCAGTAGCTAGATATAGAAATAGTTTAAAAAAGCCACACCTCATGTGCACTTTTCTTATTTTGTTATTTAGTTATTTTCTTGTTTTGGGAAGACTTTTTTTACATTTACTTCCATTCCAATATAGACAAAAAAAGAGAAATGATAGTTAAGCACCTTTTCTTTTCATTTCTTAAAGAGTCTCTGTATCTGATAATAATAATAATAATAATAATAATAATAATAATAATAATAATAATAATTAGAAAAAAAGAATTTCACTGTGATTTTTGACACATTCATTCAAAAAGCAGAGGAGTAAGAAGTATTTATTATAGGTATATTTTACTCTGAAATTTGGTGTACAGTTGTGAGGTACATGAAGAACAGTACAACTGAACTTCAAGGAAGTACAGTAATATTCACATATGACCCTGTGTACCTCCGGATCAACCCAGTTAGCCTTTAATATATTAAGCTGTTGAAAACTGACAATGGAAAGAGAAGGATATTGCAGAGTGTATTATTCTTTAAAGCATTGGGAAAGGCTGGACATTTCCAAACATGAGAAAGGCTGTGTGCACTGGAAGAGCCTGGGAAGTCATAAATCCAGTGCGTTTCTTGCTCCACAGCTGTGAATGTTGCATAACTAGTTCAATTTCTTTTTCAATAGCAGTGGGGAGGTGGACTCAAGACCAGGGTCTATGACTTTGTGTGTATGTATGTGTGTGTGGCTGTTTTGGATGTGTGAACAGCGTAGACTTCTTTGCTCTAGTCACATGATTGAGTAGTCATCCAGGTCTTTGAGGCTGGGAGAGCATCAAAAGGGTCCTTTGTTTACAACTGGAGTGTGGAAATCCTGAGCGGAGCTTTCAGCTCCAGCAAGGCTGCATAATGCTCCCAGTGGGGCTCTCCCTCTTTCTCTCTCTCTTTCTCTCTTTCCACATACCCCATTCTTCAATGTCCAGTTCACTGAGTAACATGTTATCTCCTGCTACTCCTGTGAGTACAGTTGGGGTTTCGGTGGGGAATAAAAGCACGCTCAGCAGTGCACAAGGTTAGAGAATAAGTTGCCTTGGAGATCTTTGGAGAGAGGCTCCTGCCCCATCTTTCAAGCCTAAGGTCATATGACCGTGAGACGGAGGAGCTTTAATCCTCAAAGCCAAAAAGCCCCTGCTCACCATGTTCACATCACCCTGCTAACAAGAACCTTATAATGCTTGCTCACTCTTTCTTGACTAGGGATGGTAGATTAGTATTATCATATTATCATATGGTAGATGGTATTATCATATGTCACAATGATATTGCCAGTATTGCAAATAATGTTGTAATTTTGTCCTTTACATACGGGTGGGTTAATTGGCAGTACCAAATTGGGAGAGGAGAAAGTGTATCACTGTCCAAATACTTTTTTATTGAGGCTAGATAATGGCATAATGTCTAAAATCCAGCCAGCTCCTTTTTAGGAGTTTTATTGTTTCATAAATTTGTCAAATTATATCCATATCATTTGTTACTGCCAATTAACCCACCTGTTCAAAGCTCCCCTAGCAAAAGCAATGCTCCTGACACTAGGAGGGTAAGGACTTAACACATGTTTCCTCAGATACATGTAAAGCCAGCCACCGCCTCTTTTTGAACTACCCCCGATGCTTCATTGCTAAGCAGCTAAGACATTTGGAGGATTTTGCCAGGTCCTTAGCTCCACCACTCCAGCTAACAGACGCCTGTGATGGCCAACATCGCTTAAGAGTAATGAGGAGAGGGATTGCCATCCACCCACCCAGATAAAGCACAGACTTGGTCACTGATGGCTAAACAGCATGGCTCAGGATTCAAACTCAAGACAGACAAATATCTGTTTTTGGCCTAAAACATGCAGTTGGTCAGAAATACTCATGGTACCTGTAATGAAAAGTGGATTAAGATGTAGAGGTGGGCAATAGGAAGGTATTTTATCACTACATTATACAGGTATTATGCTATGTTACGTCACTTTACACTTTACTATGGATATTATCAGCACTTAAGAAATGCTGAACAACTGCAAGCTGCATTACAATTGAAGAGCATACTTAGTTCTGCTTAATTTAATTTTATACAGCGTTAGGTTAAGTGGATTAGTGAAATGGTGCGTTACTGTACTGCATTACAGTGCATTACTCCACTGATCATTTTAGATATTGCTTTGTAAATGTGTTAGTATTGCTTTACTGTCTTTATCAACGTACCAAACTAAAAATAAATAAATAAATAATAAATCCTGACAGTGCGTGATTCTATATTTGCCAAATTGCTCAATCCTGTCAGGATGTATTTTTTAAAGTAGTGTCATAACACTGACCCGTTACTCTCACCCATCAACCTTCATACTTTTCTCTCCCCTTTTCCCCCACCCCCATCCGCCACCTGCCCACCTCTGAATTGTGTTCCCTGCTGAATGACATATTAATCCCAGAGTAAGTGAAAGAATGTAGTAAAGACGCCGACTCCAGCGTCTCAGGAACCGATCCGATTCAGGAGCCTCCCCCAGGCTCTGCAAGAACGAAATGTCAGCGGTTGAAATAAAGGCACCCATTCTCAACATGTACCTTCTGTCAGCTCTCGTCACTTTCTCAAACACTTCGTTCTGACTCTCTAATACGCCGCTTGCCTCTGCTGAGCGCTCCGCGGCTTTCCCTCCCGAGAAGTTAGCGGCGCCGGTGTCATCCTGGGCTGTTTGAAAGTCTCTGACACCCCTGCAGTGCTGCGAAACATAAAAAGCTATTTTGACTCTTCATACTATGTCTTCATTGCTCCTGTAAAGCTGATTTCAGCATGGCGAGGAGCAGCACTGAATCCTCACTGATCCGACTGTAGACCCGGCACTAGATCCCGTTGCCTGTGTGTTTAAAAGCCAATTCCTACAGACGTTTCCATAAAAAGTACAATTCTGACCTGCCAGGGTGGCCAGGGCGAAAGGGCTCAACGTGAAGACACATCAAAGGTGTCTTTTGACACACTATAGCAGTCCATAGTGTAAAATGTAAAAATCCAACGGGACTTCCTAAGCGTTCAGGGGAGGTCTGCACAGGCATGAAGGTGAAGGCCTACCCGGCTCATACTGAGACCTTTTTGAGACCTCCCTGACCAGACCTGGTACGGGTCGATTTGAAACCCAAGCCTGACCCATAACTACTATTCAAAACATAGCTTTAGACTACAATGCTGCAAAACAGACAGGGAGAGAGGACAAATGACCCAGGACAATATTTTGACGGGCCCTGCCGTGCATACTGCTAGTATTTAGGGCCTTTTAAGCAATGTTTCAGCACAGGGAGCCGTCACATACACTATATGTCCAAAACTTTGTGGACAGCACATCTTCTTTGTTAATTAAGGTGCATCTGGAGGAGCTGCACAAAGGCCAAAGGTCAACATGCCCAATGATAAGTGTTGGCCAGACTGGTATAAAGTCCACACAGGGCTGTGAGGCAGTGGATGTAATTCAGAACTAATCACCCACCATCATTCCCCTACATAGAATCGGATTCCATTCTGACTAACCGGATATGCACTTGACAACCTAGTGTAAATGCATGTAGCTGAAATCTTATCAGGATACAGTCCAGATACTGGTCACATAAAGTGACCGAATGTAAACAGGGTCCTAGTGTAAAGACTTCCCAGACATACAGAGGCTGTTACTGCAGCAGAGGGATGGACAACATCCTTTTTTATCTCCTTGATTTCAGGAGAACATTGGGGATGAGCAGTCAGCCACAGATTTCGGACCACACAGTGCAAGCATCCGGAGATGTAGAGCAGAAACCCCTTCATTCTGAGGTCATTTGTCCTTCCTTAGCTTCTCTCCAAAAGCATTCGATTTCTCATTATTCTCCCATTGTTCCTCCAGATCATTATCCATTGATATTGCCGCTGCTCAACAATGCTTTTCATTCAGTAGGGGAGAGAGGCCGTCTCACTCTGGGATTTTTTTTGCTTTTCGGAATTTGGATGCAGTCGGAAAATGAATTATAAAGGATGGCATGCATTTTTAAAGGGCAAATTTGAGTCGGATCTGTTTTAGAGCGTCTGGGACAGCCACTGGCTTCCAGTGCTGCTGCTGGAGAGATGAGAGGGCTCTGTTTGTCTGATGTCAAGCAGTTTCTCTTTTTCTATTCCTTCTCCCACTCCCTCTCTCCCTCTCTCTCTCTTTTTTTTTTTTTACAATCCTGTCTCCCATAATGTTTGGGACTTTGTGTCCAGCGGACCCGTCGGAGCAGCGTTTCTTCTCTCGAGCGGTCTCTCCGTGCTTGAGGGCGTATTTTATGAGAAGAGAAGGAAACGATGGCATATTAATATATGGAGAGAGGACTGAGCCGTTTGTGAGTAGGAGCGTGAGTTCTAAGAGGGAGGGAAGGGAGAGTGTATGCTTTTTATTTCAACCACTGTGTGTGTGCGCATGTGTGTATGTGTGTGTGTGTGTGTGTGTGTGTGCACATACAAACGCACACTGAACAATCAGAGTTCCTTCCGGAGTGATAAAGTGAGTCTGCCTGGCTGTCACTCAGCCTGGTGAGCAGTTAGCTGGGTTTAAACAGACCCTCTCCCTCTTTCTCTCTCTCTCTTTCTCTCTCTCTCTCTCTCGCTCCTTCTCTCTCCTTCCCTGTCTCTGTAGTCTCCTCAGTTCAAAGCCGGTTTGATGTATGAGACTTCCTCCTCCCCCTAATTATGGCTCTTTAATTCCAATCAGGAGAGTGCCTACGCTTTGACAGCCAGTCATTGCCTCAACCTGCATTTACATTACAATTATGTGTATGCGTATTTGTACTGCTTGCTGAGTACATGGCTTACACTCTGTGTGCATGTATGTGTGTGTGTGTGTGTGTGTGAGTGTGTGTGAGAGAGAGAGAGAGAGAGAGAGAGAGAGAGAAATCATGGGTTGCACCCAGTCCCGGGTCCTTTATGCTAAATTCTGGCAGCTAGCGCAGTGTCTTGCTGTGCAGAACTGGCAGACACAACAGCTTGGAACAGGAACGCATGAGGCGTCTATTCCAAATGCGGGCAACTAATGCGAATCTGAACCGCTATCAAAGACTCTTTTGGACTCATTTTGTATCCCATACCCAGAGGCCTTGATTCCAAGACTGCTATTGTACAGAGGCAGGCAGATGACCCAAATCCAGGTCTTGGGATGGCTTACTTTAGCATAGCTTTCCACTGAAGCACTAAGAAAAGATGAAAGAGCAAATAGGTGAGCTGTTAAGATGATAACCGTAGCCATTTTTTTTTTATCAAATGCAGTTAGGTGTTTGAGTATCCATTTATATACCCTGAGCAAGTGCTGCGCTATTGAAGGTAGCAGGGAAATATACCAGGCCCCAGAAAATAGCAGGTCCCGCAAGGATGTGTGTCTGTGTGTGTATTTGGTTCCTCACACAACTCTTTGATTACATGGGCTTGTGTTTGTTGTAATAGATCTGTATGTACATTTATGGGGTATGACTAACACTCGTTCCCAAAGCAACATCATCTAGCAGTATTTATCTTAAAATAGCAGCTTTAGACTCATTGTGATGCTTCACTGACCTGTAAAAGGGAGAATAGCCTCTGGATCGTTGTTTCTGGGGGGGGTTGGCATGCTGCTAACTGCACTATGCAACTGTAGAGAAGCGGGCAGGACAATGTTTGCGATAACGGTGTAATGCTGCATATAATGCTGCCATATTCATATAAAAATGCATGTGTAAATCGTGTCCTTTAAGGGTGGCACATCCTGACTGTAGGGGGAGCCTAGTAGTTAGAAATAGACCTATTCTCACACAGTACTGCTTCAACAGGAAGCGAGCGTTTATATGTCGACCCAAGGATGCTTTTTTTGGAGTCAATACAAAATGTTAAACCATACATCTGTCAGTTTCCAGCTCTAGACTTCAGGTTCAAACTGGCTCTGTGTTATATTTTCAGTCCACAGGATAGGATAGTTTAATTATGCCGGCTAAACCTGGTAATTAACTAATGAGCTGAATTGGGAGTGGTAATTTAGAAGGCGAATTACCAAACTGTAGGAGTTCTTGGCCATTCTTCAGTTAATTTACTTGGGAACTTTGGGTCATTAGCTGTGTTCTAAAGTCTAGGTTGCAGCGGAGGTAGAGCGGGTCCTTGTAGAACGTTCCTTTTTTAAAAACTCTTCCGTTCACACAAATTGAACAGTCAAACCAGATTGTCTGTCCCTCCTCTTACAGTTGTGGCACGAAATGTTTGTGCTCTTTTCATTTTTTTCTGGAAATGAATTATAATTCAATTCAAAAACAGTTTTTATAAGAAATCTGGAGGCTTTCTTTTCTGCCATTTCCAGGGGGCTGTTTTTTTCCTTTTCCCCCCCGCATTGCATGTGTAATGGGAAAGGATACATCAGTTGCGTCCTCCAAAACAGAGCCTGCATTTCTGGGCCGTAAACTTTGTTACAACCTTCAATGACAAAGCGACTTGAAAGCAGCCTAGGCTTTGGAACGCAACTTCTTGTTGCATCACCCAGCATCTCTTCAGGACATGGACTTCAGCCTTTACATTCTCCTGTAAAATGAGAATTAATTGCTCCCTCAGTAATCTTTCCAAGATCTAAGACCCCAAAGCAGCCCCAAACCATGATGTTCCCTCCACCATGCTTTGCAGTTAGGATGTGTACGACTGTTTGTTTGTGTTTGTCTGTAATTGTGACTTGGATAATGATCAGGCAACATTTGATTTATCATCCAATGCAGACATCCAGGTCATTCCAAAAGGGTCATTAGGGGTCATAGAGCTGCCTTCTTCTTAAACCTTATGTTCAGATCAACTTTGACAAAAGGCACCTGGTTTCACTGCTTTATTTGTTCAGATGGAGCATCAGGGCAGTGTGATGCATACATCCAGAATAGAAACAGGGTGTCCTTCAAAAACAGCATGCGACATCTTGCTCTGCCTCCTGTCGGGGGTGTGAAGGCAGCTTTCGCTGATTACAGTGGAAGCGCTTTGGATTTGTCGTTGACGCTCACATCGCTTGCTGTTAGGACAAGGTGTTACACAGAGGACTACAAGTGCAAGTGTTAAAGGAGCAGCGTTTTTCAACCTAAGTCAATTACCGCAGACAGTAATTTCCCGATGCTTAGGAAAGAACTACAAAAAAGCAATGTTCAAATTACGGGAGAGCCTGGGGGAGCTTCTCCCACAAAAGGAGACTTTAACTCTGTTAAAAAACATAAAAATGACTTATTTGAAGTAACCCTCCTCTTATTTATTTTCCAATATATTTCTACAATTGCAATTTATTATAAAAAATTAAGAAAACTAATGAAATTTCTACTGTCACTATTCTAGCTTTCGTGATATTTCTGTGATGCATTAAAATTATGACAATATTTGGACACACAGACATAGATGACTAGTAGTTTAAAAAAGAACTACGAGAAACTCTATAATGAAGCATTATGTTAAAGCTGAGAGCTGAGCACAGGTACTGTGTCATGTTTATCCATCCCAATTTAAGTATCTGGAGACAGAAAGGCAGGTACAGCAGACTGTAGCTGTTGATACTCACTATACTCTCACTATAGCTCTATAGTGACAGAGAGAGTGTGGATACAATGCTGGAGAGAGAGAGACAGATATGAACTCAAGGTGAAGTAAACGGTAGCTACCTACAGTGCAGAGGGGGATGAAAGAAGAATAAACAGAAGTACAGTCTACGATTTGTCATAGCCAGGGAGAGGTGGGGGTGGAGCAAGCAGTGGCTCTTTATCATTTAAACAGGAACAGGTACTCTGTACAGGGCTGTTCTAAACAGGGTTGTTTAAACAAGGTTAAAAGTATGCTCCTGGTGCTTGATTCTTGTTGTATTTTGACCAAAAGATTGTGGAAAAGACATTCACAGTATGCTCAGAAAAATCTATAGTGGATCACGATAGTAAAGAATATCATATTGATAAAATATTGGCTTATCACCTCCAGGCTATCAGAAGCTTTGGTTGTACCGAAAAGTCCAAAACAACAGCACTTCTCATATGCGCGTCTGACCGTGCATACATCCTAACGGACAACATTTGGCTGTGCCTCAAAAGCACCCTTGAAAGCTATGGTGTGAAGGCTGCGGAAGACACTGAGAATTGCTGCCAGTGGGCAGGTGCTCCAGTATTCAGCATAATTGTCTTCTATTAGAAGTGAGTTTCGAGTTAACAGAGTTTCTCTTCTTTTGTAAGTGGAGGGAAATGTGTCACAGTTATTATCCACGGTAATTGACTGTACGCTACGAATACCGCAGATAGAGATTAGGTTTGAACAACAGCAGAGTGTATTACATTAACACAGCGTGGAAAATAATGTTCGCTGTTCGAGTGTATGTTGGTGTTTATTTGCATGTTCTGTCATTGCTCTATTTGGCCAGACATGCCCAGATTTCATTCCAACAGAGGGTTTTACATTAACATTCACAGTACATTAGAAGCACACACACACAGGGCTCTGACACAGGGGACACTTCCACCTCTTCCTACTCTCAAAACCAATTAACACCTGAGCTGGGGCTCTGCTAGACTCTTCCTGATTACTGTAGTAGATATGCAGGAAGATCTAACTTTCCCTCTCCTTCTCCACCTGACCTCTGAAATCCCCCTTCTGTTTACACACTGCTGGTGCACACACTCTCTCTCTCACACACATACACACATCTATGCGGTTAAACCTGAAGCTGATGCATGCTCACACACTGTTTCCCCAAATGTGTAGATACAGTGCTCATAATCCTCTTCCCACACACACACACACACACACACACACACTTACAGTAATTAGCCACGTAAGGTAAACACTGCCCCCCCCCCTTCTTTCTCATTTTCTTACTTTCATCTCTCTCGGTTTTTGTTGCTCTCTTTGTGCAATAGATCTTTGAGGAAAACACAGAGATCCTACCAAGAAAATGAAAGGGAGATAGAGAGAGATCAGCCATAACATTAGTACCCAATATAGTAACCTAAAAAAAAATACATTGCTTATCATCATCTGCAGTGGCATCTGCCAAGCGATGGACTCTACAGATTAGCCAGCCAGTGAGCAGTCAGTTCTTGAAGGTGATGAAGGCAGGCATAAGAATCTGAGACACTTCGACAAGGGCCAAATTTAGATGGCTAGGTAACTGGAGGGTCAGAACATCGCCAAAACATCAGGCATCAGGTCTTGAGGGGTGTTCCCAGTATGCAGTGGTCAGTACCTACCAAAAGTGCTCCAAGAACAGACAACCAGTGAACCTGAAAAAGGGTCATGGGAACCTAAAGCTCATTGATGTGATCCAGGGAGGCCCCACCTCACAACTTACAGGACTTAACGGACTTAAAGGATCTGCTGCTAACATCTTGGTGCCAAATACTACAGGACACCTTCACAATGTCTTGTGGAGTCCATTCCTCGAATGGTCAGATCTGTTGTGGCCGCAAAAGAGGACTTAGAATATAAGAATATAAGGCAGGTATTGTTACGGCTAATCAGTGTATGTCTGATTTCTCTCTCTCACTCTTATTTTCTTGGTCTAACCTCTCTCCCTTTGTCTGATCTTTTTTTTTTTGTCTGATCTCTCTTTTTTGGTCCAGGTTTCTTTACGTTTCTTGCTTTTTTCCACTCTTGTCTCCTCCTCTCTCCTCTCGCTCTCTCTCCCTTCTCTGTCTGTATCTGTCCACTTCTTTCTATAAAGGACTTTTTAGAAAGGTTTTTTTCCTTTCTCATTCTCTTTCTGTTTCTCTGTTCTTTCTCTTTTTCTCTCTTTTTGTCTCTGCACACACTAAATGGACAGTATTGTAGTATTGGGACACCTTCTCATTTATTGTTTCTTTTTAAAATCAAGGGTATTACAAAGAACGTATACTGTTTTTGGTGGAGTATCTGTCTCAAGTGTCCGGGGAATGAAGACTTTCTACTAGATTTTAAAGCACTGCTGTGAGGATTTGATTGCTTTCAGCGACAAGAGGGAGGTTAGGATGTCAGATGATCGCCACTCCATCTCACCCCCCAACTCCCTATCTAATCCCAAAAGTATTGGATGGAGCACCACCATCATCAGAAAACACAGTTCCACTCCTCCACAGGTCAATGCTGGAGGGCTTTACTTTACTCCCCCTCTACCTAGACCTGCCATTAGGCATGGTGCCAATAGGTTCATAATCGTCTGCTCTGGAGAGTCCTATTCCATTGGCTGTACATGCCCACAGGGACCAGACAAGCTATTCTATTGGCCGTACATCCCCACAGGGACCAGAGAAGCTGTTTCAGCAATGGGTGCAGCTTAAAGTAGCTGAATGCATTCATTAGAAAGGGTGTCCACAAACTTTTGGATGTAGTGTATTTGTCCGCCATTTCTCACTTTCTCAGTCTCTTGCTCGCTCTCTTTCTCTCCATCTGCTAGTCTGTGCTTATATGACCCTGGGTCTTGATTCTTGTTCCACACATCCAGGAAAGGCTGTTTTCCTCTGTTTCCTGATCTAATTTTAACCTGCATGCGCATGTGTGTGTGTGTGTGTGTGTGTGTGTGTGTGTGTGTGCTCAGACAAAAGACAGGGATGTCCATCCTCTTTGTGCTTATTTATATAGCTCTTCACTCTCTGTGCTCCTGGACTGCTGTTCAGACAACACACACTGCTCTGAAGCTGGGCGGTAAATACAGCTCTGGTACTGGTTCAAGATTCAAACCAGACTGGTATTAGAGGTGCCTCATTATCTCAGGGCATTTCCTAGACGACACGTTGCTCACCTTTTCTTCTCCACAGGCACACACAAGGAGGTTTAACAGACAGGGAGAGTGTTTTCTCCTCTTCAATTAGCAAGTTAAGCCACCCAATTACGTGACGTGCGGCAAGTCTGATCAACATTAAGAGCGGATTAAGATGCAATTATTCCAGCAGGTCTGTGCAGCGCTCGAGATGGCATTGCCTGAGCTGTACGCTCCTGCGCATGTTGGTGTGTACACGCCTTTAGATAGTGAGAGACAGGAAACCAGCATGTGTTTTCGCAGTCCCTGCAGCTCTGCTGTCTCGTCTCAGTGGGACGATTCGGCTGCGAGCAGCTGCAGTGGAATCTCAATCTGCGTTTCTGATAAACTCCACTTTGCACCTGACTCGCTGCCAGTGCTGCTGAACTTCGGGCCACCCCAGTTAGCTAGGCCGTCTTCATGTCTGCCACACACTCTCAGCTCGGAGCTCAGAGCTCTCTCAGCCTGAGAAAGCCTGTTCAGAGGAAGGACTTCCCAATCTGACTTGAAAGGCATATTTTAATGCCTGATCCAATCCCGACCCATTGTTAAGACTATAAGACCCCATTATGCTCAGTTTGCGCCACTGTCAGAAATGCCACTGAAACAGACCATGACTGAGGACACTGAGGGACACAAGCTTTTTAAAAGTCTATAATGTGAAAACAGCAGATGCCAGTATTTTCACTGCAGTTTCACTAAAACAAAGTTAAAGTAACTGTATGGAAAATGTGAGTGCATGGCTAGTACACAGTTTGTGGTAACAGTGCAAACAAAATCAAGAAAAGGTTTGACCTTTACATATTGGGGTAACCTAACATCGGAAAGCAACATTTAAGACACCATGATATGGTCATTAAATGTATATCAGTTCAGTTTGTCACTACACACATCCTGTTTCCAAGCTTCTGACACTTAACATCATTAGGCTGGATTGGTTTACACACTTTAAGTGTACTTCAATGTACGAATTAAAGATAAAACATGATCTAAACGTTTGCACCTGCTTGTTTCATTACATTTAGCTAAACTGAAGTCAATTAAAGCAACCCTATGGAAAATTGGCATTTCTTGCAATTCACACTTTGAGCCACCACAAAAGGACACGTTTTTCTGGACGACCTTAAAGATACATCACATGGACTGATGCAGTAGAGTAATTTTACAGAATTTTGCACAAAAATGGCTCGGGTTATGCAGTGTTACAGATGCCCTGCCCGCTGTTTGCCAAGCACACTGACCGCTTTACTGTTGTCTACATTACATATAAAACTCAGGAGACATGTGGCGGCCCACAGGCTGTTTTGGGTGGTAATTAAAATGGCTTTTACAACTTCGGATTCCTATCACCATCACTGTAAGGAAATCTGAGTTTCTCTACAATGATCGATTTTACACCAAATCACCCTAAATGATTTTGTTTATATCTCAAGCACAAAGTTTTAAAATGAGCACTTTAACGCTGTATGATCTACAAACAGATATTAAAGGACTGGATGGAACTGGATCGGGAAACCCAGTGTGATCAGGCCATCTCCAGTTCAGAGGCAGCAGTCAGGGTTTCGGGGCTACTCTGGGGAAAACGTTGGGTTCCTGTGTGGTGCAGGGAGACAGGAAGGGCCGGAGAGGGGATGAGGCGACTCTGTGGCGCACAGCCAAGTGTGTGTGTATGTGTGTGCGCGTGTTCGTATTCACCAAGAGCAGCTGTGCACACTGGGAGCGGGAGACGTTCTTGGAGCGGCGGCGTCCGGTTTCCATTCACACAGCTTTCCATGTCCTCACAGTCCTCCTTCAGCCAGTTGCAGCGCCTCTCTGTCCTCCGGCCCTCCGGCTCAGCCAATCAGATCAATGCCTCGTCTGACAGAAGCAAACAGCATCACTGCCCTTCAAAGAGTACCGCTAATAAGATCACTCACATAACAGGATCAAGCTTGGAGGAGTACCAAATCTGATCATATTTTGTGCTGTTAAGAAAGCAATCGCTTAAGTGGTTTGCTGAGTGGAAGGGGGATTGGGGGCGGGGTAATGGGGTAATGGGGTTGGGAGGCTGAATAGTAAAAGTTGCATGGAGGTCATACGAGAGTGCCTGTTACAGTGAACATGTTAGAGGTAAGAGAATACAAGAATGACAGTGTGATAGCAAGATAGTCTTGACTGGCTCATTCTGCATTTTATAGCCCTTAGCACACAAGTTACAAGGTACACTTGTGATTGTGAAGGGATTTCAAATAAAATTAGCCCAACACCTATGGTACCATTCATTTCATACAAATTTGTATACTATTTTTAAATACATTTTATATATTGAATACAAATTTAAATATTTATATTATACACATTTTTATATTGTACTTTATATTTTACCCATTTTTTATTATATTTTGAATTATACATTTTTCATTAATTTCATATATTTATACATAGATTTGTATATTAT
Organism: Salminus brasiliensis; assembly: GCF_030463535.1. Classification (NCBI taxonomy): domain Eukaryota; kingdom Metazoa; phylum Chordata; class Actinopteri; order Characiformes; family Bryconidae; genus Salminus; species Salminus brasiliensis. The sequence goes on along the minus strand of NC_132881.1, from coordinate 23,741,365 downwards.
ACATTTGGAATATATTCTATTTTCTTGTACATTTTATGTATTTTTATACATAGAACATTTCACATTCACATGTTGCCAGAATCTCATATACTTTAAACTCTCTTCTCTGTGATGGTTCTTTAAATAACCCTTTTTAAAATGTAAAAAAGCAAAAATTAGGCCTTAGGAGGTTAAAGCTAAGTGTTCCCATTTTCTGAGGTTTCTGAGCTTTTGAACACTTTCAAACGAACTGATATGTTGGCTCAGTCAATGTTTTGTTTGGCTCATGAAATAATAAAAACTAAATCTGATAATATCAGATAAAAATCATCAGTTCAATGGATGTGCTGCCATTGGTGAAAATGGCATTCATAAAAATCTGTATGCACATTCAGTAATGTGATGTAAACATAATGAGTGCTTTTGTGGTGATCATATCATGTTCCGATTTCACTTAGGTGCAAACACGCCCAAGACGCCTTGTGATCTGATTGTAATCGGATCACTTAAACTACATTCGAAGGTGGTCTAAACTACATTCTGTCAGATAAGGGGAAATACAGATTTTTTACTGGTAGATGAGAGCAGTTTGTTCAGAGCCGTTACGGGAACCTTGTATTGATACGTGGCGATGCGTGTAGAACCCTCACCGTTCCTCTAAACTGTTTACAGTCTCCCAGAGAAGAAACTATTGGTAATAGGAAGTAAAATTGAAACAGTATACCGTTGGTGTGCTTTTTACGCAGGGAAGTAAAATCGAATCTTATCTGGTCTCACTGGGAACACATTTTAATGACCAGTGTAAACAGAATCCGACCATAGTAGATCCAGATACTGTCCAGACACTGAAAGCATGCTCTTGTTTGGTTTTAAAGTTCAATTATAACCTGATTTTTTATTTATTTTTTCAATTATAAATCAATTCTGATTTGTAAAAGTTATTTATAAGTGGTCTGTTAAATTATATAAGACATACTTTTCTAATTTCACAATTAAGATCTGAATCATATTCATATTTATCTGTTGTTTCAGTTTTGATTAAATTAAACCATATCAGTTAACATTGTTGACTGAGGACATTTTTCCGGCTCTAGCACACAACCCTCTGAGAGATGGGGTGTGTGTGAGAAAGTGAGAGACAGAGAGAGAGAGAGAGAGAGAAAGAGAGAGAGAGGCAGCCTGACAGGCAGTGATGGAGAGGGCTAGGCAGGCAGGCATTGTGCTCCAAAGGTCATTATGATCCCAGCCTGAATAGGTCCAGAGTGATTCCTCTTTATGCAAGCGGACATAAAAAGCATTCCACTGCGGCTGACCTGCGTTTTTGCCCCACTGTCCCCACTCCAGTCCACCCCCCCCCTCCACACACACACACACACACTCTCTCTCTCTCTCTCAGGGTCTGGGGTTAGAGCATGCACCACAACATCTATAAATCTCCATTACTCCAATCCATTGTTAGAGGCTCATCAGCCATTACGTGTGCTCCCAGCCTGGTGAATGTGTGTGTGCGCGCATCCGTTTGATGGTGTGCGGCGTGGACGGCTTCCTCATATGAAAATGATATCTGGCACGTATTGCTAAAGAAAATGGCTTTTCTGCGCAGGTGGTGAAATCTTGTGAGTGCCCCCGGCGTGTGGGGTGGATTTCTTCACCTGTCTTGTTTTTTAGGTTATAGAGCAGGGATATGTTTTCCAAAGCAAGACCTTGGAATGGGATCATGATTCGGATCATTATGAGATTGAGAGAAAGAGAGAGAGAGAATGGTCATTGTACAGCTCACTCTACCCTATCCGTTTGTTTGTTGTCATGATGTTCTTGGCAACTGGCAGCAGTTTGGACGCTGCGAGCTTCAGTTGTATAGCTGGGCTCCTTTTAGTTCTTTTTGTGCAGCCAGAGTTTTTGTCTCGGCCTTCGGAATGTGGGAGCACTCCAGCGAAGACAATCGGCCGAAGCCCCCGGCGGAAGAGTGAGAGCGAGATTCAGAAGCTTCCCCATCCTAGAGCATCCTTTATATTAAATCGAGATCAACCATATTGATGTTTGCTGTGAGCGCCAGCGAGCCTCCACCACTCGCACTCGCGTAATCGCGGAAGCTCGTGATCGGGAGTGCGGCTTTGCTGGGCTTTTGTCTGGATGCAGGAAAGGCTTTGCCACACGGAGAGAAAGAGAGTGTGTGAGAGTGATGAGCAGAGGACGGGGATGAAGGAATGATAGCAAGGAAGAAAAAGAGAATTATAGAGTGAGATAGAGGAATAGAGGGGACAGTGAAGCATGGAGGAGGTACCCAGTGTGAGGAAGATAGTCAGCAGGCCTGTAATAGATTACTGAGGTGTGAGGGAAAACTGAGAGCAGCCGAAATCACTCACGTTCAGCCTCAGAGAGATGAACAGAGGCAGATAAGAGTGGAGCACAACTACGGAGGATGAAAACGGCTTTTGATTTGTAGAATAAAGAGGAATAGAGCTGTGGGGAAAGGAAAGGGGGCATCAATCAGAGCTCGGATCAGCTGGATTTGCTCCACGGCTCTCTCTAACACTGGCCGGATTCGGTGAGGAGCTAAGGCTCCTCTGTAGAGAGTGATGCACGGAGCGAAAGTGAGAAAGTTGGGCTGCCACTACCATTCATCGTGGTGCACTGTGGAGTCTGTGGAACTGTATAGGCAGCTGGTCCTTGTCAAGAAACTACAGTGACAACACAGCACCTCTCACTGGTTCAGACCTGACACTGCACCATATTGTCTGTGGCCTCATATTACAATGCAGTCCCCCCTCAGCCTTCCCTGAGCACACAAAATAGAACCTTTTCCATCATTTAACACCACTGTCATCATGAATTGTTGGCTGCTCCAACAAATGTATTCATATCACATACCAAATCATATCCTAGTGCTTTTGCTGTTCAGTGTTTTGCTGTACATTACTATGCAAAAGCCTCACCTCTTCTAAAGTAGGCCACCAACTGAACACCAACACCAAAGAGAGTTCTCCAAACTCTCTCTCTAGTCGTTCTCAGGCCTTTGCAAGCCTGTATGTCAGGGTGGCCCGCAGTAGCCGAGCCCCCAAAGGCCCTTCTTAGCTTCTCCCTCTGTAGCCAAGGACAGAGAGCATTTGGCTGATTACATAAAGACAGAGAGTGATTTATAACAGCTCTCTCTCCCTCCCTCCCACGCGATTCATCACCAGCCTCTTGACTTAATAAAGTATTGATATTTAGACGCAGTCGAAGCTGGGGAGCTCTTCAGCGGCGCAGCGGGGGAGGGCACCAGGGGCCCGGACAAGAGCATGCCGCGACAGGCCACGAAGCACGCCTCCCCTTCCGCACCTCGTCTCCAGACGCCTCAGACAAATCAAAAAGACGAGGACGGACTGAAGGCTTGATAGCATTTCACTTGGCAAGTTAATTGCTGCTGCGGGCCTGCGAGTGATCAAACGGGGCTGTGATGTGGGATGGGGGGGGTTAGTGTGTAATGAAACAAAGCTTTGTTATGTTGTCGCCGCAGTGCCAGCCACGCAGATTAGAGTCGACGTAAATATAAGAGATTTTGGTCTGATTAGATTTCAGCTGCTTTTTTATTCCACTCTTAAGTAAAGTGAGGTCCTACAGAAGATTGAGAGGTAGTTTCTTGTGATATGAAGTGCACGGGGGGGCAGAAGTCACATGGTTTACTTCACACCACTGTTTGGACATCGCGGTTCACAATGATTTTGATACAATGGACAGAAAAGCAACAAAACCTCACAAATTCAGAGGCTTTTTTTTATTATTTACTCAGACAGTGGAATAGTCCCACTGAGGTAGCTGGTACAGCCTGGAGTGCGTAAACATTAGCATGTTCAACATGTTTCTGTACACACACTCTACAACAGTCCAACAACACAGACACACTGTCCTCGTCTGATCCACCTTGAGTTTATGAGTTGGAAAAAGATGGGAAAAGGCCACAATGTCTGTTAAACACATAGCCCGCATTATCGCCAGCCCCACCCCCTGTCCCGCTGCTGCCGGCCCCACCACTGTTCCCATCATCTGTCAGATCCAGACTGTCCCAACCGTGTGTTCTATAAGTACCACTATACACCCGTCCACTGGCGCCCGCCACCTCCATCCTGGAGTACCCCATTGATTCCAGCGGGGTGCTAGGTAAGGATGGCTGGACCCATTGTCTCACTCCCACTGATCCACTGCACCCCCACCAATCCATCTTGCTTTCATGAGTTGAAATAAGATGAGAACAGGCTGGAATGTAGGTGAAATATCTTTATTTTAAAGAATAAATAAAGAAGAGTTATCCACTCTAGACAGAAGAAGGTGGTGGTGGTGGAGAGCTAATAAAACTACAGTTACCATAGCGATACTCCTAAAGCCAAGCGTTACTTGCTGGCGGTTAGAAGCATACGTTTTCCTGCTGGAACTCACGCTTGTGAAATGTGACGCCAAATGACGTTCATCAGTCTTCATCCATAACACATACCATGTGTTCTATGTGCGTCTGTATGCACCAGTCGATGATGTCCATATCGCGGCAGTTCGGTATAAGTGAAGTACCGTTACACCTCTGTTACACACTTGCAAGCACACACATAGACAGGCAGTGGATAAGGGTGCGAGTGCCTCTACTGATTACTGACCTTTGTATTTTTCACCCAGGCTGAAGGAGAGGACAGCCTGAAGAAGATGCAGTTGATGGAGCTGGCCATTCTAAACGGCACCTACAGGGACGCCAACATTAAATCACGTAAGTGCCTCTTCTCCACAGGGATTTGTTTGCACATTGCTGGCATTGTTAAAGGGCTGCACGATCCCGACTTTTTGCTAATGCTCAACCCTGTGCTCTCAGGTAACCCTGATTCGCAGATAAGAGCACTCAGAAAGCGCTCAGTGCTTTGATTCTAAATTGCCACAGCGAGCTGTAGTAAGCCTGCGAAAGCTTGAAAACAGTCAAAAAGGAGGGGGCGAAAAAGCCTTGTTTTATGTCATGGAACATTGCGCTATTCCCCTCTTTCGCCTCGCTGCTTTTGCAAACGTTGCTGCTGATAAAGTGCCACCCTGTGGAGTTTTATATTAGCCGAAGTATAAGTACCACTGGATTGCCCCTCCCCCCCCCCCGCCCCGCCCCGCCCCCAGCCCTGCCCCCAGCCCCCAGCCCCCAGCCCCCAACTAACGAATGTCTGGCCACTCTTGTCTCAGCAGACATGCTTTATGTGCCGTGTACAGCTCATGCATGATACTAACTCTTGTTTTGTCTCCCCCTCCCACCCTCCCCTATTCCTCCCTTTTCCTCCCTTTTCCTCCTCCCTTTCTCCCCCCTCCTCACCCACCCTCCACATTCCTCCGCTCACCGCAGCTGCCCTTGCCTTCTCTCTTGCAGCGAGTGCCCAGGCACCCCGCATCATCGCCGGCCCCGCACCTGTCCTGCCACCGGCCGCCCTGCGCACCCCCACGCCCGCCGGCCCCACCATCATGCCCCTCATCCGTCAGATCCAGACTGTCATGCCCAACGGCTCGGCCCACCCGGCCGCCGCCGCCACCCTGGTGCCGCCCGGCCCCGAGTCGGCGGGCCTGATCTACGCCGCGCCCTACGAGTACCCCTATACACTGGCGCCCGCCACATCCATCCTGGAGTACCCCATCGACTCCAGCGGGGTGTTAGGTAAGCACGGCTGCGCCTGCGAGTGCCCACCGCTGCACCCCCACCCGCTCGGCCAGTGGGTCACAGCACCTGCCCTGATCCTGCACCACTCTTCTTAGACTCCTCAACTAGGGATGGGCTTTTTAAGCGGTTTTGGGCAGTTTGATTATATTCAAGTCTTTAAACAGATAGTTTTCCAACATCCTAATGAGAACCTTTGTCATATTGTGGTGAATAACAGACCATGGAAGGTTTTCCAGGATTTAACATTCTGATATTGTGTGCATCTACTATAAGAGGCAACCTGTGCCGGATTGTTGAGTTTGTGATATGTCTTTGTGTTTTAGGCAAATGTGATTTAACACACTACCAGCTGATCCACAGTCGTCAAATGAAATTTGTCAGTTTTTCATTGTAAATATATCCACAAGCTTTAAAGCTCCAGTTACCAGAACAGAACCAGGACTGTCCAGTCGAAATGTATTTAAAAAGTACGATAATTGTTCAAAACTATGCTACAGACGCAAGCTTCAGTACCTGTTTAAGGAAGCGAATACTAAGAGGAGTAGGAGGTTCAGATATCTGTATATTCAAATAACCATGCCCATCCCTAACCCCAGCCTCCCCTTAAACCCTTCCCCCAAGCTCAGCCTCCTCACTGCAGTGTAGCTCTTTATACACCTACGCAGCCCAGAAGAGTTACTGCCGCCTCCCCAGTCCTCTCCCACCTCTGCTATCGCAGTGGGCAAGTAAAAAAAAAAGCAACAACATAAGAACAAAAAACAATAACACTCCCAGCCTTTTCCACTTAATCCATTTAGTGTCATAAAAGTCCTCTCTCACTGCTAAAAAAAAATCCTTTTCAGAAATGTGTGCATAAATGATTGGGCTGTTAAGTGCTCTGCTGGCTTTATGTGAATTATAAGAGAGCGCTCTCTTTTCCTCACTGCTCTCGCTCTCGCTCTCTCTCTCTCTCTCTCGCGCTCTCTCTCAAAGGCCCTGTCCTCCCCTCTCCGCACAAGCTCTATGGCTTCATTAAGGCACTTGAGAAAAGCCGATTATGAATATCATGTTACAAACAGCATTCTGCCAGTTTAACACAGGCTGCTCCCAGAGGCGCAGTGTTAAGTTGAGCAATGACAAAAAATGCGTCCCCATGCCAAGAGCAGCGTGTCCAATGAGATGAGCCCAAGCAGGGTTTAGCCACTGTCCAATAAGCAGCCTTTATTCAGCCAAGACCGAGCCGGCTGCCCCCAAGTGTTCCTAGCCCAGTACAGCGGTCCTGTCTTCAAGGGCTGTTCCAGTGTGTTTCTGTGGGGGGGGGGATTGGGAAAGGGGGGATTGGGTGGTTTTAGTGTTGATGCTTTAGGGCTCGTCCACATGTATATGGATATGCATTAAAAGTAGGGATGTCTCGATCCCATTGGGAACCAAGAGCATTGTGGAAATTTGCTTGTGCCGATTGTGCATGGCCTTGTCTTTCTGGTGTAAAACCAGTGTGTGGCATTGTGGGCCAAAAGCGAAGTGATTTTACTGTAATTACCAGCCTGGATATGCAAATTATATGCAAATTGTTTAGCTGATACGCAACATTAATAGGAGTGGATTGGATCGACAGGCAAAAATCCTGGATCGGGACACCCTTACTGAATGTGTTATTTTCTTCCTCTGTTTTTATTCAAATTCCCACCCACACCAAAAGTGTTTTCTCTGTCCTACAACATAAATGACAAAAAACTATTTGAAAACCTTCATACAAGCATGTCAGCCTCGGAGGAGGCTGTCAGACGCTTTGAGAAGAACATTATTACGTTTATTGTACTGTGTATTGCGCAAAATAAGGAGCCAGAATTTGTAGAGAGGCCATGAAAACAAAGAGGGGGTGTCATACAGTATGTGTGGACTGATTGTGTTAACATATCTCTACTGTCATTCCAAAACCTTGTATCTCTGTTTCTGTTGTTCTTTACTTTTTGATATAATGTGATGCTGGCAGTTGTTCTTTACATTGTGTCACAATTTCATGATAAACAGACCAATAGAAATGCTCCAAAATTACTTGAAAAATATCTCTTCCATTGAAAGCTAAAAAAAGTTTTCTCCTCTTCCTATAAAGTTGAAATTTTGGAGATACAAGGTTTTTGCATAATAACATTGATTATATACCGGATAGAGTCCAGTTCAAATCCGTATACAGGTGGACGGGGTCTTGGTCAGGTGAGGAGGGATTGGGAGGGAGAAGAGTGGAAGATTTCACCCTGTCTTCTCTCTTGTGTACACCTATACAGCGTCCTCAAAGGCCGAAGAGCTGCCCCTCTACCTGGGCTTTCAGACCTGTCATTTTCCCATCACTGTCCAGCGCGGAGAGCCAACCAGCCGGCCTCCATTTTAAAGCAGAACCCCTCACCACCACCACCACCACCCCCCCACCCCTTATCCTTTTTTCCCCCTTTTCTGACCCACACTCACTCTTCCAAGGGCCACACCTATCGCACCCTCCCCTCCCCAGTCCCCGCCCAACAACCGCCCGTCTTATTGGACTGACCGGAAAGCAGCTCATTGGAGTCTCTTTCACTGTATCTCTTCTGCTACCATGCCTTGTGTCCGTTCCTTTCCCTTTTTTTTTTATTCTGATTTATTTGTTTTCATTTGTGATGAATGTGCTGTGTTGAAACTGTGTGTATCATAATGAGGGAGATACAAAAAAAAGAAAAAAAAGAGCACTGAGCCCCAAACTGCTGCAAAACCTTCTCTGGATGCTCTCTCCATTCACCGTTCTCTTAGGGCGGGCCAGTCCGGAGGGGGCATCAGGAGGGGTAACATGACGACGGTGAGGGGACAGTGGGGGTCAGACAGGGGCTGCTTTTGGAGACTACAGCGGGGCATCTGATCTGAATACAGCTCTGTTCACGCAGCCGTTGTAGGACAGTTCACCAGACTTCGATACGAATGTGTGTTTACAGTATGACCTAACCAGCTCTGAGGGCCCTTGCTACGCAGGGCCTCACACATGACTCGGACTGCCCTAGAACGGCTGTGCTGATTCAGCAGACTGTAGTGTGTGTTGCTTCCCGAAGACAGACACTCCAGGCACTAATTTCCCATTCCCTTCCTTCATTCTATAGGTGTGGCTTTCCCCACGAAAGGCTAAAAGCGCTTTTGAGGATCCTTACTGAGCCCCTCATCCGATCTGAGTGTTAACACACATGCGCTTTTTGTTTCACAGCGGCCTTGTTATTGGTGAACCCTGCTTATGTGTCTAGCAGTCAGTCAGACACACTACTGTTTTCTGGTTTTGTCTGTTTGTTTACACTGGCCATGCCTCGCCCAAAGAGGCTCAGCTCCTAGTATATATATATATATATAAACATGTATATAAATAGTCATTGTCGCGCAAACACCTTGTGTCATTTTTTCATTTTGAGTCTGACATGATGTGAATCTGACAGTTGTTCTTTAGACTGTGTCAAAATTTCATTTTGTACATACAAGGTTTTTGTGTGCCAGCAATAGTCTCTCTCTTATATATATATATATATACACACACACACACACACACACACACACACACACACACACACACATTTATATTACATCTTATATATATATATATAAGAGAGAGAGAGAGTGAGATTGTTGTTATCACGCAAAAACTCTTTCACGTTTTGATATAATGTGATACAGTTGTTTTTACGGACCAATAGAAATGCTCCAAAATGACGTTAAGGAGCCAGAGACGATACACATACCTATATTAATATATAGATCATCACTATCACTCAAAACACTCACTTTAATATGACATAATATGAATATCTATGTTCTTTACATTGTGTCAGAATGTCATGATGACCGGACCAATAGAAAATCTCTGTCCATTGACCTCCATTGAAGGTTAAGAAGGTTTTTTCCTTCACCTGAAAAGTTTTGATTTTGAAGATACAAGGTTTTTGCACAACAGCGACAACATACAATGTTATATGCTATGTGTTTTGGTTTAGGAGAAAAGTATCCAAAAAAAAAAAGATCCCCCCCATGATCTCGCTTTACTAATCACCTAATTCATCACTGTTGTGTTTTCTACCTTGTTCTTTTTTATTGTTAACTACTGCAGACGTGCCTAAACGCTATCGTCTCTGTGCCTGTGCTCAGAGCGCGAGTGTATCAGTATTATATTTAAATGTGGAACTGGAGACGCGCACTTCCCTGTTGCTCCTCCGCAGGAATTATGTGACTAGTAAAGCCTCCCCTCTGTGTGTGTCTGTGTGTCCGTACGCGTGTGCCTGTCACTAATGTCCGTTATACTGTATCCAAGCAACGCATGGGTCCACTTGAGATAAATGCAACCATGTTTTATTTTTGTTTTACTTTGTGTTTGGTTGGAGTTTTTTTTTCAATTGCTAGTTTTACAGATGAAAGATGAGTATTTTTTGTGCCTTAACTTGTATTTTTTTATCCTTATTCTTATTGTTTGCAAAAACAGTGGTTTAGAGATTTGGTCCTTACAGATATATGCCACCTGTCCAGTCTTGCCTTAAATTGATCTGTTGATCTTGGGAATTGTGACGTTTGATTGATCTAATCTGTGTTGTTGGTGATATTGTTGCAATCCAAGCAGGTGCAGTGACCACTAAAGTTCGAAGGCACGAAATGCGGGTCCATCCTTACCAAAGGGTAGTGACCACAGACAGAGGTTAGTTTAGCTCCCATGCTTTCGTTTTTCATCACCAGTAGTTGTTGGTCCTGTTGTGCATCATACACAGTGTGCAGGCCATTCCCAGCTCCACAGCATTCACCGTCAGCCTTTTCCTGTAAGCTCCACTTAGGATAAAATAAGCCGTGAGCATGCGTACAGTACAAGCGCAGCACACACAGCACCTGCAGAAGTTAAGTGGTTGATTTCACTCCATTATTTCGATGACCTTGTGAATCTGACATGATGTTGATGACAAATAATGGACCCTCTTGCATGAAAATCTGCTGTAGACTGCTCTCAATTTCCCATCACCCCACTGGCTCTGCGTGCCGGTGAGGTTCGCTATTTACGTTTATTTATTTTGCAGACCCTAGTTACAAATAGTGACTCAAATTGAATACAGTTTAATAATCAGACACAGATATAGTCTACAATAAAATAAAGGTGATTGAAACTATGCATGTTTACTTATGAAGACAATAGGGGGCAGATATTAAAAATACAGCATTAAAGGAGCTATATGTAATTTACTATTCTGGCTTCCAGATTCTACCATGGGTGCTTCATGTGAGCTCAACCTGGAGTCTGCATTGTTGACCATTTTCATTTAGTAATTTCTGGCTATATTTGGGGTGTTTATTGTTAATAAATGAATTAAGGTGGGTAAACTTCAAATTTTAGTGGGAGCCCAGTTGGTTAACTGTTGAACGATGACTGCTCACAAAAACCAGACAAACAATATCTTTGTATCCTTTTAAATCACTGTAGTTTTATTAGCTATCAGGTTTATAATTTGTGTTTTAATATTTGTTCACCCTCAACTTTACCTGATTGTACACAGTAAAAAAACACTATATAAGCTATGTTGGCACATGTGGGCTCAGGACACAAACACCAATTTATGAGTTTAATGTTTAAACATCAATGTAAATATTACAGATTAGTTTTTAACATTTCAGCAAGCCAGTATTATATAAGAGTACCCCTTAATTTTTATCACTTCCCAGATCCTGAAGTCATTTATATTTATCCATGTATTGGCTATTTATCAACTATTTGATTTAAAAATGGTAATATTCTGGACCTACACTGATGAGGATAAAAAACAAACAAAAAAAATCACGCTTAAAAGTTTGATATTTATCCCAGTTTAAAAGAAAAAGTAACACCACCTTGAAACTGGAAATAACTGTGGACAAACTAGAATCTGCAGATGTACAGATGATTTTTGAAATGATGGAGCATACAGATGCTACAACATATCAACAGATGACTTACAAAACTGTGTCACGTATAAAATTACCCACAACCCTGCATTCCAGCAGACCACTGCAACTGACCCTCACTGTGAAGTTAAGAGCCTTGAATACTGTGTTTCCAATGTATGGATTTAGATCAGTGTATATGCTTTTTTATTCCTTTGTCCGTTTTTCTCCAAATGTCTTCTGATTGACGTTTAGGGGTGCTTAGTGGTACTTCTGACTGACTGAATCCAGGAGAAATAGCTTAGTTAAGTCAAGTGTGTGTACGAGAAGGAAGAAAGTTGTTCTAATGCCATTTTAAAGGCATAGTTTAGTAAAACATCAAGTTATCAGGATTTATCACTGAGTCCAGATGCAGTGGATCTACCAAAGACATGCTAGGTATCAGAATTTTGCTTCTTTAGTTTAGAACAGGAGATGCTTGGCTAACGGCGCTAACACAGACTGGATTCAGATTGTCACCAATCTCATCTATGTGAACAGAGACCCAAAAACATCTGCTCAGAACCCACCCAGGCCTTCATCGGTTTTGGACAGATAAAGGGTGTGGTTTAGAACATGGTAGGACTGAATTTAGTCTAGAAAATAAAATAAACACATCAGCACAGATGAATGGCAGCCATTTTGAGTAGCACATTATGTGGTTTGATTCTAGTTTGAGGTGTTGATAATGTAGTTCCCCCCCGAGTATCTCTTTGCCGTTTTACTAAATCCTTTCATAGCAAAGAAATAAAATGAGGGCTTGTATGTACTGAGATGAAACTGGTGATCGAGCATGTCTTGGCTGATTGAGTGCATCTGGGGTAAGTGATAAATTAGGTTAATTAATTTTTTGCTGAAGCATTCCTTTAAACCTGGCTCTTTTCACCAGCTACAGCTGGCAATTAGATCAAGGATGTCAAGCAGGCAAAATTGTCTCATGAGATTTTTAAAATCCTTATTCATTATTATCATTTCTCATTTATTTCTCATTGTTTTCTTTTATACTGTAAATGTTTTTATATTATGGTACTACTGCTTTCAAGAGAGTCTACTTTTGAGAACCCGTTTGCACAGAACTTCCAAATTCCCAATCTGTGCGTTCTTACTGGATTGCCAATCTACATAGAGGCCTTCATTTTTTTGTTTATTTGTTGTTTTTTTGGTTTGGTTTGATTTCTTTGGTTGGTTTGTTTGTTTCAGTTGTTTGGTTACATGTTTTGTTTATTTCCACCGGTTGTATTTGCCTCATTTGGCACGACTCTTATTTTTGCACTGAACGAGTCAGAAGCATTCATCTCCTCTGCTCTACCCAGAGCGGACATGTGACATGAAAAAGTGAAAAAACTACATCAAACCTCAGACGACGGAACTGAAAGAACCTGTTGAGTACATGTGCGATTAAAGCCGCATTAGTCTTAAGGTTGACCACTGTGATGTGGACAAAAAAAATGGTGTCGAGTCCGCTTTGTGGATTTGATCGTGTCCGAGCATTTATGAGAAATATTCCACTTGATATTTTTCTTCTTTTTCTTTTTTTTTTTTTACATTTTACTGTAAGCTTCTTTTTATTTTTTTGGTTGTTGCAAAGAAAATAGTATTTACTTGTGGCTTCTTAAAAAAAATATATATATATAAATATATAAATATATATATACAAAAAAATATAAAGCAGGAATGTATATGAAATGTCAGATTTTACTTGTATTTTGCAAAGAAATAGCAATGATATTATAGAGGGCTATTTGTAGGAAAGAACAAATATGCATCATAGTGGCTTTATAGTACCACCTTAGAGAATTTCCTATATTTTTGGATATATATGTTAGGGCTTTATATGAACGACAGGACTTTTTTCAGTGTTTATATGCAAAAGCATTTTATATTATGTGTCCTGTGAATTACTGTCAATAGTCTGCAATGCTGAGGGTAATGGCTAAAATTCCCACAGCTTGTGTTTCCATGGCTATTATGCTATCTAGAGAATACCTTGTAGTGTTGCTTTGTATCATTAAGGCCATGATTTTTATGTTGTTGTAAATAGAAGGAAAAAAAAAAGAGTTTGAAAAGGCAATAAAAATTTTATTGAGTACAAAAAAACACCAACACTTGTTTTGGCCCTAAATTCTTTTCCTCCGTCCAATGTGGACCTCTCAAATTCCCTTCTGCCTCTTAGTCTTAACAAGCCAGCCATAATAATTCATCTCCATCATAACTGTCAGCTTGCTGCTTGATCCTGTGAAGAGCTTTAGTGCTGGATAGCAGTCGGTAGGGTTGGGCGATATGAGGATATTATACTGTTATTGTGATTAATTAGGACACAGTATGCTTTTCTGAGCATTTCAGAGATGTCGTCAGCATTTGTAAATACTGACCGGCTGCATATTTCATTAACAGAGAGAGATTATTCATGTTTGACCCTATTCAAATCACTGTACTGTCCATTCTGGATTGAAATGATCAATCATCAGATTGATAAATTAGAATATTGAGCTAAATGTTGTGATATAACAAAAATCAGTAAATAGTGAGAAATTATATTTTGAGACTGATAATATTGTAATCTGATATGCATGGTGATAAATATTACATAGCGATAGTGATACTATCATGATAAATATGATGATAGTAATAATACTGTGTTTCAATAGCTTTGTGATATTTTGTTTTCCATCATATCGCCCATCTCTAGCAGTCAGATTATGAAACCTTTGCCTGCTGCTATCTCTGTCCTTTTCATTTCATTAGGACCTCTTGCCCATTCTCTTGACTGCTACTAACCATTAGACACATTTACTGCAGTTATGTTCTGTTTTGGTTTCTCAGGTTTTCTCTTTTCGTTTCCTCCTCCTTAACATGTGACCTGTTAGAATCAGGCGGCCTGCACTCTTTACAATAAAGGTGCTACGAAGGCTTCTTTGGGTGATGCCATAGAAGAACTATATTTAATCCTATAAAGGACCATTTATTGTAGGAGAAACCTTGTACAGGTTTTAAGAAGTGGATGTAGAGGTTCTTCACCAATTACAATGTTCTTCACAGTAACATCTCTCTTTTACAGAAATGGTAGATTATGAAAGCCAACATGGTTCTCCAATTGCATCGCTCAGAGAATCCTTTGTAGCTCCTTTAGGTTTTAGGGTTTTTCTTATAAAGAGTGTCACACTGCTGGTAAAATCATTCACTGATTTTACGGCCGCATTTAGGTTAAATAAATTAAAAAAATCAATCAATTGTTGGTCCATTATGCTTCCATATTCATTCAACCCACTGTTGGACTTGTTCTTAATTACACAACACTGTTTTCATACCCAACATAACATTACTGATGGTCTTACCAGTCTTATCCACAAAGGGTGGATGTGGCTGCACATCTTCATTCCAGTCAAGCTGGAGACCTACAGCTTGAACCAGTGCAATCAGGTGAGCTCCAGCTGGGTTGGAATGAAAACCTGCAGCCACTCCGGCCCTTTCTGGATAGCATTGATGACCCCTGCCTTAGGGTGTTGTGAAAGACATGGAAACAGTGAAGGAGTTAAGAGTAGTGCTCATGAAGCCCAATTGTGATCAGTTTATCATATTGTCATCCTGCCGCCACTAGCTGAAACTAATCTCCTCTCTATCTTTTTTCCTTTCCTTCCCTTCCTCTTTTGTTCCCCCTTCTTTACCTTCCCCTTTCCCTTTCTGTTTCTCTAACCCACCCAGCCACCACCGGCAACTAACCCCTGACCTTCTGACCTCTCAACTTCACCCAATGATGACCTGCCCATTACCTGCCTGCAGATCACTTCTCTGAACTTCTTTCTAAACATATACAAAACAAACAATCTAAACAGAACCAATGAAAGAAAGGAAAACTTAAAAAAAAAAAAAATCTCAACAGTGTTAAACAGCCTTCACTTGTCAATGGCAGTGGAGAAGCAGCTTTCCTGCATCTGACGTATGGACGCACGCCCACGGCTGGAAGACGCCCCTCTGGGTTCGAACGGTCTGCTCCAAGCGGACCGCCCTGCCACTGTCGACCTGCACTCAGTCATTTGTAAAGCAATAAGCAATAACGATTAGCCCACTCTTCTCCACCGACGTCTCCCCTCAACGAAGGCTACTCGCTCCACCCCACAGCCCTCTCGGTAGCCCACACATGACCTCCAGACCCAGCCTTCAGTCAATGGGACTGAAGCTCTTACACCGCCCTCATTGCCCATCTGTTGGTAACAGCTCTATCTGAATGTATAGCGTGATGGTGTGGCCTCAGTGCATGCACCTTTCCCTTCCCAGCACATCAACTCGGCATTAGCTGTCCCAACTGTTCTACTTCTGCTCCGACATTGTGACTAGGGGGGAACGTTAGAGTAACGCCGTAGCGCGAATACAGAAAAAGATGCGTGTCAAAAAGCATTTCCCCCCACAACACCACCCCCCAAAACAATCGAACACTTTTCAGTGGACGTAAAAAACACTTTTCTGAGGATGTAAAAGCCATGCTTGCCTATCTGCTGTACAAAATGTATGAAATTTGTAGATAAAAATGTTTAAAGAGAACAAACAGAACCACCGAGACAAAGAACACGTGTACAGAAAAGAAACCTTTTATTACCCTCCGGTGCAGGGGAAGAACATATATATTTTTACAAATCAGACTTTTATACTCGCAAGTATTGTCAAGTGAACGAAAAAAAAAAAAAATACAGAAAAAAACTAAACAAAAATAGATCAAACCGAACCCTTTATGAAGTGAAAACAATCCAGTTTTCTGTAATTGGATGTAGAAATGGATGACCAAAACAACCCTCTCTTCTTGCCGACGGAGGGTTGAAATGGAAACATTACAAAAGTGCCTTATTGTGGTTCTCTTCGATCTGAATGTGTCATCATTAGTGGCGAATGAGCAGACCAGAGCTCAGTGCACGCAGCTTTCTCGGAGTGGCGGGACGTGCAGTCATCCTGTTTCGCCCTGTCACTTCCCTCGCAGTTTAAGCAGGTCGACCTGCTTCGACGTCCGACCTGCTGTAACACATGGCTTAGAATCTAAATTCTGAATCTGAATCTTAAATCTTAACTCCTTAAACTCCAAGCTTGATGTTCAGGTTTCAGTCATCAGAAACTTCAGTCTTCAGTAACTACTGTGAATTATTCAGTTACTGCTCTGAAACTAATGCAGTGTGTAAGAGGTGCAAGTAGGCTCACATATAGGCCTTCAGGGGTATAAGGGGTTAAAGTGTTCAGCTGTAGATTGATTCACCCTTAATCTGCACTCCTCAAACCCTCAACACACACACACAACCTTTTAAATGCTTGAATCATTGCTCAGAAGTCTGGAATGAATGTGTTCAGTAAGAAAATGATCAAAAGTCCAGTGCAGCTTTACAGATTTCTGGCCCTTTGTAATAAACTGAGAATCTGAAATAGATCAAACTGATTCATTCAGCTGGACAGTGTAAACTAGGCAATATCTCAGAAACCTGTAGAACATCAAGAATGAAGCGAATATAAAGACGGCCTTGTTTACGGATGGATGCAGGTGCCACTCCTCACCTTGTCACCCTGTGTCGGGAGCATAACATGTGGGGGGGGGGGGGGGGGGAGTATTAACAGGTGGGTTGTGTAATTGGCTATCTAAAACTGGGGCCAAAAAATAAAGTGAGAAAAGTGATTTTATTATTTATACATTTTTAATAGCTTTATGTACACTTCATATACAGTTCTATATAATACTATAGATAGATGTGTTGACCCTTTTTTGGTGCTAAAAACAACCATTTACATAAAGGTCATTTATAGAACCATGTATAAGATCATGGAAAAGATCAATTTACCCAGGCAAACACTCATTTAAGGTTTCAGGTCATTTGAGTTGTTTTAGTTCTTTTTAAAACAATTGGCTTTTTTGTCCAAGAACTTTGTGAATGCTTAAAAAGTTCTTTGCCTGGTTAAACATTTTGCATATCGTCTGGGTCACACCAACACATTAACAAATATAAACTTTACAGGAGAAGGAAAAAAAATCTTCTTAATTTTCAATGGAAGTCAGCTTAAAAATAGTCATTTAGGAGCTTTTCTATTTGTCCATTCATCATTCATTATCAACATTTTTTAACAACTTCCAGATTTACAACATTAAAAATAGCTAAATTTGCTCAATTTTTGCTCCAAAAAGAGTTCAACAGATGTTAAAACCCCTTCTGGATAAAAGTGAACATTGTGGTGGTTTATCATATTGAAATCTACACTGTAGAGGTGCTTATAGAATAACACAAAGCGATTCCAGACTTCTGAACCTCTAGGAGTCACAGGTAAGCTGGTGTGAAACAGGAATAGCATTGTGCCCAAAACCTCAAGATTCCTGATTGGGGCTTTAATGCTATGGTCAATATTTAATACAGTACAACAGCAAACTCGGTACACTGTAATCTTTTGAGCAGTATTGTAGAAGTCAGCCTTCAGTGTGGCCATTTAACAGTAGGAGTCACGGGGTTGTAATTTGAGTGAGTTGCAGACAATGCAGGTTGCACTACTGTATCAGTGAACTGCAAAAGTTTTGTTCAAGTGAAAGCTGCGTGCACTGCCCACCCTGGACTGCACCATACTACTGTGTTGCGTGTCCCCACGCACCCCTTCATCCCCCCCGACCCCACCTCCAAATCTTTCTTTACTATGCAACAGAATGGCCTCTGACGTCTTGTGGGGAGTCTGTGTGTCAATCAGACATGTCTTCCTGTACCGTCCTCACTTCACCACCGCTCTTCAGTTTGGATTCTGCAGTGCCATGACAGCATTATTGTAATTTTGAAGGTATTAGAATTGTTAGTCTTTTGGAATGAGATGAAAATAGCCTGAATGTCTGAAACACGCTGGTTTTTAGTCAGTTTGATTATAAGAGAAAAATTCAAGAGTGTTTCAGAAGAAAAAAAAATAAAATAAAATAAAAGGTTAAAAGATACATTACAGGTTACATCTGTCTGTGGGCGGACTGTACCATAATCAACATTGCATGATACTTTACCCCTTCGATAGCAGTTAGTCTAAATCTGTTTTTTTGGGGGGATTTTTTTTGTTGTTGTTGTTTTGATAAAATTGATTTTTCCAGAATTAGTCAGAATTGATCAATGTGAATGTTCTTCATGGTTCGAGTGGATAAGTGTGTTACAGACCTGCAGACTGAAGTCTCTGTGTTAGATCCATGCTATGTGTGCGTCCCTACCCAAGTATTGCCTATGAGAAAATACGTATGTCTGTATCAACAGCCATTGTTACAAGTTTATACCGTATTTTTCTATCTTATTTTTTATGTATGTAATAAACTACATTAAATGCATCGTCTCCGTACAGTGTGTAAATGAAGAGTCCTTCATGGCGTCTCCGTTCCTCGCGCTGGGGCACTGCTACCCTCAGCCAATAAGCTAACAGCACGTTCTGTCGTGTTTTATCACCGAATGTTAATAGCATACGCTGCTACCGTTGCCAATATCATCAGATTGATCGCGTCAGATAAAGGCCCTGGCGGAACACTGCGCCTGCATTCTGAAAGCCTAGTGATGTTAATGGATCTGTGCCAGGAGAGCACTTTCAAAAATTAGTAGAGCCATAGATCATGTTGTTCTTAACGAGCTGGGCATGTACCTCCTGCAAGGAAATGAAGAAAATCTTTTAACTCTAATAGCCCCCCATTTCATTTCATACTTCAGCACAGTCCTCATACTTTTAACGACATAATGCCAACAAAATGCCATTATTTACATCCCTAGTCCTTGCCATTGCAGGGAGTGTCCTTAGATGAAGAATGCTTTCTGACGATTCTGCGTTACATCAAGGCTCAAAGACATGGTCAGTTAAGAAATCACTAAAGTGCCTTTTGCAGCACGAGTTGGTGAGGTGCCAATTTGGTTTGGATCTCATGTAAGGAAACATCCAGAATGTCCAATCTTTTCACTGTATCCAAGAATGCATTCAAGAACCTTTTCTCATCAGTCAGGATTCATAGGGATCATGTTAGCTATCTTGTTTTTTCCTCAGAGGAGCTTTAGGAGTTATACATGACAGCAGAAAAGGAATTCTCAGGCTTAATTTTAGGAAAATTATTAGTTGTCCAGATTGATCACAAACTAAAAGATGTTAAGATCTAAAAGTGGAGAGACCTTGCCCATTCTTTACACCAAATGATGCACCAAAGGTCATGATACGTTTCCCAAAGGAGTGCTATTTAAAAACGGCCCCTCAGAGCAGCTTTCTGACAAGGTTCAGATTGACAGAAAGACAGAAAATAGACCATTCAGAAAGCCAGAGCATGATGAAAGACTTCATGCAGGGTTCCAGGAGGCCCTGTTTACACCCATATGCTCCATGTCATCAGATGTTCAGGAAAGGAATTGTGTGTAATAATCAACTCCATGCTAAAGTCAGGAAAAAAATCTAATCCCATGATCCTTACAGACAGTTCCATAGTGCCACAATATGAACTACAATGTTCAAGGTTTGTGCATTAATACATGACACAGGGCCAATTATGCTGTCTTGCTTACCAGTTTGGGATTCAAACTCATAACCTCCTGACAACAGGTTGTCCTTAAATGTGAATCCTCTACTAGACTACCACAGTATGCAAACATGCAGCAGGTCAGTGTTCTGGAAGTACGGGAATAGAACTGAGCCTAAAGACTCAAGTTTCCTTATGGAGGCTTTAAATATTATGGTCAATATGTTACATACACTGTATGGTCAAAAGTATTGGGACACCTACCCAAATCAAGGGTATTACAAAAGAAAGTTTAAATACAAGTTTAAATATTTGTTGAAGGTACGGACTCTCCTGCCCAGGGAAGGCATTCTACTAGATTTTGGAGCATTGCTGTGAGGATTTGGTTGCATTCATCGACAAAGGCATTAGAGAGTACAGTATATTGGATGATCACCAGCCCTCCTCATTACCAATTCCCCACCTTATCCTAAAAGAATTAAATGGAGCACCATCCATCATTCCAGAGAACACAGTTCCCACTGTTCCACAGCTCAATGCTGCTCAGGCCTAGCATTAGACATTGGGCCAATAGGTCCATATCCTATTCCATTGGCAGTACTTCTCTACAGGGCCTGGACTAACCATGTGTGCACAGTTGCACACCTGTGTCAGCAATGGATGCAACTTAAAGTAGCGGAATGCATTCATTAAAAGGGGTGTCCACAAACATTTGGACATGTAGTGTATTGCAAGTGCTAACTCAGTAACCCATGGTTTGAGCACTATATGTTAGTGTTCAGACCCTGTGATGGTCTGGCACCCTGTCCAGGAGCATTCTTGCATTGCGCCTAAAGATTCCAGGGAGGCTCCAGGTGAGCGCGCCATGACCAGGAGGAAGCAGATAAGAAGATGGATGGATGGATGGATGGATGCTAGTGTTCATTGTGGCCTAACGATGAGGGGCTGCACTGTCACCACTGGCCATTTAATGGGTTTTTTTTAAAGTGGACCGCAACTGAGTTACTCCATCGTTGCTATGCACTGCACTCACCCTACAGTGGGATGTCCACCCCAACAGTTACAGTGTTATGCAGTACACTCTAGCCACAAGTCATGTTCTCAAACACTGGGTGAAGCAGACAACAGTGTGTGTTTTCTCACTCATCGCCGATACAATTGAGCCAGGAGGCCCCTCACTGCGCCCTGCTTTGTTTGTCTCTCCCGCTCTCTTCACCCTTTCTTTCCCCCACTCTGCGTCCTCTAACCCTTCGTTCTCTCATTCTCATCCTCCTCCTCCTCCTCGTCCTCCGAATCTGGGGCCTGTGCAGCCGGAAATTGCCGTGTCTATCACAGGGCTCAAATTGCCTGGGCCTCTGCTCGCTGCTGATAAGGCTTGCTGGGGGCCCTGCTGGCTGTTTGGGGGGGGGGGGGGGATCGCATCTTGAGTCGCCACCGGGTGTTGAGCCATGAAAGTGTTTGTTGCGGGGGAGAGAAAAAGCGCAGCTCACAGACCTCATGACCGGGGGGCCAAGGGATGCAGCCCTTCTCTCCACACCCCACCATCACCACACTTTCCTCCTCTTCCCACCCCCTCCCACTCTCGCTTCCTCAGTGCCTCGCCTCCTCTCTCCACTACTCTGAGCTCGCTGGGAGCTTCGGGGCAGAGGGGGCGTCAATTATACAGTGGCAGCCAGAGAGGATATTAAGTCTAGAATGCATCGCATCGTTGCAGAGATGAGGAACATGCAATGAAATGAACTAGTGCACCTTGTAATGAAAACAGCAGCTATAATAGCCGTGCATTCAAGGAAAGGGTGGGTGATAGCGTGCCGTCTGTAGACAGGGGGAGGTTCCGATGTTTTCTTCTGGTGCACTTTGACATTCCTCAACTAATCCTGTATTCTGCTGCTGTAGGATTGTGAACGCGAACCTTTCCATTTCAAATGTCTTGAAAGAAAGCCACTTACAAAGCTCTGTTTACCAAGTATGCTTAGCTATAGACCTTGTGAAATGCATCCATTCTGTATTCATTCACACATATATATGAGAAGACATCATTAAAAATATGAAAATATGAAATGTTCTTTGAAATAAGACGTGAACACATAAAAACTAAGCTACAAAAATTTTTGTTTCCACTAGCTAAGATACTTCAGCACATGCTATCAGCGCTAAGAGGGTGAAGACTAGCACACGCTCCCTCTGAGTTCCATAAACCCAGTCAACCGCTTCTTTACGAAACTGCCAGATCAGTTAGCTTTAGCTAACGGTCACCTGCACCGGCTAGCATCACACGGTCACGAAAACTAACATATATATACTCACCTATCTGACCTGCAGCTGTTCAGCCTCGCCCGGTCAGTCTGAATCTCAAGCCATGCCACTTTGCCATCAGCAGCCAGAGTCCAAGAGCGCACAACTGGCCGGGTGGGTATATGGCACTCTCTCCTCTCATCACTCTTAAGGGAAGGTAGCCTGGCACAGATGTCTGTTAGCTTGTGCAGTGGAGGTGGGGACCTGTCACTTTCCTTACCCTCCTAGTGTCGGGATCACTACTAAGCAAGGGGGAGCTATGAATGGGTGGGTTAACTGGCAGTATTAAATTTGAAAGAAAAAAAAAAAAAAAAATCGATTCACACAAGAGTGAACCTTAGGGTAAACAGGAAGGACAATGGCTCTGTAAAAAAAGTTTGAAGAATAAAGTGCTTCTCATACACACACTTAAAAATAACAATGGCAAAAAGGTGTTTTTTTTTAGGCCGGTTCCACAGGACAATGTTGGTCACCAACCCACTTCCTGGACACGTTAGCTTGAATCCTATTGAACTCTACCTAAATCATCGATCTACTGCCCTCAGAAGCGCTTAATTAGCTAAAGAGTGTTCGATTTGGGATTTTGTTGAATACTGCGGGAAGGGATGGTTGGTGACCACAATCATAGAACTACTGCTTTTGGTTCCCTTTAGAACTTAACCTGACCCAACCTAATATTTATCTGCTGCACCTGTAACAGGCTGGAAACCCACTGATTATTAAAGAGACCAGGAGGTATAGCCTTGGGAGTTTGAAAGGACTGAAAACTGTGAAGGAACCCAGGCTAATAACACACTCAAACAGCTGATCTCTCAAACATCTAATAAAGTATATAGGAGAGCAGCATCATGGCCACTTGTGAATCCAGAGCTGTGGTCTCTCATAAAAATGCAATTGACTGAAATTCAGATATCAGATATCAGATATAAGTGTCCACAATAACAATTTTATGTGCATTAAATGTTGAGATATGTCTTAGTATTGAAATCTGGCACATCTAACCATGCACACTGATAGCCTTTTAAAAGCCTGGATTGTGCCTTTAAACCCCCTTGATTTAAGGGTGCTTTGTGGAACCAACAGTAAAAGGTTTTCCAGCTTAAGTTCTTTCTTCTTTAAAACACATATTCCTTACATACTAAATGGACAAAGGTATTTGGATACCTGCTCATCCACTGCTTCTTCCCAAATCAAGGTCCTGCTTTTGCTGGAGTAACCGTCTCTACTGTCCAGGGTTGCATTCAGTAACAAGAGCGATAGTGGCGCCAGGATGTTGGGTAATCATCATCCCACCCCATCCCAAAAGTATTGGCTGGAGCACCATCCATCATTCCAGAGACACTTACCCCTTTAGCCCACCTCTGGCATTAGGCATGGTGCCAACAGGTTCATGTTTATCTGCTCCAGAGAGTCCTATTCTATTGACAGTGCTTCTTTACAGGGACTCGACTAACTGTGCGTGTGTGTGGGCGCACATTTGCACATCTGTGTCAGCAATGAGTGCAACTTAAAGTAGCTAAATGTGTTTACTAGAAGGGGCGTCCACAAACATTTGGACAAACAGTGTATGATCAGTGGCTACAACGTAGGAACAGTCTTAAAGTGGGAAGTTGTTGAAGAGAGAGCCAGGCTGTGTGGATGGTGGGAAAGAGAAAGGGACAGAAAGACAGAGGGGGAGAGTTTGTCCCCCTCCAATCTGAATTAGCATGTGAGAGAAAGAGAGCTGGGTGAGATCAGGTTCTCCCTACATCGGCAAACGTCACCGACTGCTCTCAGAAGCTGCCTCTTCACTCTCTATCCCTTTCTCTCTCTGACACACACACACACACACACACACATTACCCTAGCCTATTTAGCCTAATGTAGTAACACAACGCAGCTAGGCTGTGAGAAAAGGAGGGGCTGGGGGCTAATGAGAGAGTAATTGTGCTGGGCAGAGGGGGTGGGAGCGGGTGGGAGAGGTGGGTTTTGAGTAAGGCGAGCCGACCTGGTCCAGTTAAAGAGCCCTGAGAGGGTTTTTAACAGGAATGCAGGGGATCACCTTTGCCAGGCCAGGAACACCACTGACCTTCATGTCCAACCAGGGTGCTCAGGCTCAGCTTTCTGGTGACAGGGTGGCGTGTTGGATCTGTGGGCTGCCACTGCTGACTCTGGCTAATGTGAGTAGTTAGCATCCTACTGCAGCAGCAGTAGCCATTAGAACACACTGCTATAAAGCGATAGTCTGGCCAGAAATCACATTCACACAGTTTTGCTCTTGCTGTAATTGAAGAGAGTGAGCCAAACACTGCTGCAGTTGCACCAGGTCCTTTTGCTCAGGTTTCAGGATGATGATAAATCTTACAACCTCCCAAAATGAACTCCAATTTTATGTAATTCGCTAAAATATTTATAACACTATACTAAGAATTTTAGTGAGAGTCAGTGGAAAATGCAATTAGTTAATACAACTGCATCCAGGGGTGTTGCTAGGCCAGTTTTGACATTCAGAAGAAGATGAATGGATGGACAGAGTGTTATTTTACAGTGTGTACTTAGAGGTATGGCAAGCCATTTTTTGTCAAAAATCACAAGTTGAGTAAAATCATAAATTCAAGATCTATGTAATGCAGTGTTTACTATTAGAAACGCTTATTTTAGATCAGTTGAAATTAAGTGTTAACTAGTAATAATATCAAATCATCAGATTAACAAAGTCATTTTGACTTGTCATATTGCGGTCACGGTTTGTCAAGCTTGGAGATGGAGGCTGACATAAACTCAAGGTATTAATAAAGGAAAACAAACAGAACAAACATTCCACAAACCAAACACTGAGACTAAAAACAGAAACAAACAGAAGCACTCAAACTAACAAACCATAAACTGGCATAAACACAAGTCCATGCGCATTTTAACATGCACAAGACCAGACAAAGGAAGTCTAAAAAAACAAAAACAAAGGGGTACTTATAAAGAGACTAACAAGGGAGTCATGAGGAACACCTGGGACTAACAAGGGGGCGTGGCTACAGAGGAGGCACAGGTTGAAACACTAATGAACAGGAGGGGCTTGAACCGACAAGACACAAACAGAGCCATGTGCTTGGGAGCACATGGCAACAGAAAACAGAGGCAGACATGACAGAACAGGGGCAGACATGACAATTGCCAAGATGACATTTGCTTAATGTATTTTTGACTATTCATGTGTTACCATTGCTTTACAGGAAATTGCAATCTCTCTTATACTTAAGTACATTTTTACTAGTAAAAACAATTACGTTCATTTTACTAGTAGAACCTGTAGTTCCAGATATGTAATTCTGACTAGGAAAAACTATAGTTTTAGATATTATTAATATTCTTCTTACTAGTCATACCTCATAGATATCTAAACTGCACATATCCTAAATGCACATCACTGCTAGTCAAAATCCAATTAGGGATATCCTGAATTAGCATTTCTACTAGTCAGAATTGATTTACACATAAGTGGTCCTGGACTTTATACACTGTACACATCTGAAACTAGTAAAACAAATTTTAGCAGTTATAGTTATCTGTAACTGGAGTTTTACTAGTAAAAATGCACTTACACATAGACATTCCAAGTAAATTAATGGTAACATATGATGTCAAAATTACATGGCGCCCTGGCAATATGACTAGTGAGAATGGCTTTATAGATCTGTAGATCTGAAATTATTACTAGGAAGAAATGTCATAGTTAATATATCACTGAATTGAAGTTTTTACCAGTAGAAATGGAGTTGGGACTGGTATTGCTGGTGTGATTTTAGCTTAAACAGCTTGCCATATCTGGGTAGGCTTTGGGCCCACTGTGATCCTGGGATCCATAAGAAGATGGACAGATGGATGGGTATATGGATGCAGTTATAAAGAGGGAGAGAAAAAAGCGGAAGGACACAAGATGTCATTCAACAAGAAGGGCTGAAGAAGCAACACACCATTTTGTCTTTGGCTGATGTGTGTGTTGGAAGTTGATGGAGAATATTTAGGTCATATTAAGCCATGTATGCTTGTTTCTACCGTAAAGTACTGTTTATCCCAGAGGAGCATGCACTCAGACCCCCCTAGTAAAGGATCAGCATGTCCATGCACAAATGTCTGGTGATGCCTCTGACTGCATCTTTATACTAAATATGTATCAAATATGTATGTAGTTATTTACTGAGGTTGGTCCCCCCACTTGTTAGACCATATCTAGCTCTCTGGAGCCAAGGCCTGTTAGTTTTGCTATGATGCTAATGTAAACGGGAAGGTAGCTAATGCCCCACCAGTCAACATGAAACTGCAAGCCTATGTTCATAATGACACACAGACTTCAATAAAATTTTGCTCATCTATTCATGCTCTTAGCTAAAGGCTACTATATAAATGAGCTACTGACCATCCCATAAAGAACAGCGTCGCTCACGTAGATGAAGGGATTTTCTCTTTTTTCTGTTTCCGCTGTGGGGTTTGAGTTGGGTGAGACTACATTGGACGTTATTGACATTCAGTGATCCATCAAACCAGCATTACACCAGAGGCTCCTGACCACTGCCCTGCCCCTCACATTCTAAAGTCTCCACAGCTTTGCCTGATTGTGACTAGCATTTCAGAAACACTCGGCTACTGCGGTAAAATTACTAACACCCAGCTTTAATTAAAAAAACATGTCTGCGGTGCCGGCTGATGCTAAGATCAGCTCCACAGTTTCACACAAGTAAAAGTGGGCTTGGGAGAGCAGCTTGCTGACGGAGCTGTTCTTCTCTTGTGTCTTGTATCTCTCTCTCTCTCTCTCTCGTCTGTCTGACGTGACTGGAGGTCTGATGTACAGGCAGAGCATACAAATAACTGAAGTCTAATCTAAACTAGCTTCCTTCCGCATGGTTTGTTGAGTAGTCTAACTAAACATGATAACACTTTTTAAACAATTCTCTCATTTCTCACTCTCTCGATCAGGTGTCAGGCAAAGAAAACTGAACCGACTTTGGGTTAATGATCAAACCTTTAGTATCTTTGAGATGAGTTTTCATATTTGATATGGAGTTGGCAGCCTGGTTAAGTCTACATCATCCATCTTCTGTTGTTTTCACACAACATGCAGTCAATTAACATGTTTCTAAAATGCTCAGACTTTCTGTACACACAAGCTTACCCAATACCACAATTAGGGTTATTTACACATGCTTGCACTGGTAAAAGGATAAGATCCTGGAGGAAATTTTAGAAGTTCTTCCATTTGAAACTGTGGAGGAACCTCTTGAGGTGCTCTGAGGAACATTTTTCTTAAAGAAAAATTCAAAGGTTACACAATAAAAAGGGCTGCACAATATATTGTATCAGCATTGTTATTGCAACATGCACATGTGCAACACTCATACTTTTTTTGGCTGTTTAATACAAAAGGAAACTCACTGTTCTCATTTTCCATCTAGCAACACATCTAGCAAAGGCAGATTATAATTATAAATATAATTATAATATAATTTTGCTCTATTGATATCATACCAAGTTAAATCACTGACTACTGGTGAAACCAAGTATAAGGCCATGCATATTTAATATTGCAATACATTGCGAAATATAAAAACCAAATATCGCAATGTCAGTTTTTTTCCAGTTACGGTACAGCTCTAGTTCAAAATACCTTAAATATAGAACATCTCCTCCTGCACCAGCAGTGGTGAAACTATAGGGCTGTGCAATATTGGGAGTTAAGAATCCAACATATCACAGTATCTGTGTAAGGCTGGGCAACATAGTAAAAAAATGGTACAATATTTAGAGACATTTTCATGATACCCGTACTGAATACAGTGATTTTTATTCAACATCTGCTGCATCAGTCTAATTACACTGTTCGTAGCGAAACATGTGCAGTTGATCAGTGATTATTAAGCGCTAAATACTCTATATAAACACAAAATCCACAATATACTTAAATAAGCATATTTAGTATCATGATAACAAAATGTCTCACCGAAATATCGTCGTATTGCCCAGGCCTATCTCTGTGTATCCAACATTGGAGACAAATAGAATCGAATTAAATGTGCCTTACCTAACACGCGCAAATTGCACATGCACACATTGCGATGATGATGCTGAAATGATATATTGCCCAGCCATAATTGGAGCAGCTGACATGCATGTTTAAGGTACAGATCATTGAAATAATATGCTGTAATAGACCAACCACAGCTGATTCCTGATTGACCACAGCTGATTGTCTGTGGTCAGTCTGGCTACAGAACAACATACAGGAGCATACAGAGAGAGAGAGAGAGAATGAATGAATGAATGAATGAATGAATGAATGAATGAATGAATTAATTAATTAATTAATATGTATGGACGAGGGAGAGGGCGAGTAAGAATGTGTGGTGGTGTTTAAAGAAGAGTAAGAGATGTCACTGATGAAATAGGTTCTTTTTGATAGATGACAGTGAGCAGGTCAAGGAACTCCAACTCCAATAGATCCAGGTATAGGGTCTATACAAATATACAAATCTGTATTGGACAGACAGACAGACAGTCCAGTACATGTCTTGTACTACAGTGAGTTTTACACCATGCTACTCCACATATAAACATGGGTTACAATGCATACAGTAGGACAAGCAAAAAAACTGTAGTGGTTACCAGTAAAAATGAACTGTATGAATTATTTAAAAATGCAATGTCTATAGTTTGCTGTTTCTGTTCTGTTAGTATTTTGCCAGTGGTGGTGCTTCCTCTTGAATAGTAAACATATGGCACTGTTTTGAAAGAATTATGTGATGTTAATTCTGCCATGCTTGACAGATGTGGTGTAAGCAGTAAATGTGTGTATGTTTTTTTTCTATTGACTATTTGGCTAACTGTGTAATGTAGAGGTGTTGTGTTGATGGATTGTTAAAAATGTACGGTAAGTATCCGTAAACACTTCTGAGCAATTGTTAATAAATAAATAAATAAATAAAGTAGTTTGTGCAATGGAAATTGGCCATGCATAAACTTCGAGTACTTGTTAGACTACTGAAACAAACCTCAGGCACTAAACATAAATATGAGATGAAAAAAACTTCTTTTTTTTATACAGTATCACATTAATTGTCCAACTAGTAGTTTGCTTAAAAATACTGAGGACCTGGTTTTCTCCGGTCAACAAAAGTTAAAGAAAAAAGATAAAATATCAGCATGATCTGAAACAACAATTTGATTTAGTGTACACTCTTACAAATGAAGGTGCTGGAAAGGGCTTTGGCCCTGGAGAAGAAACCTAACCCAAACCTACTACACCTCAACCTAAACCTAACGTACTACACCTCAACCTAAACCTAACCTACTACACCTCAACCTAAACCTAACCCTAACCTACTACACCTCAACCTAAACCTAACCTACTACACCTCAACCTAAACCTAACCTACTACACCTCAACCTAAATCTAAACTTAACCTACTACACCTCAACCTAAACCTAACCTACTACACCTCAACCTAAACCTAACCCTAACCTACTACACCTCAACCTAAACCTAACCCTAACCTACTACACCTCAACCTAAATCTAAACTTAACCTACTACACCTCAACCTAAACCTAACCTACTACACCTCAACCTAAACCTAACCCTAACCTACTACACCTCAACCTAAACCTAACCTACTACACCTCAACCTAAACCTAACCCTAACCTACTACACCTCAACCTAACCCTAACCTAATACACCTCAACCTAAACATAATCTTAACCTACTACACCTCAACCTAAACCTAACCTACTACACCTCAACCTAAACCTAACCTACTACACCTCACCCTAAACCTAACCCTAGCCTACTACATCTCAATCTAACCCTAACCTTCAATACCTCATCCAACTATACCTCACCCTAACCTACTACACCTCAACCTAAACCTAACCTTAACCTGCTACAATTCAACCTAAACCTAATCCTAACCTACTATATCTCAACCTCCACCTAACCTACTAGACCTCTACCTACCGCTAACCTACTACATCTCAACCTAACCCTAACCCTAACCCACTACATCTCAACCTAACCTTAACCTACTACACCTCAACCTAACAATAAACCTACTACACCTCAACCTAAACCTAATCCTAAACTGCTATATCTCAACCTCAATGTAACATACTACACCTCAACCTAACCCTAACCTACTACACCTCACCCTAAACTTAACCCTAACCTACTATACCTCAACCTAATCCTAACCTACAACACCTCAACCTAAACCCAACCTTAACCTAGTATATCTCAACCTCCACCGAACCTACTAAACCTCAACCTAAACCCAACCTTAACCTAGTATATCTCAACCTCCACCAAACCTACTAAACCTCAACCTAATCCTGACCTACTACACCTCAACCTAACCCTAACCTACTACACCTGAACCTAAACCTAACCTACTAAACCTCAACCTAAACATAACCCTAATCTACTAAACATCAACATAACCGTGACCTACTACACCTCAACCTAAACCTAATCCTAATCTGCTATATCGCAACCTCAACCTAACCAACTAAATCTCAACCTAACCCTAACCTACTATACCTTAACCTAACCTACTACATCTCTACCCAACTCTAGCCTACTACACCTCAACCTAAACCTAACCGTAACCTACTATACCTCAACCTAAACCTAATCCTAACCTACTATACCTCAACCTCCACCGAACCTACTAAACCTCAACCTAAACCTAACCCTGACCTATTACACCTCAACATAACCTTAACCTACTACGCCTCAACCTAAAACTAATCCTAACCTACTATATCTCAACTTCAACCTAACCTACTACACCTCAACCTGAACCTAATCTACTAGACCTCAACTCAAACCTAACCCTAACCTACTACCCCTCAACCTAAACCTAAACCTAACCTACTAACCCTCAAACTAAACATAACACTAATCTACTAAACCTCAACCTAACCGTAACCTACCACACCTCAACCTACACCTAACCTTACCATACCACACCTGAACCTCATGCTAACCTTCTACATCTCCACCTAACCCTAACCTACTACACCTCAACCTAAAAATAACCTATTACACTTTAACCTAACCCTAACGCTTACCTACTAAATCTCAACCTAACCCTAACCTTCAATACCTCATGCAACTATACCTCACCCTAACCTACTACACCTCAACCTAAACCTAACCTTAACCTGCTACAATTCAACCTAAACCTAATCCTAACCTACTATATCTTAACCTCCACCTAACCTACTAGACCTCTACCTAATGCTAACCTACTACATCTCAACCTAACCCTAACCTACTACACCTCAACCTAATCCTAACCTTAACCTACTATATCTCAATCTCCACCGAACCTACTAAACCTCAACCTAAACCTAACCTACTACACCTCAACCTAACCCTAATCTACTACACCTCTACCTAACCCTAACCTACTACACCTCTACCTAACCCTAACCTACTACACCTCAACCTAAACATAACCCTAATCTATTAAACATCAACCTAACCGTAACCTACTACACCTCAACCTAAACCTAATCCTAATCTGCTATATCGCAACCTCAACCTAACCTACTACATCTCAACCTAACCCTAACCTACTATACCTTAACCTAACCTACTACATCTCTACCTAACCCTAACCTACTACACCTCAACCTAAACCTAACCTTAACCTACTATACCTCAACCAAAACCTAATCCTAACCTACTATACCTCAACCTCCACCGAACCTACTAAACCTCAACCTAAACCTAACCCTGACCTACTACACCTCAACATAACCTTAACCTACTACACCTCAACCTAAACCTAACCCTAACCTACTACACCTCAACCTAACAATAACCTACTACACCTCAATCTAAACCTAACCTTAACCTACTACGCCTCAACCTAAAACTATTCCTAACCTACTATATCTCAACTTCAACCTAACCTACTACACCTCAACCTGAACCTAATCTACTAGACCTCAACTCAAACCTAACCCTAACCTACTACCCCTCAACCTAAACCTAACCATAACCTACTACACCTCAACCTAAACCTAACCCTAACCTACTACACCTCAACCTAACAAGAACCTACTACACCTGAATCTAAACCTAACCTTAACCTACTACACCTCAACCTAAACCGTACCTTAACCTACTACACCTCAACCTAAACCTAATCCTAACCTACTATATCAACTTCAACCTAACCTACTACACCTCAACCTAAACCTAATCTACTAGACCTCAACTCAAACCTAACCCTAACCTACTACCCCTCAACCTAAACCTCAACCTAAACATATCCCTAATCTACTAAACCTCAACCTAAACCTAATCTACTAGACCTCAACTCAAACCTAACCCTAACCTACTACCCCTCAACCTAAACCTCAACCTAAACATATCCCTAATCTACTAAACCTCAACCTAACCTTAAACTACTGCACCTCAACCTCATCCTAACCTTCTACACCTCAATCTAAATCTAACCTTAACCTACTACACCTCAACCTAAACCTAATCCTAACCTACTATATCTCAACCTCAACCTAACCTACTACACCTCAACCTAACCCTTACCTACTACACCTCAACCTAATCCTAACCTACTACACCTCAACCTAAACCTAACCCTAACCTACTACACCTCAACCTAACCTTAACTTACAACACTTAAACCTACACCTAACCCTTACCTACTATATCTCAACCTAAACCTCAACCTAACCTACTACATATCAACCTAACCCTAACCTACTATACCTTAACCTAACCTACTACATCTCTACCTAACCCTAACCTACTATACCTCAACCTAAATCTAACCTTAACCTACTACACCTCAAACTAACCCTAACCTACTACACCTCAACCTAAACCTAATCTACTACACCTCAACCTAAACCTAATCTACTACACCTCAACCTAACCCTAACCTTAACCTAATACACCTCAATCTAACCCTAACCTACTACACCTCAACATAAACCTAACCTACTACACCTCTACCTAACCCTAACCTACTACACCTCAACCT
This sequence comes from Salminus brasiliensis, assembly GCF_030463535.1. NCBI lineage: Eukaryota > Metazoa > Chordata > Actinopteri > Characiformes > Bryconidae > Salminus > Salminus brasiliensis. The sequence goes on along the minus strand of NC_132881.1, from coordinate 23,708,013 downwards.
AACTCTGACCTACTACACCTCAATCTAAACCTAAACCTAATCTACTATATCATAACCTAAACCTAACCTACTACACCTAAACCTAACCGTAACCTACTACACATCAACCTAAACCTAACTGTAACCTACTACACCTCAACCTAAACCTAACATACTACACCTCAACCTAACTCTAACCTACTACACCTCAACCTAAACCTAATCCTAATCTACTATATCATAACCTAAACCTAACCTACTACACCTCAACCTAACCGTAACTTCTAGACCTTAACCTAACCCTAATGTTAACCTACTACACCTCAACCTAAACCTAATCCTAACCTACTATATCTCAACCTCCACCGAACCTACTGAACCTCAATCTAAACCTAACCTACTACACCTCAACCTAACAATAACCTACTACACCTCAACCTAAACCTAACCTTAAACTACTACACCACAATCTAACCCTAACCTACTACACCTCAACCTAAACCTAACCTACTACACCTCAACCTAACCCTAACCTTAACCTACTACACCTCAACCTAACCCTAACCTACTACACCTCAACCTAACCCTAACCTACAATACCTTAACCTAACCTACTACACCTCTACGTAACCCTAACCTACTACACCTCAACCTAAACATAACCATAATCTACTATACCACAACCTAATCCCAACCTACTATATCTCAACCTCAACCGAACCTACCAAACCTCAACCTAAACCTAACCTACTACACCTCAACCTAACAATAACCTACTACGCCTCATCCTAAACCTAACCCTAACCTACTACACCTTAACCTCAACCTAAACCTAACCAACTACACCTCAACCTAACAATTAACTACTACACCTCAACCTAAACCTAACCCTAACCTACTATACCTCAACCTAAACCTAATCCTAACCTACTTAATCTCAAGCTCAACCTAACTTACTACACCTCTACCTAACCCTAACCTACTACACCTCAACCTAAACCTATCCTATAACACCTCATCCTAAACCTAATCCTAACCTGCTATATCGCAACCTCAACCTAATCTACTACACCTCAACCTAACCCTAACCTACTGCACCTCAACCTATTTCTAACCTACTACATCTCAACCTAAACTTAACCCTAACCTACTACACCTCAACCTAACCCTAACCTTTACCTACTACACCTCTACCTAACCCTAACCTACTACACCTCAACCTAAACCTAAACCTAACCTACTACACCTCAACTTAACCTAATCCTAACCTACTATATCTCAACCTCCACCTAACCTACTACACGTCTACCTAACCCTAACCTACTACACCTCAACCTAAACCTAAACCTAACCTACTACACCTCAACCTAAACCTAATCCTAACCTAACCTACTATATCTCAACCTCCACCTAACCTACTACACCTCAACCTAAACCTAACCTACTACACCTCAACCTAAACCTAACCTACTACACCTCAACCTAACTCTTACCTACTACACCTCAACCTAAACCTAATCCTAATCTGCTATATCATAACCTCAACCTAACCTACTACACCTCAACCTAACCCTTACCTACTATACCTTAACGTAACCTACTACATCTCTACCAAACCCTAACCTACTACACCTCAACGTAACCGTAACCTTAACCTACTACACCTCAACCTAACCCTAACCTACTACACCTCAACCTAAACCTAACCGTAACCTACTATATCTCAACCTCCAGCGAACCTACTAAACCTCAACCTAAACCTAACCTACTACACCTCAACCTAACAATAACCTACTACGCCTCATCCTAAACCTAACCCTAACCTACTACACCTTAACCTCAACCTAAACCTAACCAACTACACCTGAACCTAACAATAAACTACTACACCTCAACCTAAACGTAACCCTAACCTACAATACCTCAACCTAAACCTAATCCTAACCGACTTAACCTCAAGCTCCACCTAACCTACTACACCTCTACCTAACCCTATCCTACTACACCTCAACCTAAACCTATCCTATAACACCTCATCCTAAACCTAATCCTAACCTGCTATATCTCAACCTCAACCTAATCTACTACACCTCAACCTAACCCTAACCTACTGCACCTCAACCTATTTCTAACCTACTACATCTCAACCTAAACTTAACCCTAACCTACCACATCTCAACCTAACCCTAATCTTAACCTACTACACCTCAACCTTACCCTAACCTACTAAACCTCAACCTAACCATAACCTTTACCTACTACACCTCTACCTAACCCTAACCTACTACACCTCAACCTCATCCTAACCTTCTACACCTCAATCTAAACATAACATTAACCTACTACACCTCAACCTAAACCTAATCCTAACCTACTATATCTCCACCTCAACCTACCCTACTACACCTCAACCTAACCCTTACCTACTACACCTAAACCTAATCCTAACCTACTACACCTCAACCTAAACCTAACCCTAATTTACTACACCTCAACCTAACCTTAACTTACTACACTTCAACCTACACCTAACCCTTACCTATTATATCTCAACCTCAACCTAACCTACTACACCTCAACCTAACCCTAACCTAATATACCTTAACATAACCCTAACCTACTACACCTCAACCTAAACATAATCTTAACCTACTACACCTTAATTTAAACCTAATCCTAACTTACTATACCTCAACGTCAACCTAACCTACTTCACCTTAACTTAAACCTAATCCTAACTTACTATACCTCAACCTAAACCTAATCCTAACCTACTACACCTCTACCTAAACCTAGTCCTAACCTACTACACCTCTACCTAACCCTAACCTACTACACCTCAACCTAAACCTATCCTATAACACCTCAACCTAAACCTAACCCTAACCTATTACATTTCAACCTAACCCTAACCTACTACACTTCAACCTAACCCTAACCTACTACACCCCATCCTAAACCTAATCCTAACCTGCTATATCTCAACCTCAACCTAACCTACTACACCTCAACCTAACCTACTGCACCTCAACCTATTCCTAACCTACTCCCCCCAACCTAAACTTAAGTCTACCCTACCACATTTCAACCTAACGCTAATGTTAACCTACTACACCTCATCCTTACCCTAACCTACTACACCTCAACCTAACCCTAACCTTTACCTACTACACCTCAACCTAACCCTAACCTACTACACCTGAACCTAAACCTAACCTTAACTTACTACACCTCAACCTAAACCTAACCTACTACACCTGAACCTAAACCTAACCTTAACCTACTACACCTCACCCTAAACCTAAACCTAACTTACTATATCTCAACCTCCACCTAACCTACTACACCTCAACCTAAACCTAACCTACTACACCTGACCCTAAACCTAAATCTAACCTACTACATCTCAACCTAACCTTAACCTACTACACCTCACCCTAAACCTAAACCTAACTTACTATATCTCAACCTCCACCGAACCTACTAAACCTCAACCTAATCCTAACCTATTACACCTAAACATAATCCACACCTACTATATCTCAATCTCCACCGAACCTACTAAACCTCAACCTAAACCTAACCTACCACATCTCAACCTAACCCTAACCTTCTATACCTCATCCTACTATACCTCATTCTGACCTACTACACCTCAACCTAACCCTAACCTTAAACTACTACACCTCAACCTAAACCTAACCTTAACCTACTACACCTCAACCTAACCCTAACCTACTACACCTCAACCTAAACCTAACATACTACACCTCAACCTAACTCTAACCTACTACACCTCAACCTAAACCTAATCCTAATCTACTATATCATAACCTAAACCTAACCTACTACACCTCAACCTAACCGTAACTTCTAGACCTTAACCTAACCCTAATGTTAACCTACTACACCTCAACCTAAACCTAATCCTAACCTACTATATCTCAACCTCCACCGAACCTACTGAACCTCAACCTAAACCTAACCTACTACACCTCAACCTAACAATAACCTACTACACCTCAACCTAAACCTAACCTTAAACTACTACACCACAATCTAACCCTAACCTACTACACCTCAACCTAAACCTAACCTACTACACCTCAACCTAACCCTAACCTTAACCTACTACACCTCAACCTAACCCTAACCTACTACACCTCAACCTAACTCTAACCTACTACATCTCAACCTAACCCTAACCTACAATACCTTAACCTAACCTACTACACCTCTACGTAACCCTAACCTACTACACCTCAACCTAAACATAACCATAATCTACTATACCACAACCTAATCCCAACCTACTATATCTCAACCTCAACCGAACCTACCAAACCTCAACCTAAACCTAACCTACTACACCTCAACCTAACAATAACCTACTACGCCTCATCCTAAACCTAACCCTAACCTACTACACCTTAACCTCAACCTAAACCTAACCAACTACACCTCAACCTAACAATTAACTACTACACCTCAACCTAAACCTAACCCTAACCTACTATACCTCAACCTAAACCTAATCCTAGCCTACTTAATCTCAAGCTCAACCTAACTTACTACACCTCTACCTAACCCTAACCTACTACACCTCAACCTAAACCTATCCTATAACACCTCATCCTAAACCTAATCCTAACCTGCTATATCGCAACCTCAACCTAATCTACTACACCTCAACCTAACCCTAACCTACTGCACCTCAACCTATTTCTAACCTACTACATCTCAACCTAAACTTAACCCTAACCTACTACACCTCAACCTAACCCTAACCTTTACCTACTACACCTCTACCTAACCCTAACCTACTACACCTCAACCTAAACCTAAACCTAACCTACTACACCTCAACTTAACCTAATCCTAACCTACTATATCTCAACCTCCACCTAACCTACTACACGTCTACCTAACCCTAACCTACTACACCTCAACCTAAACCTAAACCTAACCTACTACACCTCAACCTAAACCTAATCCTAACCTAACCTACTATATCTCAACCTCCACCTAACCTACTACACCTCAACCTAAACCTAACCTACTACACCTCAACCTAACTCTTACCTACTACACCTCAACCTAAACCTAATCCTAATCTGCTATATCATAACCTCAACCTAACCTACTACACCTCAACCTAACCCTTACCTACTATACCTTAACGTAACCTACTACATCTCTACCAAACCCTAACCTACTACACCTCAACGTAACCGTAACCTTAACCTACTACACCTCAACCTAACCCTAACCTACTACACCTCAACCTAAACCTAACCGTAACCTACTATATCTCAACCTCCAGCGAACCTACTAAACCTCAACCTAAACCTAACCTACTACACCTCAACCTAACAATAACCTACTACGCCTCATCCTAAACCTAACCCTAACCTACTACACCTTAACCTCAACCTAAACCTAACCAACTACACCTGAACCTAACAATAAACTACTACACCTCAACCTAAACGTAACCCTAACCTACAATACCTCAACCTAAACCTAATCCTAACTGACTTAACCTCAAGCTCCACCTAACCTACTACACCTCTACCTAACCCTAACCTACTACACCTCAACCTAAACCTATCCTATAACACCTCATCCTAAACCTAATCCTAACCTGCTATATCTCAACCTCAACCTAATCTACTACACCTCAACCTAACCCTAACCTACTGCACCTCAACCTAAACTTAACCCTAACCTACCACATCTCAACCTAACCCTAATCTTAACCTACTACACCTCAACCTTACCCTAACCTACTAAACCTCAACCTAACCATAACCTTTACCTACTACACCTCTACCTAACCCTAACCTACTACACCTCAACCTAAACATAAACCTAACCTACTACACCTCAACTTAACCTAATCCTAACCTACTATATCTTAACCTCCACCTAACCTACTAACCTCTACCTAACCCTAACCTACTACACCTCAACCTAAACCTAATCCTAACCTACTATATCTCAACCTCCACCTAACCTACTACACCTCTACCTAACCCTAACCTACTACACCTCAACCTCATCCTAACCTTCTACACCTCAATCTAAACATAACATTAACCTACTACACCTCAACCTAAACCTAATCCTAACCTACTATATCTCCACCTCAACCTACCCTACTACACCTCAACCTAACCCTTACCTACTACACCTAAACCTAATCCTAACCTACTACACCTCAACCTAAACCTAACCCTAATCTACTACACCTCAACCTAACCTTAACTTACTACACTTCAACCTACACCTAACCCTTACCTATTATATCTCAACCTCAACCTAACCTACTACACCTCAACCTAACCCTAACCTAATATACCTTAACATAACCCTAACCTACTACACCTCAACCTAAACATAATCTTAACCTACTACACCTTAACTTAAACCTAATCCTAACTTACTATACCTCAACGTCAACCTAACCTACTTCACCTTAACTTAAACCTAATCCTAACTTACTATACCTCAACCTAAACCTAATCCACTACACCTCTACCTAAACCTAATCCTAACCTACTACACCTCTACCTAACCCTAACCTACTACACCTCAACCTAAACCTATCCTATAACACCTCAACCTAAACCTAACCCTAACCTATTACATTTCAACCTAACCCTAACCTACTACACCCCATCCTAAACCTAATCCTAACCTGCTATATCTCAACCTCAACCTAACCTACTACACCTCAACCTAACCTACTGCACCTCAACCTATTCCTAACCTACTCCCCCCAACCTAAACTTAAGTCTACCCTACCACATTTCAACCTAACGCTAATGTTAACCTACTACACCTCATCCTTACCCTAACCTACTACACCTCAACCTAACCCTAACCTTTACCTACTACACCTCAACCTAACCCTAACCTACTACACCTGAACCTAAACCTAACCTTAACCTACTACACCTCAACCTAAACCTAACCTACTACACCTGAACCTAAACCTAACCTTAACCTACTACACCTCACCCTAAACCTAAACCTAACTTACTATATCTCAACCTCCACCTAACCTACTACACCTCAACCTAAACCTAACCTACTACACCTGACCCTAAACCTAAATCTAACCTACTACATCTCAACCTAACCTTAACCTACTACACCTCACCCTAAACCTAAACCTAACTTACTATATCTCAATCTCCACCGAACCTACTAAACCTCAACCTAAACCTAACCTACCACATCTCAACCTAACCCTAACCTTCTATACCTCATCCTACTATACCTCATTCTGACCTACTACACCTCAACCTAACCCTAACCTTAAACTACTACACCTCAACCTAAACCTAACCTTAACCTACTACACCTCAACCTAGCCCTAACCTACTACACGTCAACCTAAACCTAATCCTAACCTACTATACCTCTACCTAACTCTAACCTACTACACCTCAACCTAAACCTAAACCTAACCGACTACACCTCAACCTAAACCTAATCCTAACCTACTATATCTCAACCTCCACCTAACCTACTACACCTCTACCTAACCCTAACCTACTACACCTCAACCTAAACCTAACCTACTACATCTCAACCTAAACCTAACCCTAACTTACTACACCTCAACCTAAACCTAACCTTAACCTACTACACCTCAACCTAAACCTAACCTTAACCTACTACACCTCAACCTAAACCTAATCTGCTATATCTCAACCTAAACCTAACCTTAACCTACTACACCTCACCCTAAACTTAACCCTAACCTACCACATCTCAACCTAACCCTAACCTTCTATACCTCATCCTACTATACCTCATTCTAACCTACTACACCTCAACCTAACCCTAACCTTTACCTACTACACCTCGACCTAACCCTAACCTTCTACACCTCAACCTAAACCTAATCTTAACCTACTACACCTCAACCTAAACCTAATCCTAACCTACTATATCTCAACATCCACCTAACCTACTACACCTCAACCTAACCCTAACCTTTACCTACTATACCTCAACCTAATCCTAACCTACTACACCTCAACCTAAACCTAACCTTAACTTACTATACTTCAACCTACACCTAACTCTAACCTATTATATCTCAACCTAAACCTCAACCTAACCTACTACAACTCAACCTAAACCTAACTTACTACACCTCAATCTAAACCTAACCCTAACTTACTACACCTCAACCTAACCCTAACCTAATATACCTTAACCTAACCCTAACCTAATATACCTTAACCTATCCCTAACCTACTACACCTCAACCTAAACCTAAACCTAACCTACTATACCTTAACCTAAACCTAATCCTAACCTACTATATCTCAACCTCCACCTAACCTACTACACCTCTACACCTCTACCTATCCCTAACCTACTACACCTCAACCTAAACCTTACCTACTACACCTCAACCTAAACCTAATCCTAACCTACTATATCTCAACCTCCACCTAACCTACTACACCTCAACCTAACCCTAACCTACTACACCTCAACATAACCCTAACCTACTACACCTCAACCTAAACCTAACCTACTACACCTGACCCTAAACCTAAACCTAACCTACTACATCTCAAGCTAACCCTAACCTACTATACCTCAACCTAACCTACTACACCTCAACCTAACCCTTACCTTAACCTACTACACCTCAGTCTAAACCTAACCTTAACCTACTACACCTAAACCTAATCCTAACCTGCTATATCTCAACCTCAACCTAACTTACTACACCTCAACCTCAATCTAACATACTGCACCTCAACCTATTCCTAACCTATTACACCTCACCCTAAACCTAAACCCTAACCTACCACATCTCAACCTAACCCTAACCTTCTATACCTCATCCTACTATACCTCATTCTAACCTACTACACCTCAACCTAACCCTAACCTTAACCTAGTACACCTCAACCTTATCTTAACCTACTACACCTCAACCTAACCCTAACCTTTACCTACTACACCTCAACCTAACCCTAACCTACTACACCTCAACCTAAACCTAACCCTAACCTACTATATCTCAACCTCCACCTAACCTACTACACTTCTACCTAACCCTAACCTACTACACCTCAACCTAACTCCAAACTACTACACCTCAACCTAAACTTAATCCTAATCTGCTACATCTCAACCTAACCCTAACGTACTACACCTCAACCTAAACCTAACGTACTACACCTGACCCTAAACCTAAACCTAACCTCATACATCTCAACCTAACCCTAACCTACTATACCTCAACCTAACCTACTACACCTCAACCTAACCCTTACCTTAACCTACTACACCTCAATCTAAACCTAACCTTAACCTACTATACCTCAATCTAAACCTAACCTTAACCTACTATACCTCAACCTAAACCTAACCTACTACATCTCAACCTAACCCTAATCCTATCCTGCTATATCTCAACCTAACCCTAACCTACTATACCTCAACCTACCCTACTGCATCTCAACCTATCCCTAACCTACTACACCTCAACCTAACCCTAACCTTAACCTACTACACCTCAACCTAACCCTGACCTACTACACCTTAACCTAAACATAACCTACTACACCACAGCCTAAACTAACCTTAACCTACTACATCTAAACCAAATACTAACCTTAATTTACTACACCTACTCCTTAACCAACTAATTCTAACCTTCACCTAACCTAAACATAACCTAACTTTACCCTCAACCAAACTCTTAACCAAACCCTACATATAACCATAGCGGAGTGTGAAGTTCTATCAGTCTCTGCAGTTTCCATCTATGAATCCCCTTCTAGAAGCTACATAACAGAGAACAACAGAGTGCTGTTGTGCCGCTGAGTTGTGTGTATTTGACAAAACAGAGCCACCAGTGGACCGGAGCTCCATGTGACTCGTTAAATACTGTATGTAGGAAAAGCGGATGGGAGCTCCATGTGAATCTGACATCTACAAATGTTACAAAGTTTTTTAGATCTTAGATGTGTTTGGTTCCACAAAAAAAACAGTTTGGGAAATGAGTTCTGAGAGTGGGAAGAACCTTCACTTGATGTAAAGGTCGTTTACCAGTTTAAAGGTTCTCCACAAATATATGTCTTTATAGGACCAAAAGTGCTTCTTTGTAGCCATTTTTAGGAGTGTATGTTTTGAGTCTTTGCGAGTGTATAATTCTCCAACACGTCTACAATGAGAAAAAAAAGTGGCGCTGAACATCTTAAACACTTCACCTCTGGAATCAGCGATACGTCTTTTTGATTTGGTGGCTGTGGGCGGTATTGTTGCGTTGTAAACAAGTGCAAAATGAGCACTGCTGAGCTCCTTTCTGTTGTAAAAGAGGAGTAATTAGCTCTTGCTTATCTAGTTCTCATGCCCCTTGGCAGATGCCGGAGCCCACTCCATTAAACACCGGCCTTATCAGGACGCTGCAATGCCTGCTATACAAAGTGTCAAAATACACAACAGGGCAGTGTTTCTTTTTGCCCTCGTCAGTAGGTGAGGCCCCATAATGTGAGAGTGCCGGAGGTGGGGATTACCATCAAGAAAGGGGAAACAGAGAGTTTTGTTAACTTCAGAATACCAAATCATGCCCACTGTTCACAAAGAGCCTTTCAGAAAGCAAATAAAAATCATCTTTTTAAGTCGTCGTTAATTCCAGGCTGGGAAAGCAATGGAAGCCCTTAGACTCACGCCCCCTCGCTGTGCAGCAGCTGAGCCGCCTGAATTCATGTGCGAATTTCACAGTGATGAAACCAGCGCTGCTGGTGTGAAAGGACCGTCGGGTCAAAATGCATCCTGGCTGAACTCAGATTTATTCAAATGGCTGCCTCTATAAATCAAGCTAACTGTATGCTACAAAAGAACAGTTAAAGAACTTCGCCGGTGCTAAATCACTCCGTGGCTGTACGGCGGCAGTGGGAATAAAAATGAAGACATTTATCCCCCCCCCCTCTCTCTCTCTCTCTCTCTCTCGCTCTCTTTCTTCTCCTTAGAAACGTGTCAGAATATGTTTCGTATGCTAATGCTGTCTGTACTCCAGGCTCAGTGTGAGAGCTGTGAAGAAGTTCAGCTCTAAACACGTATTGTCACTGTTTAGTGTCCAACAGAAAAACACCATAGTGACACTGGAAGTTCGCCTGAAGTGACCCTGACTGGTGGCCAAAAGTGGAAGAAAAGTGTCAGGGAAGAGCACCGTGAGAACTCTTCCATCTTCACAATGGTTCCTTTAGCCTCAAAGGCTTGTTTAGTCTTTTTAAATATATACACACACACCTTCTCGCGCCTACACTCAGCACTGTCAGTATCAGTCTTGGTACCTACAAACATTTCTATCGACTTTCTGAACAAATTTCAGAAAGGTTTTCATAAAGAAATCATTTACATTACTAATCTTGCGACATGGTATTTTCGATCCAATTTAACTGAGCCAATTAACCCACCCACTCACTAGGACTCGAGAGTAAGGACTAGCACATGCCTCCTCTGATACATGTGAAGTCAGCCACCTCTTCATTTGGAACTGCCGCCAACACAGAATCACTACGCAGCCCAGCATGCTTGGGGGAAAGCCCCGGATCCCCACCTCTGATCCAACAGACGCCTGTGTTGGCCAGCATCACAAAGGAAGTAATAAGGGGAGGGATCGCCATTGACAACTGTGCTCTCATGGGCTCTGGCTGCTGATGGCGAAGCAGTTAGCAAAGCAGCATCACCCAGGATTCAAACTCACAATTTTTAGGCCATAAGTTCCTCCTCAGTTATAAAAATAGGCTGTATATAAACATTAAAAGCTAAAGCTCAACCCTCCCGAAAAAAGAAGAATGGAAAGAAATAGGCGGGTCTTCAAGCTCCTGTGTGGTATTTGCATTTGCTATAGTCAAATGCCAATCTCCTCGAACTAAGCCTTGCATGGCACATTGCATAGGGGCAGTGGTGGCTCAGCGGTTAGAGCACCGGGTTGTTGATAACAGGGTTGTGGGTTTGATTCCCGGGCTTGGCAAGCTGCCACTGTTGGGCCCTTGAGCAAGGCCCTTTACTCTCTCTGCTCCCCGGGCGCTGGAGTTGGCTGCCCACCGCTCTGGGTGTGTGTGTGTGTACTACCAGACAGGTTAAATGCGGAGGACACATTTCGCTGTACAGTGACAAATATGTGCACCTTTACCTTTTTACTTACTAACTGGTTACAGCTTACGCGCTTGTGAAAACACATAACTTTGCTCCCCTATATGTTATAAAAAAAATGTCACATGACTCGATAAACAACATGATAAATTAATACATAAATTAATATTATTCTTAACTTTTAATGGAAGACAATAGAAAAATATACATTTTGGTCATTGGTCAACATTTCTATTGGTCCATTCATCATGACATGTTAATACAATATAAAGAACAATATACATGAAGTTAGTGATGTCAAACTACAGCTGGGCGATTAATCGAACATTAATCACAACCGACATTCAGAACCGCTAATCCATGTAACTTTGCCCAGTAGAATCTCCATTTTTTTGGAAAATTGTATAAATATTTTTGTATGTTCTGTTAGTACTTTGCCAACCGTGTTTGTGTACTGTCTCCTTAAAAAAACAAAAAAACAAACTTAAACACAGAGCCTACTGAACAACTCGAGCAGCTTATATAATCGTTTTTTTTGCGAAGTGCGGACCACACTAGCTGAGGCAAGGAAGTAGAACTCAAGAAATTTGGCCTGGAGTTCTGGGGGGGCTTAAAGCGGATGGGACCCGAAGCCAGACCCACCCCTTGCCAGGTAGAGGTTAAGTATAATTGGATCATCAGGAGGAGCAGGGGCGGTGCTGGGGTGCAAGGTTTCGTCACGATAACGAGAAGGGAGAGGAATGGTTTTATAGTGCATAGTAATTGAGGGGAGGAGTTTGGGTGTGGTCCTTCTCCCAAACTTTCAGTTATTCCATAACTCCATTTAATCATAATCGAGGTAAAATGTTAATCATGATACTGATTTGAGGTCGTATCACGCAGCACTGTGTCAAACATAGCTTTCTTTACTGATAAGCCAAAACGTATGTGACCGTTTTCACAGCCTGTGTCGACAAGTGCTATCCCTTAAGTCAAATCCTTTGGACAGAAACATTGCTTAGTGTTTTTCCCATCTTTGGTATGTGATGGCCTGGTTAATGGCATACAATCCCGCAAAGAAATACAGCAGGAGAACCAGAAGAAGATCTGTTGCTTGATTGAGCAGACGATAAACTAGATGACTAAGGATGGCTTGTTACAGGACTTCAGCATTGTCCACCTGTATTTCCTGAACAAAGCGGGGATCAGAACGTTCAGTGAAAGAGGCTCATGCTGCCTGTAGAGGATCTTGAGAGATCACACGCTCCATTAGACTTTCAGACTTTTGTTTGCGCAAAAGCCTGGAGAGTGAAGGATTACAAATTTGTTTTGGAGGAGTCCAAATTCCCGCTGGTCTCATCCCCTCCAGAACTGATTTCAAAGGCCGACACAACTCACCACCACCATCACTGCCCCTGCCGCCCCCTCCCAAGCCACCACACTGTTTCCACGTTTCCCTAGAAACCAAGTCTTACTGAGGGTTTTCTTTATCCCCATTTTTGGATTTGCCGTGAAGTCCATCCCATAATGGGGATCTAAATAGAACAGGAAGGGAACAGTTGGGTGGGGAGGAGGGTGGGTGCGAGGGAAGCTGTGAAAAAAAAGCAAGAACAGTAAGAAAATGCATTGATAATGACATCACCAGCATTTCCCACAGCAGCCGATGTCTTAGTGGGGAGTGGGGCCTTTCATTCATTGGCTCGGGGTTAGCTTTTCAGGAGGCCTGGGGAGGCCAGCGTTCCCTTCATCTCAATGAGCTTTTTGTTGACGAACAGAGGGGCTGTTTCTAGGCCCCACAGAAAAGCCTGGCTAATTCACTTCAGGGTTGCCAGGAAGCCCAGGCCTGCGAGCTTGGCAACAATGGCAAACTTCATTGCCTCACTTCGATGGCCCGAGAACTCCCAGCTGCAGCTCCAGAATTCTAATGGGAGCTTGTTTCTCCTCTTTCTGCTCTCTCTCTTTCTCTCTCTCCCTCCCTCTCTCTCTCTGCCAGCACCCTTCTTTCTGTCCTCGCACATTCCTTCATCTCTTCGTCTGATGTGGTGCTGTGGCAGCCAGAGGGGGGAGAGCTAAATGGTTGGAGCAGGATGTTTTCTTGGTAATCGGGCGCCCTCTGTGGGTTTAAGTGTGTACGAGACTTTCTTCTTGAGAGTGGAATTCTGTGAGATTCCTTTTGCTCTGTTAGCTTTTCAACAGCAATCCATAAAGCTCTTCATATTTGTTGCTCTTTTCCAGGCGTGCACTTGTCTGGAGACTCACTTCAGTTTTATTGTGTCTGGATTGCGCTTATCTATACTGTCTTGTTGTATCTGTATAAGCAGACACTGTCCCAAAGCTGTCCCATAGTCCTGACCACTGACGAGCGTCACTGAGGGTGACCGTGACAGAAAGAAATAGACGGTCAAAAGCAAAAGAAAGGAATGCTGAGTGGAACCAAGGGAACACATGATTTTTTAATCTATTGTTCAAAATACTGATATGGAAGAGTATGTGACTTAGACCACAACTGGGTGTGGCTTAAACCAGAATCAAGTGTGAGCTGCTGGAAGTGGGAATATGCATTAATCACAGTGTATTGCATTTAATTAATTAACATGCAACATAATACAGACAGCCAATCACTAGCCTTTATTTTGAACACAGGTTCTGATAAGACCAACTTACTACTGAAATTAGATTTTTTTTTAAATGCCAACATACATTCTTATCTACTTAAAAGATCATAAAAATGAGTGCCACAAAGCTCTGGGGACCTGGGGTTGTACATTCGATCTTCAAATCAGTCACTCTGAGGAGTGTGTTTGTTTCCTCTGGGTTATCTGGTTTCCTCACACCCCTTGAAACACATCTAATACCTGAACTAGCTCGGGGTTTGTTGATTGTGAGGTTTGACTGCATGTGAGAAATATGGCTGGCGTCAAGCGTCAAGTTGTCCAATAGCTCAGAAATCACTGCCTTCACAAAGGATACAAAAAGACAGCAAAGCACAGAATGTTCCTTGAAATCCAGCTGGAAGTACAGATCACAAGATCAAAGAACACTGGCTCCACTACCTGGACATGGCAGAAAGAGGACGCTATCACTGGAGGAGGCAGGTGGTTAAAAACCCTCCAGTGACTGGAAAAGACCTGCAGCAAGATTTGGTGGCAGCCGACATTGAGTTTTCAGTTTGCACAGTAAGGTGCATGCTAAACGCTGAAGGTCTCCATGCCCGTACACCTCTACTGACCCAAAAGCAATGTGCTCAAAACCAGATAAACAAGCCTGTTCTGTGGAGCAGTGAAACAAAACAGGCCTATTGATCAGCGATACGTCTGGAGGAGGACAAATAAAGCATTGAAAACACTGAACAGACACCCTGCCCATGCAATGCATGGTGGTGGCTCTGGGGGTGATGCTCTGGCTGCTTTACCTTCTCTGGCACTGGAAACCTAAAGTGTAAGGAGGGCAAGATGAATGCAATCACATATCAGGAAACCCTAGGAGAAAACTTAATGCCTTATCTGAGGAAGCTGAAACTTGGGCACCATTGGATCTTTCAACAAGACAATGATCCCAAGCATATCTCAAAGTCCACTAAGCCTTGGTTTCAGAAGAAGTCTTGGAAGATTCTCAAGTAGTTGTCGCAGATACCTGACTTGAACCCCTTGCAGCACACAAACCCAAGAGTATTAGTGAACTAGAGAATGCTGCCCATGAGAAATAGGTATGAATTCCTCGGGAACGCTGGAGAATCTCTTGTGTGGCTATGCATCACGTTGCAGCAGGTCATAACAGCAGAAGGATGCTCTAGTAAGATCCTACTAAGATCCTTGTCAAGAAGGGCTTGAGAAATTCTTAAATTGCTGTAGTGGCATTTTGTGTTGAATTTGGAGAAACATTTGTTCTAGTTGTTGTGTTGAGATATTTAAATTGGTTTTGTTTGATTGGTTTATTACAAACAGCTAAAAGTTTGTACATTTTACAAATAAACTTAATTTGTGAGCACCATTGACTCCTTACGTAAATTACTCATTCTAACTGTATATATAAATTAGTAATTAAAAAACATCAATATCTTTATGCAAGGATCAGTTGAAAGTATCTGATCACTGTTCATCCTTTGTTGTTAAGCGTTACAGCAAACTCGGCAGAAGCAAACTTTGTTGTGAAATATAATCTACATAGTACCAACATTACAACTCCACCTCCAGATGATTGTATATACGTTCCATTTTGTTTTGGGTCTGCCCAAAACGGATAAAAAAACATAATCAATGAATCCTGCAAATTTAACTTAAAACATCTCATTTAAATTGAAATATGTCCTTGAAGACTATAAATATATTTGATTTATAAGCCACAAAAATGCCCATAGTTCAGCTTGAGATGCCATTGAATGTTATTAAACAGCTTGAATAATAAAGATTAGCGTTATTGTAGCTGGGGTAACTGTAAGGCTGGGTTCATAACAGGAAACCTAACATACCAGCATTCATACAGCACAAACACAAAAAGGGGAAGCTACAAACTACATGGAGAAAAGAAGTTGTGTCATATGTCACAATGTGGTATTTTAAGTTATGATCTTAAAGGCATGTTTACAGACATAATATTACATTTGCATTAAAGGCATTTAGCAGATGCTCTTATCCAAAAGCGTGTCACAGTGCTTTACTATAGAACATGTCCCTAGCTGGTTTGTAGAGGCTACAATTCAAAGACAATATACAAAGGTCAGTGCAGATACCTAGATACACAATACTCAACACACCCTACACTTTGCCTAAGTACTCTTGGAAGACACCCTGGGGAAGTTTGTTCTATCGCTTCGGTGCCAGGACAGAATATATAAGAATATAGGGACAGAATATTGGAGCCCTGTTGTGCAAAACATGAAAAATGGAATAACTGACAGAAACTGCATCAGTACCCAGGATACGGACTCTTGTCTTCTTTGACTGTATCATCATCCCTACGTTTGTCTAGATTCATAGTATATGGTTTGAAACAGGGAGAGCCTATAAACTATGCGGGGCAGAAGGTTACAGCTGGGAACCACTGTAGAACATCTGTTATCTTCTTCTTCCTGGTAAGGGTGGGTCCAGAGCCTACCAGAAGGCAATGGGCCAGTCCAGCTCAGTGCCACATGCTCAAATTTAGGGGGCAATTTACTATATCCAAGGCACATGGACACATGGGCAGAATCCTGGAGCTGTGCAGCACACACACCACCTGCTGCACCACCATGCCACCTGCTATACGACATCTTATAGCCTTTATTTTTAAATAAATTAATCAGAATCAAAAAGAAAAACTACTAAGATTCTTGAAGCACTGACTCCAGCTGCAGTCCACTCTCCCCCACATTTTTGAATGGGTTTTATTTCACAATCCTCTCCAGGGTGTGGTTATCCCTATTGCTTGTACACTTTTTTCTACCACATCTTTTCCTTCCCTTCGCCTCTCTGTTAATGTGCTTGGACACAGAGCTCTGTGAACAGCCAGCCTCTTTAGCAAAGACCCTTTGTTTTAACAATATTCAAATTTTCTGAGATACTGAATTTGAGGTTTTCATTAGTTGTCAGTTATAACCATAAAGGCTGTATTTACAACTAATGTGAAACATTGATTGAAACAAATTTATTTCCTTATTTTTTAGGTTATATTTTAAAGACATTCATTAAATTAATATTTGATGACTGTCTTTATATTACAGTTTTTCTCCAAAATATCTGTCCTACCTTTCACATCACCTAGTCACTTGTGCACATCATTAAATCCATTTCCTGCTCATTCTGAACTACTAGCAACTGCTTTGGCATATCAACTGTCTGCTGTTTCCAATATTATTAATTACTTTAGTCATGTCGATCATAATGTATTGTAATATCCTCCAAAACATCACATTCTAAAGGGCTGAACCAGTTGTCAGAACCTGGGAAGCAGATTTTGTACATTTCTAGTACACTTTTTTTTGGTAAACATACAACAATCAGCCACAACATTAGTATCACTTCCCTAATATTAAGTAGGTCCCCCTCGTGCCACCACAACAGATCTGACCATTTAAATCATGGACTCTACAAGACCTCCGAAGGCGTTCTGTGGTATCTGGCACTTAATCATTAGCAGCCGATCCTTAAAGTCCTCTAAGTTGGGAGGTGGGGCCTTCACGGATCGCGACAGTGAGCCTTGGGTGCCCATGAGCCTGTTGCCGGTTCACCAGTTGTCCTTTCCTGGAGCACTTTTGGTAGGTACTGACCACTGCATACAGTATTGCTGTTTTGGAGATATTCTGATCGAGTCACCTAGCTATAAGAGCTTGGCTCTTGCTTAAGTGGCTCAGATTCTTACGCTTGCCCATTTTCCCTGCTTCTAACACACCACCTTTAGGAACTGACTGTTCACTTGCTGCCCGATATATCCCAACCATTGACAGATGCCACTGTAGATGAAGATAATCAATACTTTTGTATTACTTACCCTGTTAGTAGTGTAATGTTGTGGCTGATCAATGTATATAGTCAGAGAACAACATCAGTGTTACAGTTTTCGACAATGGAAAAACAGCTCAAAGGATCTCAAAGACATAGTTGGTCAACAAATGACAGTACTAATACTAAAAGCATGAATGTGAAGCCTGTCCAAGATGTTGCAATTAGACTCCCACATGTAGTAATGTGTAACTTTGTACTGCTGAAATTCATTTATGCCACACAGAGTTCTCTTCCGGGCAAAGAAAATTGTCCAGGGGAAAATGGTGAAGTGGTAAAACACTGAGCATTGTTTGAGGACTGTGTTAAAGCAATTGAGAAGACCTGTAATGATCTACCTAAACAAACAGACACAGTAACTTAACATGGAGAATACTGAAGTCTAAAACCATGAGTAAGAACCAAAAGATTTTTTTGCCCAGGATCAATGCTGACACACTGACAACATGTACACAGTAACACAAGTGACAACTCTAAGATGCTCTCTGACATGAATACGCATTTTGTGGGGCATGAATTAAGGCTTTTAAGCAAGTCATGGGCTTTTGCTGGTAGTCTATTCTGTGGTGCTGTTTGTACAGAGTTTTGAGAAATGCACTCAGTGTTTGGTAAAGGTTCATTATGATTCGAGAAGTACACCAAAACGTCCGAGAGACACTGTCATATTTCTTTAAATAATTATCACACAACACTATACCAGGCTTTTATAACCAATTAATCTACACATGAATACTTCAAGCCACTGCTGGGGACTGCTGCTCCTGGATGTGCGCCCCCTGCCTGAGCGAGGAGGTCTGTGCTCCAGTCCAAAATGACTCTTTCACAAAGCTCTGCTGCCACCTTCTGGAAGAGCACTGAAGACTGAAGTACATAAGGGAACATGTAGTTCCTCCACTGAAGACCAGGATCACTGTTGTGTAAGAGGCAGTCACTTCTTAAACCTCAGGCTCCAACACATCTGTTCTTCTGTTGGACTTAAAGTATTACACACATTCTCTTGAATGCTGGCAATGATCCAACGGATTATTTCGTGTGGTAGTCCAGCATCAACTAAACCAGAGGCTCGAATCCAGTTTCCAGTCCTAGACTTTGTAATCCTTGGCAGGTGTAACACTACACGGACAATCAATTCCATTAACTGTATCCTTACAAAATCCAGGACTGGAAACTAGATTTAAGATCCAGATTTGAAGACCTGGGACCAAAAATCAATAGAAATATCAGTCAAATTTCACCTGTGCCCAATGTTGAGATTTTTGGTTTGTAAGCTAGTATCTGCAGAAGCAGATATGAGTCACTAAGCATTCCTAAAATTCATATTTCATACTTCAAAATAAGCAGTGCTTCTTAAATGACCTATCATACAAATTGACTGCCTGCAAATATTGGAATAATTTAATTACCAAATATTAACCAATCTCACATGAATTTGTAAATGATGGTAATTCCAAATAGGCAATCACTCTGTGCATTTACTGTGAGTAACTGCCAGCATTCATTTACCATTTCAATCCAAGTATCTGCAAACAATTACTGTCATTTTGTCTCTGTACACCACTACAGTGGATAGAGCAATCAAGATGGGACTACTATATATATATATATATATATATATATATATATATATATATATATATATATATATATATATATATATATATATAAAAATATAATACACATACACAGTGGGGAAAATAAGTATTTGGTCAATAACAAAAGTTCATCTCAATACTTTGTTATATATCCTTTGTTGGCAATGACGGAGGTCAAATGTTTTCTGTAAGTCTTCACAAGGTTGGCACACACCGTTGCTGGTATGTTGGCCCATTCCTACATGCAGATCTCCTCTAGAGCAGTGATGTTTTGGGGCTGTCGGTGGGCAACATGGACTTTCAACTCCCTCCAAAGGTTTTCTATGGGGTTGAGATCTGGAGACTGGCTAGGCCACTCCAGGACCTTGAAATGCTTCTTACAAAGCCACTCCTTTGTTGCCCTGGCAGTGTGCTTGGGATCATTGTCATGCTGAAAGACCCAGCACCGTTTCATCTTTAATGCCCTTGCTGATGGAAGAAGGTTTGCACTCAAAATCTCACAATACATGGCCCCATTCATTCTTTCATGTACACAGACCAGTCGTCCTAGTCCCTTTACAGAGAAACAGCCCCAAAGCATGATGTTGCCACCCCCATGCTTCACAGTTGGTATGGTGTTCTTTGGATGCAACTCAACATTCACTCTCCTCCTAACACAAGAGTTGTGTTTGTACCAAACAGTTCTACTTTGGTTTTATCTGACCATAAAACATTCTCCCAATACTCTTCCGGAACATCCAAATGCTCTCTAGCAAACTTCAGACACGCCCGGATATGTACTGGCTTAAGCAGGGGAACACGTCTGGCACTGCAAGATCTGAGTCCCTGGCGGCGTAGTGTGTTACTGACGGTAGCCTTTGTAACGTTGGTCCTAGCTTTCTGCAGGTCATTCACTAGGTCCCCCCGTGTGGTTCTGGGATTTTTGCTCACCGTTCTTGTGATCATTTTGACCCCACGGGCTGAGATCTTGCGTGGAGCCCCTGATCGAGGGAGATTAGCAGTGGTCTTGTAGGTCTCCCATTTTCTGATTATTGCTCCCACAGTAGATTTCTTCACACCAAGCTGCTGCCTATTGCAGATTCAGTCTTCCCAGCCTGGTGCAGGTCTACAATTTTGTTTCTGGTGTCCTTCGACAGCTCTTTGGTCTTCACCATAGTGAAGTTTGGAGTGTGACTGTTTGAGGTTGTGGGCAGGTGTCTTTTATACTGTTAACGAGTTCAAACAGGTGTCATTAATACAGGTAATGAGTGCAGGACAGAGAAGCCTCTTAAATAAGAAGTTACAGGTCTGTGACAGCCAGAAATCTTGCTTGTTTGTAGGTGACCAAATACTTTCTTTCCACCATTATTTGCAAATAAATTCTTTAAAAATCAGGCAATGTGATTTTTAGAATGTTTTTTCTCATTTTGTCTCTCATAGTTGAGGTCTACCTATGATTTCAATTACAGGCCTCTCTCATTTTTTTAAGTGGGAGAACTTGTACAATTGGTGACTGACTAAATACTTTTTTTCCCCACTGTATATATATAATATTTGTATATTATATACAAATATTATATTAGCGTTTAAGAACCGTTTAAGAATTTCTACTATTTTGTACATAGTCTCTCAATTTTGACATGCTCAAAAGTAATCGGACAATTGATTTAGAAGCTTTAACATTTCATGATCATTATCTGATGACAAATGAAGATGATTAAAAAGTGGAGTTGATTCCAAGTGCTGAATGTACATTAGGAAGGCTATTTACAATCAGGAAACGACTTCATTACAATACAGGGTTGTTTAGGGTCAAATGTCAAGACGCAAACCACTGGTAACACTCAAGAACAGAAAGGACAGATCAAACTGTCAAAAACCATCTTAAACAAAACAGCCTGGACAGATGAAGGCAAGATTAATGGGATTACAGAAAAGGAAAGATGCATCTGTCAAGCATGATGGAGGCACTGTTATGGCATGGGCATAACGGACATGACTGTGGCTGATATAAGCAGGATGAACTCTAAAGCGTATAGAGACATATTTTGAGCTCATGTTCAGTTAAATTCTGCAAAATTGATAGAATATTTCACAGTAAAAATAAATAATGACTCTACATAGTCACCGGACTTTAACCTAATTGAGCATGTTTCAGTTTCTGAAGACAAAACTGAAGAGGAACAAAAAGTGACTGCAAAGCATCTCAAGGGAGGAAACTCAGCATTCAGTGCTGTCCATGGATTCCAGACTTCATTTGACTGCAAAGAATTAAAAAATAGTCCTTATATTTAAGGACGATTGACGTTAGTGTGCACTTCCACACTTCAATTACATCCTGAATGTCTAAATAAAACAACTGAGTTGGTGTACAGAGGCAAAATTACAAAAACCTTCACTGTCCAAATACTTGTAGACCTGACAGTACACAACCTCTCAAAACTTTAGAATCATTTTTTTTTGGCATTTTAGATTCATTAAAAACTAAAATACCATAAATGTAAATAGTCTCAATAAAGGAAAGGGTATATATGTATTTCCAGTCAAGACGTCAGCAATGAGATCTGACCACAAGAAGATTTTTTTTGCATATTAAATTATTCCAGCTTAATTGTTATTACACACTATGAAACCTTCGAGAATACACAGGTCAAAAGTATGGAAAGTATTTTCCTGAAATCTCTGGCTGCAGACTTCTGAACAGTAGAAGATATCGTTGCTGTACAGCAAAAAACATGTATCTCCAAGAAAAGGGGACTTTACAGGAGAAGGGAAACAATTTTTTAACTTAACTTTGAATGAAAGTCAATGTAAAATATAGTATATTTAGAGCATATCTACTGGTCCGTTCATCCAGAATTATTTACACAGTGTACAGAGCAGCTACAGGCCTCAAACCAAGGAGAGAACTAATGGAGATAGCTACATGTTCGGACAGCAGCGATCTTCACAAATATACGCTGAGAATGATGTTAGTTAATATGGAGACTTTGCTTGAACCAATGATTTATTACAAAAAAAATGCAAGACAGTAAATTCATAAAGTGTAATCTAATGGCAAACACAATACAAAAACATACACCTCTATATTAGGGGCCACCGCACCGGATTATGGAGACCATGCAGCGGTTAAGAAAATCAAACAGGTGACAATATGGACAGAACCCACATTATGGAGAGAACTGCAGAAAACCAGGCTAACGCTGTTTGCCACAGGAGAAAAACAGAGGCAATAAACTGAATCACAACAGTGAAAAAATAATAATCATTAGACTGAGAACATTTAACCCTCAGCTTTAATAAAGAGAACAGAGGAACCTCGTTAAAACATAAACTGGGGGGGGAGGAAACATGAGTACCAAGCTTTTAGTTCAGGTTTTGGGTTTTTTTTTTTCCTTAACAAACTAAATATCCAGAACCTAATATCAGAGTGTAAGCTGTGCTTGATCCCGGCAACTCAACACCACCCATGGTTTCATCTGTCAAACACCTGCCGGCTCTGGAAACAGGGATAGCCTGCCCCGTTTGGAACAGTAGACAGTAGCTGAGCAGGAGACCGGGTGGACGTGAACACGGGTGGACTGGACACACACGGAACGCTACACGGACCACAGAACTGGACCGAGTGCTTGTGTACAGGCGCCTTCTTAAAGCTTTGGTGTTGCTCAAAAGCAGGTAGATCTTTGTGAGAATGAATGCTAAGTGTTTTTGTGCCTCATGAATCACAAAAGCTTTAAACCCCCATGTGAAAATGGTACCGCGCTGGTTAAAACAAAGGGGAAAAACAGGCCCGATTTTTGTTAGCTACCCTTAAAGGGGAACTCCACAGGTTCATCCACATTTCTGCTAGAGGTTTGATGTGAAGAAACATAGCTAGCTAACTACCCAATGTTTACAGTGGCTGTGACTGGAACCAGACTGAAGTCTGAAGAGTTACTACATGAACATGGGTCAGAAGCTGCTGCCCGATACCTGAGACACTGGTTTCCATCAGTGTTATGAAAAGCCTTTGGCCTGAAATGTACTTCTTTGTAAAGAGGCTGGTAGTGGAGCAGTACATGCAGAGTGCTGTGTGGCAAAATAGTCCCCATATACAAAACTCTTCTGCATTTATCCCCATTTGTTATTCCAAAAACTCACTGGTGGGTTTTTGATAGTAAATAAAATGGCTATAATTGCATCATGGACACAGTGATTCCTGGTTCCCATCACCACTGCTGTAAAGAAAGGGAATAAAACAAGTTGGGAAGTTCCTCTATAATGATCCATTTCACATCAAACCACCCTGAATGAGCCAGTTTTCATCACAACCATTGAATTATGTAGAAACGTTGAACAATCAGTGGAACTCCCCTTTAAAACGTATTTCCAAATTCATGTGTATGTAGTGCTTTTTTTTATTATTATAATTTGTTTCTATAAATACAATAGTGCAACATTTGTTGAAATCTGAAGTCCCTTGGCTAGTCCATAAATTATTCAAAGTTCAAACAAATCATTCACACAAGTTACACAGTCCCCCTCCCCCCACTTCAACGCTTTTCATTTGTACACATATACAGTAGATTTAAAATGTATATAGTTTTTTTTTATCATGAGTATATTCTCTCAGTATATTCATCATGCACACGCACACACACTAATTTATAATGAAGTCACTGGTTTTCTTTTTTTTCCCCCCCCCCAACGCATTCAACATCACACATGTCCGAGCCGCAGTTTGCGGTTCCGAGTAAATCATATGGATCTTTACATGTTCACAACCCAACGAGTAACCTTCCAAATCTTTCGCTCTTTAATTATCAGATGAAGGAAGAACAGTATGAGGAAACAGAAACAACATGAACTGTGCAGAGCAAACGAACGGATTCACAATCCGATTTGTGAAACGTGAAGACAACACCGAAACCAAGGAAAACACCCCCCCCCCCCAAAAAAAAAAAAATTAAAAAAAATGGAAAGAAAAATAAATGTAAGTATTCTATCAGGCGGGTAACAAATTCACCAAAGAGTAAATTCACGTCAGCCGACAACTAAACCAACAAATACAAGCCACTGTTTAAAAGTGTGTGTGTGTGTACTTCGTTTAAATTTTCTTTTTTATTAAAACCACTTGTCAATACTAATGTGAGGAATACAGAGTACTCAGTTTCTTGTATGTGTTGGTTTATATTGAAGGCGAGGGGGCAGGTGGGATCCCAGCTCCAAATAAAAAACCCCAAAGAAATAACCAAAACCCATCAAAACTTCAATAAATAAATAAATAAGGGTCACATTGTTTACTATTCTCATCATATAAGAAATTCTGGGCATCAAATCCACACTTTAAGAACAGCTCCCAATCTTTTGGAGAGCAGCACTGTCAACCACACACTACTCACTTAGCTGTCCACTAATATGAAGGTGCAATTACAACTATTCCTTGCTACTTTTATCCTGGACAACCATCCCCAGTCCATTTACTTTAAATAAGTACTTTGCTTTGTTTTCAGTGCCAAGGGTATTTAGTGCAAGCATTCAAAAATATGCAACACCTGCATTGCTAATGTCAAATCAAAACAAATAAAGAAGGTAGACATAAATAACACTACGAAACTGGGGCAAAAATGACCAATATCCCTAACTGTGATTCCCAAAAAAAATGGAATGTCCAAGAAGAAAAAAAAAAAAATCTTTTTACTTTACACACTGCCAAATGATGGCCGGCACGTCCTCTAGCTGTACCCCACGTGAATGAAAAAGAATGAAAAAAAAAAAAATTGCTGACAACACAGTCAATGACATCAAACCCACTTCACAATGAGAGCAATGCCAAGTCTATCTGTTCTTTAACAAAATAAGAAATGGGTGGGAAATTAAGGGAGGAGGAAAACAAAAAAAAGAGAGAAACCACAACAAAAACAAAGAGGCCTCATTTCCATCTGCTGTGTTGGGATAGTTCCAGAACCTGTCTTCTCACTCGGACTCAGACTCAAGCGGTGCGGTCTCGTCGATCACCTGACCCTGACTGCAAAGATCAGGGGCCTGCTTCAGGTCAGCGTGGACCTTCTTGTGACGCGAGAAGCTGGACGAGTGGACAAACGTCTTGCCGCAGTGCTGGCACTCATACAGTTTGCCCATGGCGTGCGTCTGCTGGTGCTGCTTCAGATTAGACAGCCGGACAAAGGTTTTCTTGCAGGAGCTGCAGCCGTAGCGCTTCTCGCTGCCATGTGTGTCGTGTGCGTCGAAGTCACTAGCGTGGCTGAAGGGCTCTTCGCACTCGTCGCCGGGCGGCAGCGGCAACTTCTTCCGGCCTCCTTTTCCGCGCTTGTTCTTCTTGCACAGCGTGTAATAGTTGGGCTTGTCCCGGGAGCAGAGTTTCAGACGGATCTTCAAATCCGATGACTTGTCGAGGGCATCCTTGCCCTGGGCATAGGAGTTGAGCAGCTGCCGCACGTGGGACACCTGGTGCTTGGAGAGGCTGGTGGAGTTGCTGAAGACCATATCGCACTGCGTGCACTGGTACTGTTTCTCTTGCTCACCTGGCACAAACTTGTTCTCCACCGGTGGCGCCTTCTTTTTCTTGGGGCACCGTCTGCGCTGGGTCACGGTCACGATGGGTGCCGGGGTGGGGGTCGGGTACAGTGGTTTCAGCTTTTTGTCCAGGCCCCTTTTATGGATCAGCCTATGCCGCGAAAGACTAGAGCTGTGGTTGAAGGTCTTGCCGCACGTACTGCATGCGTGCAGTCTCTTGGTTTTGTGACATTTCTTGTGTATGGCCAGAAGCCGCTTGCCGTTGCACCGCACCCCACACACGGGGCACTGGATGAACTTCTGGTTATCCCCCAGCCTTGCTTTAGGAGGAGATGAGGACTGGTCCCCAGTGGTGTGCATGTGCAAGTGGCGTGCCAGGCTGGAGGAATGGCTGTAGCTCTTGCCACAAAAGTGGCAGTTAAACCGTTTGTCTCTAGAATGGGAGCCCTCATTCTCCCAATCACCATCTGAGCCCTCTTCCACCTCCATGCTGTCGTCTTCATCGCCGTCATCATCGCTGCTATCCTCCTCCTCCTCTTCCAGTTGTCTGTTCACCAGCACCATGTGCTCATCCACATCCGAATCGCTCCGTACCACCTCCTGCGAAGCGATTATGCTCGGATCCGTCTCCTCGCATTCTGCGTACACTGCCTCGTACGGGACAAAGTACCTCTCGTCGGGCTCGACCTTGACCAGCTGGTCAGAAGTGAAGCAAGCACCCTCGTCCGATTCCTTTTTCACACAGGATATAGTAAACTTGGAGCCAACCTCAGCCCATTTGACCACATATTCAATGGGCTGGGTGTCGAGTTCCACGGTGATGAAGTCCGCCCCGAGAGCCTCTGGCTCAGATGAAGTCAGCTCAGTTTCCGTGTCCTCCATTAGGGCTGTTCTCCAACGGTCCTCCAGCTGAACCCTCGAGGTACGTAAGCCGCTGGTCCTTGGTTATCACAGCCTCAGTTCACCCCTCAGTAACTCCTGCCAGACAAAACCAGAAAGATTTAAACATGCATCATCAATCTGCTGGTTGACTCATTACCACAAAAACAATTTGGTAAAATCCTGAATAAATGCTTACAGAAAACAGGTTCCCAATCTTGGTCATGGAAGGCCCAAGCTCTACTACATCATGAGTCATTATGAGTGGTTTAATGAGAAAATGTTGATTGTGAACTAACTCAAGTTGTCTTCTTTACAGTATTGGAAATAGGGCTACAACACAATTATAGCCATTTTACTTACTATCCAAAACAGTGAGTCTTAAATTTAGCACTGATAATGATAAAACACTGGTCTGCATTTATTTTATAACAATATATTTTAGACCAAAACCTCAATATAAATCCTAAACCCATGCATGAAGCGGTGTATTCATAACTATTTCATGCAATAACTTGCTGTAGGCTTTTAGCGGCCTCTTTGGACACCAGGATCCTCTCACCAGCATTGTGAACATGTCTGACTCTGTAAATGTCTCTAGAATTGAACTGAATTGAAACTCTGGATGCCTTTATTTACATCGTGGCTATTTAATTACACAGACATTTTGCACACTGTTAAAAAGGCTCAACCCTTAACTGATGAGATGTCTTTAAGCAGGGGGAACATGTGTGCAGAGGTCTTCAACTCCAGGCCCTGAATCCAGTTCCCAGTTCTGGATTTTGTACTGAACTATATTGTACTACTTTTAACTGGCTTGGCCAACTACTGTCCTACCTACCAGTGATTCCAAAATCCAGTACTGAAAACTGAATTCAAGGTCCTGTTGAAGTGGAGTTGAGGACCACTGCACTACAGTGTACGGGGTCTGGAGTCCTTGAGAACCAGGACTGAGAACCACTGCACTGTGGAAGCAGAGGTTCTCAACTCCAGTCCAGTCCAGTCCAGTCCAGTTCAACTTGCACTGACCTGCATAGTTTCACCTATTCCCTATTGCCCCAGCAGAACACCTGAATCTATGCTGGTCAGGAGGTCGCCAGGATTAAAGCTGTAAAAACACAAACAGGGCTCAACCGAGTCACTCAGCCCAACCTCACCCATCATTTCAGCGGCTGATACACCGCCTCACGAACCACCTCAGAAAACCCACTGAGAAGACGACCATGGCCATGGCTCCCAAGTAGATTGTATCGGTGATACAAAAAGATGTTAGTAAGGACTGAGTAAGTGTTCTTACTGTCCTCCTTCTCACACGTAAACCGAAAGCTAGCTAGAGCTCATTTCCTGATCTTGGCCATTCTTGGAGTCGTCGTATATGTGCTATAGCGGTGGACACCGCGTTTATGTTACCTATAGATGTAGCTAATCATGTAGCCTCACCATCGTTTAGCCCGTCCAAATGCAAAACATGTCCCGAAAATCATTTCACTGTAAGAAAACCAGTCAACAAAGCATTGCGGAGTCTCTCTCTCTCTCTCTCTCTCTCTCTCTCTCACACTCACTCACTCTCACTCTCTCTCTCTCTCTCTCTCTCACACACACACACAACTCCTCCAACGGAGGGAAGCCACCGCCACGGTGCATTGTGGGTAGGGATTAAAGGGGCTGCTCAAACTGTAGCCGACTCTCTCCGACGGCCGGCCGAACTGCCTCTAATAATACCGCTTTAACCACCATTATCTACACTTATCCACGACGTGAGAGCTCTCTTAGATGGTGCACTGCTGATCCCGTGCACCGAGCATGCTGATTATACCCCCTCGCTGACCTTGTGGATCCATCCTCACGAACACGGCTCCCTGTATCTTGCTGGCCTGGATTCAATCGGCCCGCCATAAATTCCCCCCCTCAACATCACACACGATCTACGAACCTAAGCCTAACCCTGTACAGTCCAGCACCCTACAACCTGGATCGACTAATGATAACTAGAGCTAGCTAACGACCCCTACCCGGGTCAGTGCAAACCGCAGACCATGATCGTGTATGAAGAGAGAGGAGGGCTTTCACTGTAGGAGGTCGTTTTGACAGGTCTCGCCAGTACTAACCCAGCTAGCTACCTCTGAGCAAAACTGCACGCCAGATGCAAGCAGTGTAATGAGCAAATAGGGTTAGCGCACACGATCCCATTTATGAGGACACCACTTACCTAGCTAGCTACCAACCGAGCCACAGACAGAACCGCCTTAAACGAGGGCGAACTCACTAAGCTACTGGCCGGTGTGGTCCCATGCCACAGAGAGAGAGAGAGAGAGAGAGAGAGAGACAGACAGAAGCACCGCACAATAAATAAACACACACACACACACACACACACACACCCTCGCACATATTTCACAATAGAAAGTGACAAGCAGGCGGTCGGGTTTGTAAACGCGGCTACGGCATCGTGCTTTCCCCCGCTGTCACGGTGCAGCGTCGGTTTAGCTGCCTTTTGTAAACAAATAAGCCAGCAGCGACTCTTTGCGCTGGGTAGGTCGGCTAGCTAACACAAATCATGGGATTTAGAGACATTACCGAGCATCTGCCCAGCAAAAAGTAAATATCTCGCAGTCTCGCTCCTCGCAGTAATGTGACTGTTCAGCTCTGCCGCACCTCTCTGCTCGCCAGATCATAACCGATGTCGTCACGACTGTCAATTTTTAGGCGTTATTTTTTTTTTGGTGTTTCACCGCTGATCTCACGGCATGCGGCTTGACCAACACCAGCGCGGAGTCGATCGGATTGGGTTGCGATTTCGCTATACTAGTCTGGCCACAAAGCAGGGCTTCCTGTCGCAAGGACTGTCGCGACGGCCCAGCGAGGCTCGTCCAGAGACGTGGCTCGTCTCAAAACAACGACACTACACGATTTAATGCGGCATATGCGCTCACGTTAAATGGCGTAAATATTACGTATAGAGAGACTGCTTTTACAACAGTCTGCTGGGACGATAGATTCGAAGACAACAGCGGCAAACAGGAGAGAGGTTGTGTGTGTGTGTGTGTGTGTGTGTGTGTGAGTGTGTGAGCGTGACAGTCAGTGAGACAGGCTAATGTAAATAAACATGGGACTGGCTTCTGATTGGATTCCCGTTCCACCTTAAACGGTGCAGCAGTTAGAGGAGCAGTTACTGGAGCCAGAATGAAACGGCTGCACGGTTTTAAGGTGGAACGGAAACGAAGCTAAATAATATAAATTATAATGTTCTCAAAGTGCACTTACAGATTGGTCCTGGACGTCTCTTCATGAATAAATATTATAAAAAATATTAACTACCTGTCACGTTGAAATATTTAATCTTTTAATTTCAGTAAATTATTTTTTATTTTATTTATTTATTTATTTATTTGTACTGAAACCAAGGCTAATATCTATATTTCTTCTTTTAAATCTACAAAGCTTTAAAATGAGCTGTTTCTAATAGAAATTCCTAGCATCTAAAAGTAGACTGTGTATTTCTCAGCCTACTTAAACACTTGACTACCCCACAGGAGGCAGTCACACAGATTACACAGATTACAATTACAATGTAAGTGTGTGCTATTTCAGGCAAGATTTGTTACAGGATTGGATCAGACCCATTCCTGTTTATCCCCTTTGATATCTGATTCAGCACTTTCTGCTGACATCAGCCTAGTATCTTTACCTTATATAGGATCAGTGCCATTTCTAGGTAGGGTAACTCATTTTGCTTATGCCCTGTCCAGGTAGACCAACCCAGTCTTCTGCTTGTACTGTTTATATTCTGCTGTGTCCTCATTTACTTGCTAAGTTTAGCCTTGCTGAAATTGATTATACTGTCTTATACTGTTTAACATGTGCATGCTGTTTTCACAGGGTTCTATCCTTCTAGCTAAGTGAAAGACATACGCTACCAAGTAAGGCTGTGGGCTTGTAAGGGAAGATGGATAGTGACCAGGGAGAATCGCCATCCAGCC
This sequence comes from Salminus brasiliensis, assembly GCF_030463535.1. NCBI lineage: Eukaryota > Metazoa > Chordata > Actinopteri > Characiformes > Bryconidae > Salminus > Salminus brasiliensis. The sequence continues at coordinate 23,676,495 of NC_132881.1, read as the reverse complement.
AGGGCTCCAGATCTGGAGGAGGATTTGGCAACCTCTTCAGATCCACTGGACCGAACTACTCAAACACTGAGCTTGCTGGAGTGCCATGTAGGTAACTAAAAGAAGGTTGACCAAAAATATAACCAGTTTTTAACCTTGCCTTAAATGTCACTAAACCGCCAAGACATGTTTAGTGTCCAATGTTGGGAGGTTTAGTTTTGGGTGATAGATTCTGTTAGTTTTTTAGCTACATTAGCTTTATAGATTCAGTGCAAGGCTAAAGAGGCACTTGTTTGCCAATCAATTACATGTAAGTGCAAAATTGGGGAAAAATGGAAAAAAATTCATTAGTAAAGTGTTCCTTTAAGCTTGTGCTTGTACCTATAATACATTCCTGAATAATTGAATAACCCATTGTGTTGTTTTGCAGTGTCCGGAATGAGCCCTCTTTCGCCATACCTAAATGTTGACCCCAGATATCTTGTTCAGGTAAGATTTGTGGACGCTACTACTCTCTTACATAAGTTATCATTCAATAAACATTGCATTTAATTATCCATGCATTCTTGAGCAATGGATAAAGTAACATGGCACTACCATAAAACAAGTCTGCATGATTTCTGAAGTCTGATAGCTGTGTGTCATTAATTCAGGAATGCTGATCACAAACCATGCCTGTTTAACTTTTACACACAGGTTTGTTAGCAGTTAAAATACTTAAACTCACTCTCTAAACGATTTCTACTGAAGTTATTTTCCATGTCAGGGGAGTCGAGTCTTGGTCCTGGAGATCTACCACCTTGAAGAGTTCAGATCCAACAGTATTGCTTAGGCCTTCATTAACTGGATCAGATGTGTCCGATTAGGGTTGGGGTTTAATTTAGCAGGATTTTAGACCTTCAGGACCAGGTTTGGGCATCTCTGATTTGAAAGAAAGAAAATTTAAGAGGAGTCAGGACAAGAGGGCAGGATATTCTTTAACATCATTATGACAGGGATGACTGCACTTTACTAAACTGACATGGCATGTCCAATAGTTTGTAGACACCTATTTACACACTGTATTTTTTTTTTTTCTCAAATCAGTTATTGGAAAGCCTTTATGCTGCACTGTAAGTAAAAGGGATTCTGTATAGTCCAGAAAAAGAGTTATTTTGATAATAACAATAGTGGAACCCTTCCTTGTAAAAGGTTTTTAAAGCAACTATATGTTGCATTTTTACCTTAAAATAACAACTTCATTGTGTCATTGTGATGTAATACATATAATAGTGTTGCTGGCGTTGGTACTCTGGGCTTGCAGTATGTAACTTTGGAGAAGTGGGCAGAATAAGAGTACTGTGTAAAACTGCATAACCCAAGTCACATTTGTGTAAAATCATGTAATGCGACTCTATGCTACCTCAGTCCACATGCTTCTTTCACTTTCAGTGGCTGTTCTGTATCTATTAGCTTGTCCAGAAGAATGTTTTCTATTAGGGGTGCCTCAAAGCGCAAATTACACTTCCCAACTGTAGGGGGAGCCCTGGGGCAATTTTCCATAGTGCTGCTTTAAAGTACCATCTACAAGAGTTAAAATGGAATGCAACTGATGTTGGATAATCAGCTCTGGATCACAAACACTGTTTCAGCTGATCTCAGTGGTGTTCGATGGAGCTCCATTAGTCCAGAGAACACAGTTCCACTGTTCCACAGCGCAGTGCTGGGGAGGCTTTATAAAGCTTTGGGCATGGTGACATTTGGCTCATATGCAGCTGTCCCATTCTGTTGCAGTTGCCTTTCTTGGAGTGCTTTTTTAATTTTAAAAGTTTTAATTTTGAAACTTAAAACTTTTAAAATGTGGAATATTGAAAATAATTTATGGTTTTGTGAAATCCCCATCAGTAAGTCTCATTGCTGACTTGTCTTCTGACCTGTCTATTGTAGGATGCTGATGAGTTCATTTTGCCCACTGGTGCAAACAAGACCAGAGGTCGCTTTGAGTTGGCTTTCTTTACAATTGGATCCTGCTGTATGACGGGTACATGTTAATCACTCTACTCAAATCACATAGTATATACGATTAATGTATTTCTGTGTAATATGGTGCTTCTGTGACTACCGGCACGTTTAGATCCTAACAGTGATGTATGATCAAATATAATGAGCTTATGTAATTTATTAAGCATATTTTGGATCAAAATACCATGATTTGTGTTCTGAATGACTGAATTATACATACTGAAATATGTCAAAATGACATTTTTCAATTGAAAATTATTAGTCTCTGTATTCGCAGGAAAAAAAAAGTATGATCCTGATTTCCTGTTTTCATAATCCACAAGATACAAGCTTTTAATGAATGTATTCTTTCTGCAGAAAATATATTTTCACTGTTTTTCTAAACAATCTGGATGGCCAAAACTGTCTGATGAAGCTGCAAAAAAACATATATATATATATATATACTAATGAGCAGAGCAGCTTCTCTATGCTTTTATGACTTGCTTCGTTGTACATTTAGGTGCACTATTTGGAGCCATCAATGGACTCAGAATGGGAGTATCTGAAACCAAGAACATGGCCTGGTCTAAACCTCGTAATGTACAGTGAGTATCCTACCATTCTGTGGAAAAAGGTTATAAAAAATGTTATTATGGTAAATATAAACCAGAAAATCAATTAAATAATCCTTTCTTTAGAGTCATTTTCAGTGAATGATCAGTTATATCCCTTGTACCTTTTTCCTGATATCTTCCCATCTATTTGAATCTAATCCTGGCCTTTGACATCTTTGGATCTGTATGGATTTTTGTGCAGGGCTTCCACAGAGCAGACTAATCATTATTGTAGTGATGGACGTTAAACAGATGATATACTGCAGTGGTTTGGTTATTTTAGTAGGGTCTGTATGCAGTTCCTTGACTTTATTTATGTCCCCAATGTACTTTATATATTTAGCCAATAGAGGGCAGTGTTTACCAGGGCTTGATTTTGTGGTTTGGCTGTTATTGTTGGTTAAAGATTTGTTCCGGCTCTTGGGGGCATAGTCAGATGACTCATTCACAAAGCGTAGGTGGAGTTTTCTCTTCTGTGAGAACAGGCTGAGGCTGACACACAGCGTGGAGCTCTAAATGTGGCCAGAACTCCATGTGATGAGGCTGTCATTTCCAACTGCTCACTTTTATATGAAGTTCCAGTTTTTAACATTCGCAAGCCAGAGAAATGCCAAAAAAAAAGCTGTTTCAGTAGGTCATTATCTTGAGCGTTGATGTTCATAATGACATGGCAACTAATAGTCCATATTTTAGAGGGTGGAACATCTGAATGATCTGAATTAAAAATGAGCTATTATAAAAGCCTCCCTTACACAATTACTCTTTTGCCCTGTTGGGTATACAGCAGCTTTATGAGGGTGTGCTTTGTTGGTGCAATGCTCACTGCACTGCATGTGTAACCAGATTTGTGGTCCAACTTTAGCTCAGTTCAGGCTTTTTTAGGCACTTTCAAGACATTGCTCAAGCAAGCTCTTGGATCTGCATCAGTGAGGGACAACAAGGCTGTGTGTAAATTTCAGATTTAGACATGCACAACTGGTCAGAAGTTTCATAAGACCCCAGTTGTTCCAGTTTTTATTGACATTTAGGCAATTCAGGTCCAGTGAATGAACCTGAAGTGATAAATAAAGGCCAGGGACCTCGAGGGGTGCAAGGGTAAGCAGTAAACTGCCAGCACTTTTGAGGAAAAAAATTAAAAAAGCTTTGCTGGCTATAGCTGGTCTGTATTAATAGTAAGTGAAGCTTTAACCATTGACAATTTACCAACCCCTTTAGTCTATGTTAAAGCAGTGTTGGGTAGACTCTACTGCTGTGTTCAGAAAACATTACACATTTGACAGTGACTAAGACACTGAACCAAGAAACACAGATTTACCATAATAACTCTAAAAAGTGGAGCCAGAATTACAAATAAGGCTGGCATGTGGTGAGGACAGTTTCCTATGGCATCAAAAGACTCTTGGAAACTGGAGAAGATTGAAGAGGTCTGGTACTAGATTTCTGAGAGACAACAGCTTGCAGAAAAGCTCAACACTGGAGCAAGTCTCCATTTCAACTGTAAGGAGAAGACTTGGAGCTACAGGTTTGACAGGTGGAGTGGCAGTAAGGTCATTGCTAGGATGGCAAAACAAGAAACGTAGGCTTGTGTGGGCCGTGCAGCACCACCAGTGGACAACTGGAGACAGTAGTCCAAACTAGTGTAGATTCAGGGACTGTATAGTGTAGTATAGTTTTGTAGAGTGTTTCCTAATAATGATCTAATGGCTAAAGAGGTACATTTGAAACTTTACGATATTTAAATAGATCAAACATTTAAAATATGTATGAAAACTATATATAAAACATTCAGCTGCAGGTTCTTGGTAAGGACAGGAGACACCTTTACCATATCTCTCTCATCTAACGGGACAGGAGCACTCTCATTCAGCATAGCGGTCCAAACCAAACATGCCTGTATTTGTCCCACCAGCGTGTAAATGACATGTAGGAACAACAAACCATTCACCAGCATTCCTGAGTCCCTCCTTGACAAGCCTTTAATAGATACAGTATTGTGTATATTATGTCTGAAGGCACAAATCTCGCTAGCACTCACACAAGTCTCGGCTCCCAGCACAGAAAGTACATACCTGTATGAGTAAGGCAGCGCAGGCAGCCTTGGGCCCACCACATGCAGGCACATAGAGGCATGTAATTGGATCCACACATACAGGCCCTTACTGTGGCCCTGACCACTGGCTACATTACGTCACACAGGTCGGTACACACAGCTGTGTTTGTTCTTCTGATCAAACTGATGATTTTTAACCTTCAGGTAATGTAAAGGTTCTTGCCACTCAGAACTATTTGAAGCACCCTTATTTTTTAAAACATCCCACGGGTGTTCAATGGCGTTAGAAAATTAGTAAATTGTGGTCATTAAAAGAGATGCACATGGTCAACAACAGGAGTCAAATAGGCTGTGGCATTCAAGCAGTGATAAATTGGTATGAACAGAGTGTGCCAAGAATCTCCACCAGCCTGGACTGTTGACACAAGTCAGGTTAAGTCCATGAATTCATACTGTTGGTGCAAGACTGCATCAGATCACATCAGTGTCCAGTCTGCAGCTTTCTGTTCATGACTGATAGAAGTGAAAGCCAACATGGTCTTCTGCTGTTGTAGCCCATCCACCTCAAGGTTGAACGTGTTATGCATGCTGATGTCATGTGATGTGAGAGGTTAACAGAGAATGGCCTGATTACTGGTGCTCAAAATCACAGAGATGACCCCCCGCCCCATTGCCTCTGGCAGATTTGACTGATGACTGCAAGAATGTGTAGGTGTACAGGTGTTCCTAATGCAGTGCTCAGTGAGTGTGTGTGTGTTCTATTGCCTTTTTGTAATTATTACTATTGCTGATATTCATGAGTCAGCCTAGTACCTTTCCCTCCTCTAAATCTGGATTAGTTCCGAAACATCCTTTTTATTTTCTCCTGCAGAGTGCTAAACCTGGTGACCCGTCAGGGTGCGACATGGGCAAATACTCTGGGCTCACTTGGTAAGTGCCTTAGTTTCTCATTGTCTGTTTCTGTTAAAGATATGGTTCACATGAGCAGTGAGTTGCACTAGCACCTCACAGAGCATGGTAACGTGAATCGTTAAAGCAGACTACACAGGTCATTTAAATAAGGCACTGAATTACCAAATAGCCTTTTGTCATTATTTGTGTGTGTATCTCTCTCTCTCTCTCTCTCTCTCTCTCTCTCTATGTGTGTACACAGCTCTATTGTACAGCGTGTTTGGCGTGATCATAGAGAAGGCCAGAGGAGCAGAGGATGACCTCAACACTGTGGCTGCTGGGACCATGACTGGTGTCCTTTACAAATCCCCAGGTGAGGAAAACTCTGCCACATTTAGCTTACAAACGACTGACTTTAAGGAAATATGCAGCAGTGGGGAAATATACACAATAAAAACTCATAGGACTTCCTTGATATGTTGCATCAATGAACTGCATTTAGTTTCGCCCAGTTCTGAGAAAGGGAAACATCTTTTACATTTTGTATTAAAGCCTCTGGGTCTTCCTTCTAATTAAGTTAAACATTTCCCTAATCACTCATGTCAGGGAATACTATGTGCAATATCCCACCCCCATGTGCAATTAAGAGTCTTTTGCTGTAAATAATATTGTTTATTGCTTTTTTTAATTCTTATCTATATTGTGTGTATATAGTCTAAATTATTTATTTATCGAAATTTTTGTAACTGCGTGTCCTGCTATCCCTTTCTGCTGTTACACTGTGAATTTCCCCACTGCGGGACTAATAAAGGATTATCTTATCTTATCTTATCTAAGGCTAGCATGGCTCCACCCTCTCTTTGAGTCTTAGCAACCTAACTAAAGCTAAAGCTGGCAAGCTAAAGCACGTGGGCCCTGTTGTCGTCCCTTCCATGGCACATGATACCGCTATGAATTGGAAGGGCACTGGAGGAACAGCATGGCACACAGGGCTCGAGCTTGTATCTATAAATGGACTGGTAACTTGATTACAAATATCAAAACCTCAGCCCTAACAATCTGTGAAATCACAAGCACAGTTTAAAGTAAAAAGCTTCTCTGTCTCAAGGCTCGAGACATTGCCATGGTAAGGTAAACAAACTTGTGTTCACTAGTGATGGAGGGCTCTCATTCATGCACATTTACTAGAATATGAAGAGACTGTTCTCAGAGGGGTCTGATGAGTTCTGCCTTGTTTTCTATGTAGACTTTGCTGAACGCTTCAGTTAACACCCATGTTTAGGATTATACCCCAAAAAAGGAATATAAGCAAACAGTTAAAACTTATTTATCTGGGCAATAATGTGCTGCTTGTGTAATACTATAAAACATTAGATTAAATTCACACACATTAATGCAGTGCAAAAGGAACACAAATACATTTTCATAGAAGAACAGAGCTTTGGTTTCTCTATACCCCCAGACTCAGATCTGTTCAGATTCACCAGCAGGAGAGCGCCTGATTTTACTAAAGCACTGATTAGCCAAACCAGGTTTTAGAGGATAATTACACTTAATACTGGCCTTTCCTAAAGAGAGATTTGGAATTTGAACATAAAACACATGAAATCATTACTTTTATAGTACCAAGTTTGGACACCTGCTGGAATCACCTGCTGATCATCATCATAAAAACATTTGATCCAAAGGCCAGGATGACCATATTTTTGTTTTCAGAAATAAGGATGGATACTGGAAACACACGGGTAGCTACCATAGTTAGGATGTCGTGGCTGGGAGGGGGGGTTCCAAGTAAGTCACCCGAAAGGTGATGATTTGGTCATATGAGGCTAATTAGGCTATTTATTGGTCTTCACAGCTAACACTTAACACTTCCACAGTCCTACAATTTAGGCCTACATGAATCAGCTCATCCACAACATCCTAGCTACAGTAAATACCCGTTTGTTACCAGTGTCACAAATGGTCACCCAGCATTTGGATGAAATGGATTTAAGCACACATTCAGTCCAAAAGTTTTTTTCGTATTTATTGTAATATTAATGTGCAAATAAAGATACACAGTTACTCTTTAGCCTTTGACGGGTAGTAAATAAACAACAAAATAGTCTTATCAAAATAAGCATTTATTGCATTTGTGGTTCAGAATAATTCCAGTCAGTGACCCAGACTTTCAGTGGAACTCAAAGAAGGATGCAGAGGAGACCTCAATTTGGCTGGCTTATTAGCAAGCCCAGAGACGCCTTGTGCCTTAATGAATTCAGACAGGCTTTTGTTGTGGCGGCCCGTTTAACATACCTTCTAAGGGCTGCCGTACAGTTGGAACACACTGTGAATTCCCTCCACAAACCGGGTTTTCAGTAAGCTGCTTGTGTATGAAATACTCAAGGTTTGTGTGAGATTTAAGAAATGGATTCTAGGTCAGTCAAATATTTGCAAAAATATGCAAGCCACTGAGAAGTAAAAAAAATTAAAAAAATAATATATATATATATATATATATATATATATATATATATATATATATATATATATAATTTTTTATTTTTTTTACTTCTCAGTGGCTTGCATGTTTTTGCTATTGGACCTATTGACACTGTCGTATCCTGGTTCAGATCCTATTTAACAGATACCTTATATGATCAAAAGTAGAACTGCTCAGTCATTGTTTCTTCTGAAATTAGGAGTATTTAAAATAGTTGAATCTGCTTTTGTTGGACTAACTGTCGAGTACTACTAGTTTTTGGAGCATTGCCCATTTGATTGCATTCACAAGAGAGTCAGGATGTTGGAGGATCACCACCCCACCTCATCTGCAACTCCCCAACTTGTCCCAAAAGTATTGGATGGAGCACCATACATCATTCCCGAGAACACAGTTGCTGGGGGGCTTAATACCTCTGTAGCTCACACCTGGCATTAGGCATGGTGCCAACAGCTTCATGTTTCTCTATTGCCATTGCGTCATTACTGAGACTGGACAAGCTGTGTGTGTGTGTGTGCCTTTGCACATCTGTGTCAGCAATGGGTGCAGCTTAAAGTAGCTGAATGCATTATTTATAAGGGGTGTCCACAAATTAGACATACAATGTAGGTGTCAATTTCGTTTCTATTAGGGGGATCAAACCTCCTATAAAGTCTCTGGAAAGCAACAATATGTTTTGCCTCGCTAATAAGGACCCTCTGGTGTGGGTCTCGTAGCTAACCCTAGGTTCAGGTTGTCCACTTTAGTGTTGCTGCTCCCTCTTCTTCTTCTTCTTCTTCTTCTTCTTTATGATTGAGGAGGTTAAGGTCTGTCCTGACAGATTTAAAAGCCAACCACTACAGGAGTGTATGGACAGCAGTAAGGCATGGGTGGAAAGCAGTTCTTTGAAAACATGAAACAAAGTGGTGTGAGGAAGCTCAAGACCAGAGGAAGAGTAGCAAGGCTGCAATATGCTGCAAAACTGACACCATAGCATATGAAATCATCTTAAACACAGTTGCCATGTGTAATATTTCTCATTGAAAGATAATTTTAGTCATTTTTGTGTTTTTAGTAATTTTATCAAGTGAATGTATCTCACTATATTGGATCATTTGACTTCTTTTTAAAAATAATATGCATGAAAAAACAAATTATTTTTTTAACAGTCAGTTGTTTTTTTAATCAGTTGTTCTTATGTTTATCAGTAATCATTACAGCAAAAGCTCTTTTAGACACTGGGTATTTAGTTTGAGGCGGTAAACTAATGAGGAAACGGAGGTTTCGGTTCTCTGTAGCAGACTTTTGTCTAGGAACTGAAAATCCCTTTTACAGTTCAACCCTCTGGCGGGTCGAATCTACTGGCAGGTTGCAAAAATCACAGAGGACACCTCTGTCAACAAACCCTGGATTGTCCCCCTACACTCTCAAAAAACAGGTTACTAGAAAGCAGAAGTGTGTGTTTGTGTGTGTGTGTGTGTGTGTGTGGTGATACAGGGGGAAAGGCCTGTGGAGTTTTGCCAGTCAGCTGAAAGGAGTAGGCTAGAGTTCAACTGCAGATAAGTGAAAGCAGCCCCCCCCCACCCCCCACCCCCCACTTCTCTATTCCGGCCTGCTGATTTGGCTTTAAACTCTGTGAACCTGCTATCCAATCACGAGTTCACTGACCACTCAAAGTGACATTTCCAGCTCACATGTTGCTTGCAAAGGTGTCAATAGTTTTGTTTTTCTTATCACAGAGGAAGTTTTGCCTGATTTTATTGTACATGTTCAGTTGTTAAGCTTGTTAAGGCCTTTTTTTTTTACAAGTGTTTTCGCATCCAGTTCAAAGTCTCTTGTTGGGAATGTTGTGTGCCGCACATTTCTTTGTTTTTCACATCAGATGACAGCTGAGCAAACAGTTTCTCGACATGTGGACGTGCAGAGGCACAGGGTTGTAGAGAAGACGGAAAGACTTGCAGTCTGTATTGCTAGGATTGAGAGATATGGAGTAGGATTTTGGGAAAGGAATTTCCGTTTTTTCCCCCCAAATAGTCCAAATGAGGTTAGGCTCAGCATGGAGTTAGGGGAAATCAGGTTCGGTGTGTATGTAAATAAGGCAGTGTGGTGTATCAACCCAGCCATGCCTAGAAACTTGTGCTCAGGCACCCTTAGAGAACATATGTATGCTCTTATGCAAAAGTTTGGACCCTGGTCAGAATTTGACCACTGGTCAAATGACGCATGATAAATTGGTGAACAAATCTTAAAAATGTGAATGTAAAAAATAGCCCTCAAATCAATAAGGAATTTAAGAACAAAACATCTGCGGTATAAAATGGCCTGATTATGTTTCATGTAGCAGTTCATGTGACTCGGCCTGGTAAAGGACTCAAGTCTTGTCCTCAGAGCCTTAAGATGTAGACCACCTTACTAGTTTTTAGATGTGAAGGGCCCAGGACCTCTTGAACATGGCTTCTGACTAACGTGCGGTAATGATGCTGGGCGAGGCTAGCAGCCAGCCCACTAACACCATGGTAGAGATGCTGGGCAATGCCTTCATCTGGCATCAAGTGCGCTGTTAATGCTGCGGTAGCGATGATGAGTAATTGAGAGATTAATTACATTACCATTAGTGCCACAGTATTCTGTGCACCACTTCCCTTTACAGAGACCCAACCTCAGCTTACCTAAGATTACATCTCCCCTCGGCAGCACATATACTTGTTAGCTTTGCGGCAAAATGTAGTCCTCAGTTCTTACGGATGCACGATTAAACAAGATTCGTCAGTTAGGCTCTCATTCACTCACTCATTCAGCCAATCAGTGAGCGAAATTGCCTCTTCTGTGGTTCGGCAATAAAACTTAACCTATTTATTTGTGCCATTACGGGTTACACATTTAATGTGAAGAACTGGGCTGTTGATAGAGTATGTAAACTTTTATCTATTAAATTAGAAAATCAGAAATGTAATTTTACCAAGAGCTCCAAAATCTTTGCGCAACACTTCTATTAGACCCTGTTTTGGACCAGTAGCTTCTTAAAACTAGTGTAAAACAATGTAGCGTTATTGTTTTAGATTGCACCATATTTGTAATAAAAAAATGATGACTATTTAGGGGGATGGCGTTCATCAGATCTGGTTCCTAGTACTGCCACTTTGAACAATTCAGGCTCTACGCTTCTCTAAAACTCTTCTCTGAATGACTTTGTTTATATGATAACCATTTATTCATACAGCAACTTTGAGATATGTGTGGAATTCACCTTTACGGACACAATAAAAGGAGTAGAAAAGTCCACAGTGCTGCTTTGTCCTTCTTGTTTGTCTGATGTAGTCTAATAACACCCCCTCTTGCAGGTAGAGAAGGCATGAATAACCTGATTTTGTTGTAATGAAAAGCTGACTGTAGGCCGTGTCTACTTCTGAAAGCCATGGGTGTGGGCACAGCACTGGGGGAGAAGAATGAGTGGAGGCACTGACGTAGCGCTTAGCTCATCCCGCACTTATCAGGGCTCCCCTGGTAGTGGGTGTGGAGGACATGCACCGTTACATGAGAACTCTATCAGACCTTATCCTGCTCTTCTGAACCGAATGCAGAGTTTTGTCTCTGTTAGACCACTCTTTGAAATTGGAGTATTGTGAGGGGGTGGGGTTTAAGTCTGTCAAGTTGTTTTGGCAGTGACCACGGCTGACTGCTTTGACACACTTTTCACTTTCTACCCTCCAGACATGGTTCTGAGACCTGAACATTGTTCTTGACCGAAACCTAACCTTGATTGATTTCTCAGCAGTTTGGCAGCAGCCTGGGCTAGCTTGAGATATTTGGGTTCATGTTGTGGCTGCTTTCCTTCGACCACGTCTACTCTGACCCTACGCTACTTAGGCTGGTAATTGCGCTGATAATGTTTGCCTGTGTTCCCAAATCCCAGCTTTGTTTATACTTCGAAGCCAACAATCACGTCTCACTTGCATGAAAGGAATGCTCATCTGTCTAGGCTTGAGCTTGCTGAAATGTAGTATGCATATACAGTCAGAGCTGTTGTTCTTCAACCACGCCTTTGTGTGTTGCAGGAGGGGTGCGTGGAGCAGCCCGGGGGGGTATGGTCGGCCTGGTGCTTTCAGGACTCTATGCCCTGTACAATAACTGGAACCACCTGAAAGGCTCCCAGACGCGCTACTGAGCCAGAGCCACAACAGTAGTCCTTCAGTGCTTCTAGACACCAACATCCGTCCTACAAAACATCTCACTGATTGAGTATGAATGTTGCTGGTACAGAGGTTGTGGAGATTAAACATGTACATTTCAGTCCCCATAAATGCTGCATTTAATTGAATTGTAAATGGCTAGTTTTGCTGACTTTTAATAGTGCTGTAATTTGTAGTTCTTGCATTTTCATATTTTGAGCACAGCTGATGTTCTGTGATGCACTTTTTTTCTTAGTTTAACACAAAACAAATGATTTCATGCCAGAATGTGAGAAGCTTTTGAAAGAATGTCTCATTTATGACTTGCTCAAACATTGCACTTTAAATTTATTGAAGGAATGGTTCAAAGATAAAACCTGTGTACCCAGTAAACTGAAAAAGCAGAGTCTAAAGAGATGTAGACGTCAGCTCCGATTGGGGTAAAGATTGAACTGTGTACATCTGCTTTTTTAAGAAAACCATTCCTTCAAGACATTATATAATCCATTTATGGTGAAGCTTGACTTAATTAAAATTCTGTGTCATTCTAATAAAAAAAAATATCTTTGTAATATTCTCTGTTATTAACAGAGATTGAGAATAGTGGTTGGTGTAGCTCAGCAAGTGATAACATTGCCGGCAGAGTCCCTGGGACTGGGAGCAAGACTCCAGACACTATATTCACCTACCTATGAAACATGATTCAAGACAAGACAAGACAAGTCAGACACAGATGGAATTTGGCCTCCACCTAATCCGTTCGTGCAGTGAACACACACAAACACACTAGTGATCAGATGCACGCAGTGACTGAGCACACTGTGCCCATGGCACAGGGAGAATGAAGGGCCTTGCTCAAGGGCCCAACAGCGGAGACTTGCCGAACCACGGTATCGAACCCACAATCCTGTCATCAATAGCCTGGTGCTCTAACCGCTGAGCCACCACTGCCATTTGGCTGATACTGTTATCCAGAGTGACTTACATTTGGGTAAGTCACTCTGGATAACAGCATCAGCCAAATGTCATACATATATACTACAAATATCAATATATTTTTTTGCCAATTAACCCTCCTAGCAATGCTGGGAGGAGCACCCAATGGGTCTTCTGATACATGTCAAGCCATCCACAGCACTTTTCCAACTGTCACCAATGCAGCATTGCCGGGTGGGGGGGAGGTTCCAGCTCCACTGCACTAGATATTGGACGCCTGTGCATGCCAACAACACTTAAGAGCGATGAGGGGAGGGCATGGCCAATTGTGCTCTCTTGGACTCTGGATGCTGATGGCAAAGCGGCATAGTTTGGGATTCAAACTCACGACCCCCAGGCCAAACTTTAGCTTCAGTGTCTGGACAGTTAACATGGTTGTCTGCCAAGACTTGCTCCTCTACTAACAGCCGTATTTATCAAATCCTGTTAATAAAAGCATGAAGTGGCTGATAAGGAGGAAATTGCCTAAGCATTGTAAAAAAAAAAAAAAAAAAAAACATAAAATCAGATCTCTTGGAAATAATTAACTGTTACTTTCCAAGGTCATTTGGTAAGCGCTTACATGATGTAACCTATATAAAGACAGATTAGCTCTGATGAAATCTTGTTCTTTAGGACAGTGATGTGACGGACAGGTGAATAAGCAGGTTGCTGCGGCTCTGTGCTTCAGGGGATTTAAAATGAAACACCGACTATTAAAGTGCAGAATGTCAGCATTAACGGCTTAAGGGTGTATACTATTATGAGTAAACAAGGAATCACAGCCCACTTATACTCGTCATCCCCCATTAAATGCACACTGTGGCTACTCTAGTTTCTTTCCCAGCTGTCATGCTGCCACTTTTACAAGAGAGTTAAATCTAGACGTGGCATTTATTTCAAAGAAATGCTGATGGATGTTAAACAGGCCATTGTGTGAGGAGTCGCAATAAATCACCCACAGCCAGTCAAAAGCAAGAACTCCTCTGGGGATGTCACAAAGCATTAGCGTAACCTGAAAGTTTAGGCCTTTTTCATGCGTTCAATCAATAGGTTGTTCTTCTATGCATAAATAGTAAGCATGTGACATTACTTTGGAGGGAAAATGCCCAGATGGGGTTTTACACAACTATTTACAACCCTGTTATTTAGCCTCAGAAGGCATAGAAGGCTGATCTTCCTTTAAGGTGAAAAGAAATTAGTACTGCACTGGAGCTGCAAGGCAAGTCCAGTAGACGTCCATATAAGATCTTTCAGGGTAACATAAACCTCCATTAGCCTCAAAGCTCCAGTACAGAACTTCAGACACTCAACATGTCCTTACTTTTCAGCTCCAGAGAGCTCCATTCCTTTAAGACATAAATTAATGCTAGGATTTATTTATGGTGAAGCTTGACCTAATTAAAGTGTGTTCTGTATATGTATGCCATCCTAATAAAGGTAATATCTGTAATAGTTTTATTAATCTGTTATTAAAAGAGATTTGACTGAGTGATAACATTGCTGTTCTTGTGGCAGACTGCGGTTCGATTCCCTGGGCAAGACTCTGGGCAAGACTACCTGGTTTACAGCACAGTGTTGGCTCACTGTAACTGGTTTTGTAGTTCCTACCGGTTTACACTGTTACTGTCCTCTTGGTCTTCCCTAGCTGCATGGTGTGCATTTAGCTAGCAGAAGAGCCTAGATTGTAGCCGGTCAGCTAGGGCCAGCTTTTAACGTAACATGGAGAAGGTCAGCTTCACATAGCAACCCATCGAGTCAAGACTGTTAGAGGAGACCTAGCAGTTTGGGGAGATTGGGAATTAAGCTCTATTATGCTTATGTGGGACTTTCTTTTTTTAATGAAGACCCAACAGTGGTTGAGGTTCACAGTCTGTCACTTCCATGTACAGAACTCTAATTATTCCACTATGCCAAGGTGAATACAGCTTTCCATTCTAGGGCACCTCTAAGCTCAAAGTCCATGCTGTCCGGTAGGAGGAGAGCTAAAGAAAATTCCCAGTTATCCAGCTTACTGTGAAAAGCCTGCTTGTGGAATACCCTCCTGAAAAGCCTTGCAATAGGAAACACCTCGGTAGACCATACAGGACCACAGCGGTGGGTGACTAAATCGTGTTGAATCCAGAACATAGGCATGGATTTTTTCTAAACTACCATTTAGAAAAGAAGGGCGTCTGAGGGTTTACCACAAGATGAAAACCACTGGTCAGCTTTGTAAAAGACCAGGGTGATTTTCTAAAAAAGTACCAAAAAGGCCTGTGGTTGTGTGGACGCACAAAACAACGAGGCTAACCTTTACCAGAGTGTTGAGAGGGGGGGGGGTGTGCGATCATGATCAAAAACAAACCACCTTATCTGTGAGAACATGGTGACGTAGACATGTACGTATAACGTCCAGCAGAAGTGGAACACTGCTGATAATGGGACTGCAGGCAGCAACAGAACCAAATCTGAAATGAACAGAAACAACTTATCTGCTCAGATCCAAGCAAATGTAGCAAAAATATACTACTGAAGGTAGTATAGGAACTGCTCCTTTGTGGAATGTCCCCATCTGGCCAAATTGGTTACTTGCTGCAAGCAGGGCTGAAGTGATAAAGGCCTGGAAGAGCATTATCCTGTCCCAGACGTCAGTTGATTGCAAGGGATTTACAACCTACTGATAACTGTATCTCCATATTTAAAATGATACTAATTATTTGCTGTTAAGGGCTGCAGTAGAAAAGAGGAACTATATTGGGGCCCTATCGGATCTCACAGCGTGAACATTCCAGAGCAGTTGAAGGACATGCACTTTTGCAGTGAAGTCAAAACTAAACACCAGAAGCTTTTTTTTTTTTTTTTTTTTGCTGTGTTGACTGTCCTCAATAAAAAGGCAGTCACATCCTTCAAGGAAGCACCCAGTGGCACACTTTCTGTTGTTCTGTTTATTTGAATGACCAGGAAGGCATCTGTTAAATTTCACCTACATATGAACCGGTGTTGACGTCTTAAACACAGCATGCTGCTGATAATTAAACTTGGGCGGAAATTGAAATGTGCAATGAGCAATTTCACAAACACACACACACACACACACACACACACACACACACACAACCATGTGAGGTGCTGAGAATGATCAGTCAACAAGCATAACATTAATACCACCCCCTTTGTTTCTACACTGACTGTGCATATTATGTCAGCTCCACTTCCCAAATAGTAACGAAGTACAAATACTTTATCTTACCTTTTATATATATATATATATATATATATATATATATATATATATATATATATATATATATATATATATATATATAGATAGATAAATAGATTTTATCTATACTGGCGTAATTATTCTTCAGCTGACATTTTCACCCAAATGCCTCTGAAGTTTGACATTTTGCATCGTTACAATACTTCTAGGCAACTACTCATCATATTTTCCGCTCCATGAAACACATTAATGCTCAGTAGTTCACATAGATGCTCCTTTAATATATTTGATATTACTAAAATGCATTCATTTTCAATGGGCAGATCTGCAGCAGAAACAGGCAGCCTAGTGCATCCCAACATTTTTCAACATGAACATTTTAATAGAACATTATAGTCATCATGGCTTTTAGAAAAATGTTTTGTTTGGGGAGGTGGGGTAGTGCACTATAGGCCCCGGTGGCACAGCCTAAGCTTTTGGCCTCTGTTTTCCTTATATTACTTTAACTTTTCTACTTTAAGTAGTTTTGAAACCAGTATTTTTACACTTTTACTTGAGTAAAAAGCTTAAGTTGATACCTTACCTTCTATAGAAGTCTTTTTAAACCCTAGTATCTACACTTCTACCTGAGTAATGACTGAATACATTTGACCTTTGAGTCTTCCTTTCACCCTGTTCTTCACTGGTTAGGACCCCACAGGACCACCACAGTGATGGGTCATTCTCTGCACTGCAGTGACAGTGACATGGTGGTGGTGTGCGACTAGTATGTGTTGCACTGCTACGACTGGATCAGACACAGCAGTGCTGCTGGAGTTCTTAAACGCCAATAGTGTCACAGCTGGACTTATAATAGGCCATCAACCAGAAACGTCCATCCAACCGCATCCCGCGGGCAGCAACCTGCGAGCACTGATGAAGGACTAGAGGATGACCAATTAGGCAGGGTTGTCTAATTTAGTGGACGTAGAGTTTAAACACTCCAGCAGCACTGCTGTGTCTAATCCACAGCAAGTCCAACACACACACTACTAACACACCGCCACCTCATCAATGTACACCCCACCACCCAAATAACAGCTTTGTGGTAAGTCCTGTGAAAGGAGGCTAAAAGCATGCAGTGAAACAGATGGACTACAATCTGAAATTATGGAACTACATAAATTGATCGTATATGGGAAGTGGATCTGATAAAACAGACCCCCACACACACACACACACACACAAACAAATTGGCCTTCTAAGATTAGCATGTTAAGAATTCAACAGCTTCTGATCCTGAAACAATCCTAAACAATGTTAAGCTGCATTGGCCGAGCTGTCAGACTAAACGTACAGTTAGCTGTCTTGTGCCACACAACAGGAACTATTTTGCAACTACTTCATCTTTTTCCCGCCCTTAGAATTACAGCACCAGCAAACATCTTCACCAGCACTCATGAAACTGCGCACTTCCACATTTGGCCAGTCAACAATAGGAAAAGTCCCCTGAGAAGGAAACAAGCATCACAGTACTTTTACGGTTTTCTTTATTTATTTAATAGTTAAGAGTTAAATATGGTACAGGGATCACAGCAGAGGACAGAAAGCATGAAAGCAGTACTATTCCAAATAGCTTAAGCCTATGGGTTACCTTGGGCACAAGTATGTATATATGGTGCTGCACCTCAGGAAGAGAGCATGGGCTTAAGAAGGGAGCCGTGAAAAATACTTGCTGGAGACCATTTCAAGCTGATGTTTCTTAATTGGCATGAAGTAAGGTAATTCATCACTACGTATTGCACTGAACCCTTGGTCCTTTAGTGGGGGGCTTCATACAGGCCCAAAAAGAAAAGTTCAATATAAAATGAGCGCAACATTTCTTTGACCATTAAAAGCAAATCACGGCAGTCATCGCGTCTTGAAAGTGACTAGTGAACTACTATCGCCTGCTCAAGCCCATGCTTTCTGGCACAGCACAAGCTTTGAGGTCAGTGGCAGAAAAGTAGAAGAAAGAAGTGGTTATTTCTGATAAATACACTTGAATATTGTAAGATGAAAATTTGCCATACGGTATTCTAAGCCGGCTTCAAGCAGGCTAGAACTTCACATTAGGCTCACCTAATACACTGTGGCAAACCTCAGACACAGAGTTCTACAGCGGTTAAAATAACTGTGCAAAATACTGTGGAATTTGTTTACCTATTCCACAAATGTGCTGAATCATGGCAGTAGTAGTTTGAGGTGGCATCTGCATGTTCAGCATTGCACTCATAGGAAGGGGGCATACTTAATGAAGCTTACTGAATGACTTGGTTTCATATCCCACTGTGGAGAAAAAAAAGAAAAAAAAAAAAAACAACAACCCTTTTCTCAAGCTAAAAATAAAAGTTAGACAGGGCCAATGGAATGCACTCTCTGCTTAAGGATCTGTCCTCTTCTAGGTGTAAAGGATTAACTCATTGAGAAAAAACAAGCATCCTAAAACACTTTCATTATTAAAATAAACTTTCATCCTTTTTATCCAACCAGAGCAATGAAATGTTATATTCTTTACATGTGCACCAATCTGGTCCATTTAAACGTGTTCCATGTAGTTGGCACTGCATTAAAAGAATTGTATGCATAGGAGTATCCTTGCAGATTCCCACTCAATCCCCACCAATTTGTAAAGTGACGGCTGCCCCGAAAACCTATTCTCAGAGAACACCATTTTAAGCAAATACCGGTTTAACTACCTAATTTGTGAAAGATTACAGAGAGAACGGCAACCCTACAGAACATGAAAAATAAGGCAGTTGAAGATATTGTGTGCGATGATCAGCAATTCAGTGGGTCCACCAAAGGCCTAGTGAAACTGATGCAGTTTTCACATCTGAAAAAGAGAAAGTCGTTTTTACTTCCCCCTATATTTCGCAAATTCCACTTCAGGCAATTTCAGATTCTTCAGCTTCATAAGCAACAGTAAATCCTACCTGTATAGGTGCTCTATGTAGCCACTTTTCTTTATCTCCATCGATTTTCAGACAGGAAAATAAATCACATACTGTGGGAAGAGCGAGTCTTTCCTGTAACACAAAGGAAAATTCAACGTCACTAAGCTTTCAAGTTAAGCCACACATTGCTGGTGGCTTGCAGACTGGTTTTGTACACTCCATCGTAGAAATCCATTGGCCTTACCTGTGCATTAGCTTTCTTGCGTACAAGCCACTTGTCCTCCTCAGAGTCTGTGCTGGCTAGCTCTGGCGTATCCAGTTTGCTGGACGTCTTTGTGGTGCTGTGCGTTTTCTCTGGCAGGACCCAGCTCTCAGGCTGAAGAGGTTTGTGGAAGGGGCTGTCAGACTCTTTCACAGTGGATGTGAAGTGGGAGCTCTTCTCCTCACAACTGGCCTTCTCGCCCCCTTGAGCGCATGGGGACACCCAAACCGAGAGGGAGGATAAGGCCGGGGTGGCGGCGCTTTTGCTGGGATGAAGCCAGGCTTCCAGGATGGCCTGCACCTTCTGCTGCTGCTCCTGCTGCTGGAAGATAGCTGATTTGCTGGCAACGTTCTTGTCCATGGGCATGCCATTCTTGTCTCTGCCTTCTTTCTTGAGGAGCCAGGCGCTTAAGGCCTCCTTCCCGCAGTTGTCGTCACACACGCACTGGGCAAAGCTGGCACAGGTTTCGTTGGCTTTGCATGTGGTCTCCAAAGGAATGGTCTGCTGGAGCCACATTTCGATGGGGGCAGGGGTGACCGGGGAGGGAGCTGGAGTGCTGGTGGCTGAAGCTGGGGGAGTCTTCAAGCACTTGAGCTTTCCTAGGTTCTCAATCTCCACAGATTTGGCGCGTGTGCTGCAACAGGAGCCGCAGTCTGACTTGGGGAGCCATTCGTTGGGGGAGAAGCCTTCGTGGAAGGGTTTGAACACTTGCTTCCAGCGGTCTGCATCCGACATGGTGTGGGTAATGGTGTTGCTGGTGTCTGGAGTGATGAGCCAGTCACTGAGCATTTCTGTCTCAGCAATCTCCTCGTTGCTCTCCATCTGAACTCCGTCCTCTTCCTCCACATCCAGTAAGTCACTCTCATCGATCTTCTCAATGGAGAATGCAGAGCTGCTGCTGCTGGCATTGCTATTGGTACGCTCACGCATAGGTGACTTCTCCTTTAGGAGCCACACTTCTAGATCTTTAAGTTGACCCCAGGCTTTCTGGAAGTCGAATTGGACTAAGGGGCAATACACCTAGAAGGTGAGAAAACACTGAATTATGTGGGCAGTTGTATTATGAATAATTATGATTATTCATACTGCAATTAAACAGGCATCTCTATTAGGTTAACATAGCAGGTGACTCCTCAATGCCTTCACATAATTAAGTAAGATTCTAACTAGGATCTAGAACTGCATGTATAGAACTGCATGTATAGAAGATTCATGGTCCACCCTCACCTGTGGTTTCTCTCTAGGGGCCATCAGCCAATCCTGTGGGTTCTTACTGCACTGGTATCCAACTGGAGCACTGGCCACAGGACGGCTGCCAAGAAGCCATTCAGCAAGAGGCACTCCCCATTCGGAGTCTACCTTCTACACACACAAACCAATCAGGGTTTTTAAACTGTAACATCACTGCCCAGCAGATTCTAGACATTACAACATTATCTGATACGGACACATAAAGACACAACAAAGACAAACCTGTCTCTTGGTAGTGACGGGGCAGTTTGGTAAGAGCCAATTTCTATCAGCAGACACTGAGCTTTGAGCAGTCTTCATCTGCTGAAGAAGGGACATTAATGTGGATTTTAATGTCTTAAAGAGTGTCAAGCTTTCATACAACAGAAAATACTTCAGACCATAAGACAGCAAGGTGTAAATACAGCACGTTAGCTTAATTTGCTGTTTGGTTCAATTAGATACAGGCTTATGTAGAGATTTGGACATAATTCGACCCTTAATTTGTGATTAAAATGGGAGGCCAATGCAAAAAAGTGAGACTTATGCAAAGGTTTGGACAAACCCTTTGACCGGACTTGCAAACACTTTTTGTAGCAGTTAAATGTCTTTTAGTTTTTGTAGTGGTGTTTAGAGTCCATCTACAAATGTTCTGATGTTAAATTCACAGGACTGTGAGAGCCATTCCAATACCTTCCAATAGCTTTGGATTATTATCCTGTTGTAGAAGACATCCTCTTTTCACATATGCACATGCACTCAGTATTAGCTGGTATTTGTAGAATGTTCTCACTTCACCAGTGCAATATTGCCAATGCAACTGGCAGTAACACTAAACATGCCTTTGCTAATGGTGGCCTAAGAGTTCAGTTTTGAACAAGGCCACTTGATCACTTGTTTTTATATATTTAAAATAAATGTAAAAAATCATATTCTTCCCATTTTCTTTGACATTGAGGTTTGTGATGAGGTTGGAGGTATCGTTTCCTTCTTATGACTCTTCAATGAAGATTATGTTTATGCAAGCAATGTTGCACAGTGCGCCACCATTCTTGACTCAGCTCTCCCTGGAATGTTTTTCTTGTCCAGACTGACCATCCACTACTATTGTTTTCAAATCTTTAAACAGTTGCTTGATGAGATTCAATGCAAGGTTTGAACAGTTTTCATAAAGTTTTTTTTTTTTTTTTTTTAAATAAATACATAAGGAAAGAATTGATTGAGCATAGAAATCTGATTTAGCCGTCAAACGCACAGAGCCTTTTTAATGCTTAGGATGCCCAGACCTTTGCACAGGCAACACTTATTGTTCTAAAAAAAACAGTAATTGAGCATAAGCATTTACAAACAAAATAATATGTTTTATATTTGAATAGAAACAGAGGTTGCATTTACTACTTCTTAATAAAGAAGCCAAAATGAGTAATTTGGCTAAGGGGTAAGTCAAAGAAGTTATTTAATGCTAGCAATCTGAAGGCCAAGCAAAAACGGAAAACTTCAAATCCCGCACCCTAAAACAGAACCACAAACCTCTGTAAATCAAAAACATTATGTGTGTGTGTGTGTGAGGCTCCCACAAACCTGTGTGGAAATGGTCCCAAAAGATGTAATAGCCTGGCGCAAAGAACGGGCATCTGCTTCAAAACTCATCTCTGGCGTTTCTTCTGGAGTCAGATTTAGCCCCGAAAATCTGCAGTCCGAAAAAGAAATAATGCTTTTGAGTGTCTTATTCCTGAGACATACACAACTCAGAAGCCATACAATGTGTGTGTTTTTAAACGGCAAGTAAAGAGAATGCCTTAAACCACTACAGTGCCTCTATTGAACAGCCTGGTCTGTAAATAGTAATTTGGCCTGTTGAGGCAAACATGTAAGCTATGCTAAATCCAGCAAAATAGTGCAGAATGAGGTGTGGCTTACTTTTCCAAACAGCTAGTGAGCTGGTTGGCTAGGTCGTTGCTGTTGGAATTCTCCAGCTGATGAATGAGAATGTCAAACTGGCCTTGGAGCTAAAAATAAAATAAATAAATAAATAAATAATGAACTTTACATATTTAGTATCACAGCTAGAACAGAACAAACTGGAAAACCTCTCAAGGCTACAAAGTCACCATAATGGCCGATTAGCCCATGACATCATAAAAATACATACGGTGAGATCATTAGATAATTCAGGATTTGTGGCAGACTAACCCAGTGGAGTTGCTGTAGCTGTTGCTGTAGAGCTTCTCCTTTAAGCTGCTCCACCAGGTCGATTTGTTCCAGCAGCCAGACCTCCCGAGAGCGCAGGGTCTCCAGATGTCTACTGATACAGCTATGCAGCTGAGACTTCACCTGATAACAAAGCGAGGAATTAAGATGAATTTAGAGGAAGAGAAAATGGTAGTTAAATTCCAATGACGGAAAGTGTCGAAGTCTGTAGATAAAAATAGTTGGGAATAAAAAGTACCATGTGCATACATATGCACACTGCTGCCAAGCATTAAACCAGCCATGGGAAATTTTTAACTCTGCAGTCACTGGTCCCAAAAAGGCTCAAACTCAAGAAAGAAAACTCATCATAAGTGTACCTATTTTTTTTCCAATGTTGGGTGGAGAAAAACTTCCAAAAATCTGCCAGAAGTCCCACAGGCACACTCAAACAACAAGAAGCTTCAGCTAGGTCTGGAGAGACATGCACTGGTCCAAGGAGATGCTGATTGTGAGGTTAAACATTTACCAACGTCCCATTTATACGCCTGGTGTCAATGATTCGCTTTAGCTGTCACATTGCCAGTGATCTCAGCTGACAACCTCCTATAGATAAACCTTCCGGTCTTAAAAAAAAGATTACAGTGAGGTAGCAATTATTAACCGGGCAAACGCCACAGAAGCATTGTTATGCCATTCAAACGGACACGTCTTACCATGCCCAGCCACATCACAATAGCACGCTCAGGGGCGTGGGTGAGCTGGTGGTCATCACGTCATGTGCATGGGTATTTACTTTGCATTTGTAATAAAATGCCCTCTTCTCTTGCAGTCCCACAAAGGATTAGCTAAAGAGCCTACATGAGAACCTCATAAACAACAGTGTTTACAGCAAAGAGAACAAAAGACCCTGCTGACACTCTACTGCAAGACATGGCTTAGCGGGAAGCCCTCCAAAAGAGGGTCAGCTGTATATTGGGGAACTACTTAAGGCTCTCACCTCTCTTGAGTTACCCCTGAGCTGTGCCTCAGCCTTCATCACCCCAGCAATGGCCTGCTCCAGCTGTGTCCGGGCCTGAACACACTGCCTCAGGGCAGACTTCTCTTTTTCTTCTACTGGAGACATGCTGGAAACGAAAAGAAAATTCATGAGGCTCATTTTTTTTTTTTTTATCCTGTCATCAATATTAAAGGAACTCTATGGACAATCAGAAAAGCCCAGACAGTAAATATACGATGACTGAATATTCTCAGTTACAGTGTAGGGTGTAAAAGGTTTGGTGGTAATGTTTTCAGCAACTATACAGTATTTAGGATCAACTGCACAAAAAGACAAGAGGTAAAATGAAAAGTAGCTTAGTATACAGAAAAGACTAGAATAGCTTGCAATAGCTTATAAACTTGTAGTTTTAGTAGATCTTGACAGATCTCCACAATATCATAACAAAGGTGCAACAGCATTATGCATTAAGCATGCACTGTTTTTTAAAGGATGTAGCTAGCTACTGCATTTCCTTAATGTTCAGCTGCACTAATTCGACTAAGAAAGCTCAAGGAAACACTGCTAGCACACTTGGCAGACGTTCACTTTCTGTTTTCTCTGATAAGAAACTGGTGCCTTCCTCGGCGCCCTGCTCACTTTCAATTTCATGAGAATCGACATGCCGGAGCTCCTGTCAGCCTGACAAAAGCATATGCTTCCTCAGCCTCTCAAGCCCTGCCAAATCGCCAGTTCTGTTTAGGGTCGCTATAATACCATGCATTCACACACCTCAGAGAGCTGGGGTGCACAACTAGATAACTTGAACAGTAAACATTTAAGAAACGTTTAGAGGCAATACAAACGTTTCCATGATTTGAATGCACGTTAACGTGGATCTCCAGCTAGCCTTTTCCTGACAGGTCTCATCTGTCTGCGCTGTGTGCGCGCGTGTACAGGAACATGCCAAGAGAAGCACAGCCTTACATACAAACGGTAGCACCCGCGTTAATAACACTGTACTAAGGATTTAGCTAACTAGAAATTATGAACGTAAAACTGAAACAGATTATTAGTTATATTCGTTAAAGGAGATATTAAGTTTATTCATGTTCGTATTTAGCTGCAACTGTGCTCACTTGGTTAGTCTGACACAAAACCGACAGCTTTACGGTTAGCATATTTAAGCTAACCGATATAGCGAGGAAAGCGAATATGAACCTCCGAAAGACCCGTGAGAAAGTTAACATATATAAAAAATTATACAACATTTATGCGTAAATAAACTTAGCTACAAAAAATTATAAGTTTGCCCGATGTATTTCTGTTGCTAGCCAGCTACTAAGTTAGCTAGTGCTAGCTAAGTTGGCTAGTCAGAGCCCGAAACGGGTCGTCGCCTCGAAAAATAAGCTAGTGACTATTAGCTGGTCCATAGCTACCTCGCCGGGTCCGGTTCAGTACACACCGACTGTCAGATAGATCCGAGTTAATGTCGTTTCGGTACCAATAAAAGTACGACACTGGCTTAATTGTGGACCTTCATGGTTTTATGCGTGTGGCTCAGCCCACATCTCCGTCCGTCCCTCTGGCCCCTCCACCACTGCCGAGACTCTGATCTGCACGTACACAGTCTGGCAGACTGGGGCCCAGACAGGGGGACTGCTGACGGGGCCATAAAGCCAAAGCAGAGACACAGAGACACACACACACACACACACACACACACACACACACACAAAACATGCCAGGGGATACTGCTGACAGAGGCATTAGTGCCAACACAAGTTTAACTTCCCTTTGGACCGTAGAGGGTAAATAAATTGAGGCTAAGATCGATCGTAAGCCACTTCCACGCCAGTGCCACTCCTGATCGGAGGCAGTGGCCCTGATGTGAGGAGACTTCGACAAGTTAAGAAGTAAAGAAAAAAAAATAAAAATAAAATAAGCAACAAAAAAAAAAATAGATATGAAAATACGAATATTTAACAACAGTAGAACGTATCATGTTTATTATTATAACAATACTACTACCTCTACTGCTAAACAGTGGAAATCCTTATTATCATTGTTACTGTTGAATCGAGGTTACATATTATTCTGAAGACAACATGTTTAAGATAAATTAACCAAGTGAAAAAAATACAATGTTACCATTACACAAACTCCAAACTCAGTACTCTTCAATTATTAACGACCACATGTACGACCAACTACTGATGACAGCATGTCCTTTATTCATGCAGGGTAACATCATTAAAATAATCGCTTATTTTCACATTACATTTAGATCTAGGTAATTCTGCAACATGAGCAAAATGAGTCCTGCAAGCAGCTGTCACTTAAAAAGCGCGCAGTCTGTCGTGCCTTGATGTCCCACTTCAGGAAGGAAGAGGCACATTCTTGCAAATATAGTTAGCGCAAGGGCATTCGAGCTACCTTAGCGCTACACCCGGTTCACATCTTACTGGAGTATTAATGAACAGGCCTGTTCTCAACACCGGGGCAATAACGCTATAAATGCACTTTCAAGTAAGGTGGAGGGGTGACAAGCGAACAACAGCCCAGCGCTCAGTAGCTAGCTAACGTTAGACTGGCCGGCTAGCCAGTTAGCTAGCTAGCTAACTTTAGCTAGCGAGCATTATCCAGCACGCAGTTAATCTCACATGATTATATGTAAAGGTTACCTACCCATACTCCTTTTTCTGTAGCACCCTGAATTTGGATGACATTGAGAACATAGATTTTGCCAAACTAACTAGTTTAACGGGATGACAAAGAGCCCAAAAGAACTAGCAAAGGACAGAACGTTGAGGAACCGGCAGGTTCACACGCACTGCCAAAATGTCAAACGCTCTGAAACCAGAGACGCAGAAGATGCACTGAGTGCGTCTGACTTCCACAGATTTCATGCAGCCGTTCACACACAGCCCGCAGGTAAACGGTGTGTCCGCATGTCCTGTAGATCGTTTTTTATGCGCAGCCAATACACTCTCACTACGTCATCATCTCGCAACGCAATGCTGTCGTCATGGCTCTTGCGCTGCTGTTCCACTGCCGGAGTTTACAGTTTTACTGCGACACCTCGTGGCGGAAAGCCGCTTTAGCTTTAGTGTATAAATATATATATATATATATATATATATATATATATATATATATATATATATATATATATATATATATTAGTAAAAATTCTATATCATTTATATATACTCGAATCAACAGCACAGCGTTGTAATGGCTTTTTTCACTTTGATTCACAAATCAGATCTCTGACACGTCATCAGTAAATGGGAACTGTCAGCTGAACCAAGCTGTTTAAGTTTTATAAATGGAAACTCAAATATTGGGCTTTTCTAAAGGTCTGAAAACGAAAGTAATCAATCAAGATTTCAAGTAATCAAGATTTCAGTGCGGTTTCCATTAGGAATTGGCAGTTGTTAGGGACTGTGGAGATCTGCTGAGAAAGGCCCGTCTCCCTCCACCCATCCTCACCCTCTTCTATAGGGGAACCATAGAGAGCATCCTAAGCAGCTGCATCACTGCCTGGTTTGGGACCTGCACAGCCTCTGACCGCAAGTCCCTCCCCCAACGCATTGTTAGGACAGCTGAGAAGATCATCGGAGTCTCTCTCCCCTCCGTCATGGACATTTACACCACCCGCTGCATCCGCAAAGCAACCAGCATTGTGGATGACTCCACCCACCCTTTACACAAACTGTTCTCCCTCCTGCCATCAGGAAGAAGGTACCGCAGCATCCGGTCCAACACGACCAGACTCTGCAACAGCTTCTTCTCCCAAGCCATCAGACTCCTCAACACAACTCAACTTCTGAACTGATATCTTTCTGGTACATGTACACTCTCCCTCTCTCTCTCTTTCCAACCATTTACCCCAGATAACATGGGAAGCATTTTTTGCACAAGCATTTGCACTAATAACTTTACTACCTCACTGGACTCTATTTATTGCACATTGCACAACTTGCACACTACCGTCATTATTTATTATCCTCTGTCTGTACTGTGTTGTGTTGTCTGTCCGCACTTGTTTGTTTGTGTTGCACTTGTGTCTTGTATGCACTGTCTATGTTGCACCATGGTCCTGGAGGAATGTTGTTTCGTTTCACTGTGTACTCTGTATGTAGTTGAAATGACAATAAACCCACTTGACTTGACTTGACTTGACTTGCTGTTGATACTATTATATATAAACATACTGTGATATTGCATTGATTGATTGCAACTGCTCGACACTACTTTCAAAAATGTTTAGCTCACAATTATATTTCATTCATTGTCTGGTTAGGTAAAGCATGACCAGTTAACAAAAACAGAATACAAATATAATATTACAAAAATAAAAAATCTCATCGTAGCATTTTAAGTTCTTTAGCTATGTAATTTGTAATAAAAATGATTATTAAATATAGTAAACATCTTTACTTAGCTATGAATATATTATGTCTTGCAAAGATCATGAAAATTAGGATTACAAACTGAGGAAAACAACATTTAACGATTGCGCTCAAAATCATCTAATCCATTGCTTATTTAACACAACAAAACAAAAAAATAATCAGATGTACAAACACGATGTTCTGTATATTATTGACCTTGATTTATTTTTTATTTATTCGTATTTTCCAGCGCCCTGACCGACGTTCACATCACGTCACCCACCGTACGCCTGATCACGTGACTCTGGCATTCGACGCTTTGGATTCGGATCAGCAGTGAGCCGACTCAGTGTCGCTCAGCACCGCTTGTTTCACTCCTCTGATGTGGCATGAAGCTGCTTACAGTTGGCAAGACTGATCGTCCCGATTCACGTATCTGCCGCTGAAACTAGAATGCATGACAGTGTCTTTGTATAGTCACTATTACAGTTGCACAGCTGGTGAAGTTTTAAAGTCTCGCAAACCCATCGTCTGCTAAAATGTCGGCGTCGGGAGGAACCAAAAACACGAATACGGAACCATGGGGTGGCTTTGATGACAACATTATTATCCAGGTAAGCTAGCGCTAGCTAGCTACATAGCCGGACAGGTAGAAAACCCAATATCTTCTACCGGGATCGCAGTGAAATCTCCTCAGTTTGGACTGTTTTGGTTAAAAATACGACATAAGCTTTGTGTTGTGATTGAACCAGAAGCGGTGTCGTATGAAAGTTGTGACGTAACGTTAGCCAAATAGCAGGCTAAGCTAGTTGGTTAGCCTGGTTTGAGGGTTCTGCTTGGCTTGTGACTTCTTACTTTCTCCTGTTTAATAAACTATTTGTCTTTGTCTGATGACAAGTCATACGTGTATGAGATATCTAGCTAACGCATGCTGTCTCCTGTATAACTAGAACTAGTGTTTTATTTGGTGTGCTTTTAAGGAAACTGCCCTGGCCCTGGTAGCTAGCTAGCATTTTAATCTAGTTGGTTGCAGTCATCATCCACTTTATCCAAATCCTTGTTCTTCCACTTACTGGTCCCTTTTAAGGTCCAGTTAGACTATATATCCACTTTATACAGTAGGTGTTCAACTACAGACTGAACCACATCTGTTGCCATTTCCATCTGTCCACATCTGTGTTCATCCTCTTCTGTCAGTGTCTGACCACAGGATATTTGTTAGCCAAATATTCTTTGGTTGATCGGTCATTCTGTTGGGACACTAAATGTGGCCATAGTCATGACAGAGCTGTGTAGCTGGTGTTTAGACATGTCAGTGTCACTGCTAGGTTAAAAGACTGGTCTTCTAGCCAAGAGTGCATCTGAGGTCATATGAAAGGCTTTGATGAAAGAATAATAATGTGGCCGACAGGTGTCATGCATCAGGGACAGCTTGAGCTGTGAGTTATGTTTTGATATCATTACATTTACATTTATGGCATTTAGCAGACGCTCTTATCCAGAGCGACTTACAGGGTTACTCGTATTACACAGGGGGACCAATGTAGTATTAGGAGTCTTGCCCAAGGACTCTTATTGGTGTAGTGCAGTATAGTCACCCAGGCTGGGAATCGAACCCCAGTCTCCCACATGGTGTGGTAGCACAGTGCCAGGTAGTGTTGTTATCTGTTGCGCCACACCAACCATCTGATATCATAATATCAGACGCGCAACAAATGTAGTCTAGCAAAATGTAGTGACCTCAAATGACAAAGTTTCTGCAGTCATATACACACTTACCTAAAATCTCATTCATCCACAGGGCAGCGGCTCTGCGGTAATAGACATGGAGAACATGGATGACACCTCTGGCTCCAGCTTCGAGGACATGGGGGAGATGCATCAGCGTATGAAAGAGGAGGAGGAGGTGGCAGCAGAAGCGGAAGCTACAGAGGAAGACACCGGCGAGGATGGAGAGTTCCTTGGCATGAAGGGCCTCAAAGGACAGTTAGGCAGACAGGTTGCCGATGAGGTCAGCTGTGGTGTGGCTTCATTTTTATCAGTTCCCACTGAAATGCCAAATCCTGCTTTTGCAGGTTTCTTCAGATTGCATGCTTGAGGTGTCTTATCACATTCAAAGTGATTATATTCAGAAACAAAGATTGTGCATGCTCCTGAAGGCCACTGCCGGTCCTTCAGCAGTGTTGGGTGAAAGTTGAATTCATGTGCTCTTTCTAGAAAGGACTTGTCTTGCACATACCTCTGCTAAACTTTGCTTCAAGATCAGTAGTCACATTAAATCGTGTCAGGTGCATAAAGCAAAACCCTCACTGTGTGTGATCTGAATGCATCAGTATGTTATGTATGGTATTGCGTAATCAAATTTAATCTGATGTTGCTTTAATTCATACAGGTCTGGCAAGCTGGAAAGCGGCAGGCCTCAAAAGCCTTTAACCTTTATGCTAACATCGACATTCTCCGACCTTACTTTGACGTTGAGCCTATTCAAGTAAGACACAGGTAAGACTCATCATGCAGGCCTTGTAGATGTTTTG
The DNA here is from genome assembly GCF_030463535.1 of Salminus brasiliensis. Lineage (NCBI taxonomy): Eukaryota > Metazoa > Chordata > Actinopteri > Characiformes > Bryconidae > Salminus > Salminus brasiliensis. The sequence continues at coordinate 23,645,655 of NC_132881.1, read as the reverse complement.
GGGCAGGGTTTTAGTACTTGTATAGAACTCCAACCCTCCAATGTGGTGCTTTCCCCATGTAAACACACCTACTAAACCTGGTAGAGGTAAGTTCAACCAGGTTGGTTGGAGTTGGCTAATCACTACACTTGGACACCTGTTGGATACAGTTTCTCCAGGGCCAGTTAGAAGACAATATATTGTTTATTAGAATAGAATAGACCACAAAAATAATAATACTACATGTATACTTTTCACAGATTAATCGAATCCATGATTCCGCTCAGAATGATTGCTTTTCCACAGGTAAGTAATACTCCATTACTTATAGAACATCTTATAAGGAACCCATCACTGTCTAAGTATAAGCAGGAGACTGAAGGTGGACTTTTAATGTCCTACATGTGCTACTTTTTAAATTCATAGAAAGTTGCTGGGGAGCTATATGGACCAATGATGCTGGTGTTCACTCTGGTGGCCATCCTGCTGCATGGCATGAAGACATCTGGAACGGTCATTGTAAGAAAAACTCTTTATTTTTGCTGTTGGAACAAAACTTACAGATACATTTACAGAGCAGACAAATAAACAACCATACTTTGTAATGAAAGTCAATGTAATCTTTTTTTTCTTTTAACATAACCAAATTGTTGAACATTTTTGTTTGTTCATTAATCATATGTTACCTTAATGCAAATGTAAAGTGTTCAAATGATGCAAAAAATAAATTAAACTAGAAATAGTGGTAAAACATTTAACATTTATATATATCATATGGTCCATGAATTGTTTTCCCTTGAGTGATTCCGAACGAATTGGTGTGAATAAGATTGACATGAGAAATGATATTTCCCAAAACAGAGAGAAGGTACACTGATGGGCACCGCCATTGGAACCTGCTTCGGCTACTGGCTGGGCACATCCTCCTTCATCTACTTCTTGGCCTACCTCTGCAATGCTCAAATCACCATGCTCCAGATGTTGTCTCTATTAGTGAGTAATCGCAGTCTGATGAACCATTACTTCATCACGATACACTGCCATCTAAAAGTTTGGAACCAATATTTAAAAATTTATATATAAAAACTGTTCAACTCTTGTGTAAAATAATAGGTTTGTCCTGGGTACCTTGAAACAGGGTTGAACACTGTCATCTAAAAGTTTGGAACCAATATTTAAAAAAAACTGTTCAAAGTAATGTGTAAAGTAATAGATTTGTCCTGGGTACCTTGAAACAGGTTTGAGCTAGTAGGATGTTGTGCAGAAAGAAATCTTCATATGCAGTTATTAACAACAAATGCCATAATGTTTGGTATCATAACTGTTTATGTAACTTGCTCATCTTTAAACATTGTAGCACCTGAGAATAACTAGTAATAGTAACATGGCACTGTTCTATTACTGAACATAATGTCACAATGACTCCATAACAGCATGATATGTTTATGGTATGATATGGTGTTATGCTGATTTATCATGTAATAAATTGTTGTTCCCAAAATACTCCAAATATTGACAAACAATTCTAACTATATCATTTGCTGTTTGGTTTGTAATATGTCAGTATACTATGAGTTAAAGCAGCTTTATAAAGAATTGACATTTCCTGCTCATGGGCTCCCCTACAAAGCAATTCTTGCATTGAGCCACCCCTAAAAGACAACTTTTACACATGCATTTCTGGACAAGCTGAAGGATACAGAACCGTCACTGAAAGTGAAATGAGCATGTGAACTGAGTAATATTACAGGCTTTTGCATGAATATGAGTCTGGTTACATAGTGTTATGTAGTTTGTTACAAAAACATTCTCCTGCTCACTCCAGAAAGTTGCATAGTGCATTTAACAGTGTGCAGTGAAGCAATGACAGAGATGCCGTTCTACCATTTGCAAGTCAGTGTAGCATTAAAATGATCCAAACTTACATACAAACGGTAGTGTATGTTCATATCAAGTAGTGTGGGCTGTGTCTGTGTTCTGTGTGTAACACTGTGTCACCATGTTTGCAGGGATATGGTCTCTTTGGCCACTGTGTGGTCCTGTTCATTACCTACAATGTCCACTTCCACTCGCTCTTCTACATTCTGTGGCTGGTGATTGGAGGACTTTCTACACTTCGGATGGTAAGGACAGTGTCAGATGATATCCAAATAAAGTCATTCAGATTCGATGAACTGCAAATGGACTCCACATCCATAAAGCTAATATAAATAAGTAGATGGGCCAGCGTGCAGTGAATGTGAACCTGGTTCAGGTTGATGAAAATGGCCCTATTTCGGATGAAATGCTTATTAAGGTATTCACACTACGATTTGAGAGGTACTTCAGTCTTTCTCTCACCCCCCTCTTTGTCCAGGTGGCTGTGCTGATCTCTCGTACAGTTGGTCAGACTCCTCGTCTCATTCTGTGTGGCACCTTGGCTGCTCTGCACATGCTCTTTCTCCTCTACCTGCACTTTGCCTACCACAAGATTGTTGAAGGTAAGTTGCGGATCCAGAATGTGCGCAGTGAGTGGTGTAACAAGTGTGTAACAGAGAATTATTTAGGCAAGTTAATTCAAGGTTTTCAGCTCTTGTGCTATATTATACAAAAAAAAGTTAACTGTGCACTCTGGTCCCAATGAGCAACCAAATAATGAAAGTGGAGTCTCTAGAGGGAATCTAGGCGTTATTAGAACCTTGTGATAATAGAGTTCTTATTTTTTAGTCTGTTCTTTAGTCTAATTTTAGAAACAATTATGTAGCCTTAGGTTCAAAGCACCTAAGTGATTTTTTTTTTCAGTTCATCAGAACTGGGTCAGCTTTTGAGAACTTTTTGTCAGTCACACTGTCTAGCTTTTTTATTATTATTATTGTTAATGTTTAAATAGTTACTGTCTCATAAATCATAAAGTAAGAGCAATAAAATATTAGTACTGTGTGATGTTAAGGGTATTGAGACATTCACCTAAGAGAAAATGAACTATATTCTAATTATATTGTGTGTGTATAGCTGTATTTTCTCCTATACGGTCAATAACGATAATAGAACAAGGCTCCTTCAACGCTTTCTAAAAATCCAACCACCGTGAGACAGTTTTCAACTAGAAGATTTGATGCTCCTGTGTTTATTCTTTTTTTATATAGATGTGTAAAAGGTAACTAGCATTCTAATAGCTTCTTTAACTGTACGTAGGCTCACAAATCAAATCTTTACCACTTATAACGGTAATAATCTCATAATTAACATCAGTTACAGATGCCCTAAAATAAAACCCTCATGGGACTGAAGAATGATTACTTCGCCTTCGTCTTCTACAACCCTTTTGTCTTTATCTTCCCACTCATCTCTTTAGTCCCTCAAATGCAAAGTGCTTATTTTTCCTATTTGGTCAAATGGGGATAGTTCACCATTTCACATTTGCCTGGCCAGTGATGCACACATTTGCACAACACCAGCTTTCTTTGCTGCCATGCTGTAGGTGTCAAGAGACTAAAGTTTGGGAACCCAGGTGTCTTAATGTGACCATATTAGGACCTAACTGAGTCTGGAATGTTTATATAGAGAAGACCAACTGTGGCACTACAATTTAAGCATTGGCTCGATCATTGGGATGCTGGTAATGCTGCAGCAATCTGTGGCTGGGAGCCCAAAAGAGCATAATTGACCTAATTTGGGAAAAGAACAGAAATGTTTAAGATTTATTTGTCATTTCTACCCATCACTACTTGTCACCCTTATTAGTAGTTGATGCTCCAGTATATCTCTACTACTGTTTATCACTAGCACTAATAGTAAGCAGTATCAATAACTAGCCCTAAAAACCTCATATTTGGCCTGTACTCATTTTCAAAAACTGTATTTTCTTCTGATTTATCATTAATGTCAGTATTATTACAACATGTTTTTATTTTTTGTTTGAAGGTATCCTGGACACCCTAGAAGGACCAAATGTTCCCCCTATCCAGAGAGTGGCCAGAGATCTGCCTAACGTGGCATCCGCTGTTGTGAATGCCACTATGAAATCTGTGGCTGCAATAGTACACTTGCAGTGATCACGTGATCAGTACTGCTGCTTCCTACTTTGGTTAAGGAAGCTGGTTGGGGTGTGTATGAACTGGACAAACGAGAATGACAGGGAAGTTCACATCTGGCACCTTTTCTAGGCCTGAGTCAGGTTGTCAGTTGAATGTCATTTGTCAGCTATGATGACGGACAGACTGTAAGATCGTAGGCAATGGTGGCATAAGGTGGATCTTCACCTCGGGAAATTTTGAGCGACGAAGCAATGTTCACAAACCATCCCCATCACTGCACATGTGTCTTAACCGTTATTGCTCCTTCAGGTCATCCCGTGTTGAAACGTTCTGATTCCTAAAAGGAAAAAAAATGCTCTGTTGGTGTTGCTCACATCAGACATAATTGTTATATGTATAAAATGGCAACACTCAGTCCTGTATGTAAAGTGCCCCTGCGCTTTCCCCCATCTAGTCAGACAGCGTACATTTGTAATACATTTGTAAATTACTTTAAAAACGTAAAGTGTGGAGTCCCACCCTTGCCACGAGTGCATTTAGATTCAGTTACAGTTCAGATCTGTTCTGAGTTTGGGACATTTTAAAGTTTTTGGGGCGTTTGCTTTAGAAATGACAGCAACTATCATTACAAATGTCTTGCTAACAAACTTACGAAGATCACAATTGCATACAAGTCCTACTCCCTGTACCTTTATCATATTCGATTTGCATTCAATTTAATGCAAAAATCCTGCTTACATTTATACAGATGCAGTTGTAATGAATAAGCTCTTCTTCTGTCATTCATTCCACCTGGGAACCTTCATGGTTTGTCTAATTCACCGAGACAGCTGAAGTTTTTTTTTGTTTTGGCCACTTTATTTAACCGCTGTTTTTGTTTTGTTTTTGGGATGGGGGTAATATTGAAGTCTATATCTATGATTACTTATCTTAATTAATAGGAGCAATGTATTTGTGCAGAAATGCAGTGATTTATTTGCATTGGTTTCCTCAATGGTGCATGAGATTTTTTACCGGCCATAATGTGTGCTGCACTCTGGACTCTTCTGGGAACCATTTTGGGTAGAAGTCTATCAATCCCTGCGCATCATTTTGTCTTTTACATGTGGAATTTCTATTTATAGGGTTATTGTACAGAGAAAATGTAGAATAAAGTACTGACAACACAGGTCAACATGTGGCCAATTGTGTTAAAATTGAATGACGGGGCAAATATGTTCAACAAAGAGGATTAGACCATGCATTGGGGTCCTGAGTCCACATTGAGAATCTAAGATAAACCAAAACAACATTTACTTATTTTAACACCTTTTAAGCAAAGAAATGTCAGGGTTAAATACTAAGAAATTATGTTTATTCATGTTTAACAAATGTGTTACTGATATTGGTTATATACAGCAATTTATTGCAACAATTTATTAGGAATACTCAACCAATCAGGTAGCAGTAGTGTGTTGCTTAAAATCAAGGCCTAGCAGCTTCAGGTAATGTTCACATTAATCATCAAAGTGGGGAACAAATTTGATGTCTGTCATTTTGGTACCAGACCAGCTGGTCTGAGATTCATAGCAGAACAGTGTGACGTAGAAGAAACAAGCAATAGTTATGCAGATGGAACACCTTATTGATGAGAGGTCAACGGCGAGTGGGCAGAAAGTCTATGGTAACTCAGATGACCACTTAGTAAAATTGTGGTGAGCAGAAGTTCATCTCTGAACGTACAACATGTTCAACCCTGAGAAGGATAGGCTAAGCCTACAGAAGACTACATCGGCTTCCACTTCTATCAGCCAAGAACAGAAAGCTGAGGCTTCAGTGGGTACAGACTCACCAAAACAGGACAGTGGAAGACTGGGAAAATGCAGCCTGGTCTAATATTCTTGATTTCTGCTGAGGCACACAGATGGTGAGGTAAGAATTTAGCATCAGCAGCATGGCTCCATGGACCCTGTGTCAACAGTCCGGACTGGTGTAGGGAATGTTGTCTTGGCACACATTGGACCCTTTTATGACCACAATTTACCCATCTTCCAACGGCTACTTCCAGCATGATAATGCACCATGTCACACAAGCAAAAATAGTCCCGAACAGGTTTTGTGAACATGGCAATGAGTTTAGTGTTCCTCAGTGACCTTCCTAGTCACTGGATCTGAATCCATTAGAAGCAAAGGTGTCAAAAGTATTCACAGTCATTACTCAGGTAGAAGTGTAGATACTAGGGTTTAAAAAGACTTCTATAGAAGTTGAAGTATCAACTTAAGCATTTTACTCAAGTAAAAGTGTAAAAGTACTGGTTTCAAAACTAAAGTAGAAAAGTTAAAGTAATATAAGGTAAAAAGAGGCCAAAAGCTCAAGTCGCGCCACAGGGGGTTATAGTGCACTACCACACCTCCCCAAAGCCGTAATGACTATACTGTTCTATTAAAATGTTCATGTTGAAAAATGTTGGGATGCACTAGGCTGCCTGTTTCAGCTGCATATCTGCCCATTGAAAATGAATGCATTTTAGTAATATCAAATATATTAAAGGAGCATCTATGTGCACTACTGAGCGTTAACATGTTACATGGAGGGAAAATATGATGAGTAGTTGCCAAGTATTGTAATGGGGGAAAAAGTCAAACTTCAGAGGCATGTTATCAATAAGCTTTATTGGAATGTAAATGTGGGGCTTACTTGGGACATTTTTCTCGAGTTCTCTTGAGTCTCTGACACGGACATCTTCATACTAGGCTACATACATCTGCTATGTCTCACTTTTCGATTTATCTGGATAGTTTTTTTGAACAATGACTAGTCGGAATGAAAACAAACTGAAATGAAATGGGAGTGACAAGGCTATTTTCAAAATGTAAGGAGTAGAAAGTACAGATAATTGGGTGAAAATAGTAAAAAGTCGGCTGAAGAATAATTACTCCAAGTATAGATAACTGAAATTTCTACTTAAGTAAGATAATAAAGTATTTGTATGTCGTTACTTGACTCCTCTGATTAGAACACCTTTAGGATATGGTAGAACAGGAGATCCACAGTATTAAAGAGCTCCTGAAAAATCTGCAGGAATTACATGACACCATCATGTTAGCATGGACTAAAATCTCAATCTCTGGTTTGTTTCAGATATCTTGTGGAATACCTGCCAGATGCTGTTTTTAAGAGCAAAAGAGGCCATACAGAGTTCCTCTGTTCCTTATAAACCTCTCACTAACTATAATAAGTTAGAAAAGAGTGCAGAAGTGATTTCACTAGTGGTCTGACTTTTAGGACCTGCTGTGAGATCATTAAAGTCCACCGTCATGTTCTAATAGCTATGCTGTCTGAATTACCAAGGTCTTAGTGTGCCCTTAAAGCTCACTGGCTACAGTGTCTCAGTAAATGTCAGCAGCACACTATGGAGTATACCCAATATGCCTTCACATCTGTATCTGCTGATTTTGCTATGCAATGCTCAGGACGGGCCACGGGCAGTAATCAGTATAATTGAAGTCTGAGTTCCTTCTTTGTTTTTGTTAATCAATAGCAATGTGTGAACAGTATCCTACCTGAAACACTAGAGAATGGCTATTGATTTCACCCATCATGGCATCTGTCCTGCACTGGGTCACACTCGGGTGGTTCTATATAATTTGTTGGAGGAACATGTGAGGAGAATTAGATTAGAAAGGGAGCGGTGGTGCGAGGGTGCAGGTTATTGAGGCTGGGTCGAGATAAAGCATTTCGTTTTTTCTCTTTTTTTTCTCTGTACTGCTGGATTCAGCTGTGTTTGTGTGCTATAAAAGAATTAGGGCTCACATTTCACTGGGCTCCCCTGGGGAGTCACAAAAGTAGCTGCCTTGCAACCTGACACACTCTGGGCACAATTGGTACTATACGATCCAACCTCCCACTGTATCCTTGAGATAGGTTTGCACTGCTATTGTAGAGGAGACTACAGGTACGTAGAAAAAACAATTATTTGGCATCTGAATTTTATAGGAACACAATTTCCCACATATTATATTGGCCAAACATGTCTAGTGGTTGAAGTTTGCTTGCTTAACTTCTGCAAAGTGAATAGATTTTGGGTGGCCTCAGACTTTTACACTGCAGGACAAACTGGATTTGCTTTTATTAATTTATTTTTTTTTTTTTTTCAGGGCCACACATTAGGGCATTTAGCAGATGCTCTGATCCAGAGCGACTTGCAAAAGTGCTTCACTGTTTACTCAGGAAATATCCTTAGCTGGTTTGTATAGGCTAGGATACAAAAGATACCTCTAAGCTTAGATACGACCAAATACAGAAGTCAGTATGGAGACCACAATACTATTAGAAGAGGTGGGTCTTCAGTCTGCATTTGAAGACAGCGAGCTACTCTGCTACTTTTGCGTTCAGACACCCGAACGGGCAAGCTCTGTTTGTAGCTGTCCTTAGAGAACTGGTCACATTTATGAGCTTGGATGTTGATTAGTTAGTTACTTGACTGTAACTAACTAACAGGACAGTCGTGCCATATATTTTACAACAGCATTGCAACACGGACAGAACGCGCCATTAGTGTAGGCTCACCCACACTTGCCCACAGATTGCTGACAGGCTCTATGTTTAACCAGGAATGTGAACTTTCACCTCCCACCAACTAAAATCAGAAATGAAACCATATTTAAATGAGGCTAGAATGTAAAGATGTAAAGGTACCAAGGTACGCATTTATTAAGTATTTTTAAATGTTTTTTTGAGGTTGGGGTGAAAAATTTACAGTTTTACATGCATATTTCTCCTGTACAACATCCAGAGAATTTCGACTCTAGAGAATTGCTCTCTACAGAGGCCGCCCAGGTGCTCGTTCAGTCTCTGGTCACCTCAGGACTTGACTACTGCCGATCCGCACCAAGAGCCCTTCCAGCTTCAAGTACGGCTCGGCTCGACCCGCCTTTCCTTAAGATCCATGGTAGATAAGCGTCCAGGCTTTTTTTTGTCCTGAACCACAGTGGTGGAACAAACTTCCCCTGGGTGTCCGAACAGCAGAGTCTCTCGCTGTCTTCAAACACAGACTGAAGACCCACCTCTTCAGAGAGTACTTGGACGGATAGTAGAGTATTATGGTCTCATATAGTTGACTTGTGTTTAGTAAAGTCTAAACTTAGAGGCACCTTTGAATTTTAGTCTATTCAAACTAGCTAACGTTATTCTTGGGTAAATAGCAAAGCACTTTTGTAAGTTGCTCTGGATAAGAGCGTCTGCTAAATGCGGAAAATGTTATGTAATGTAAATATTTACAACCCTGTTATTTTACCCTATGAATGAAACTTATTTTTTATTTCTGTTGTATTAGTTGGTTTATGGCACTACAACAAAACACTATTTATTCCAGAGTCTTACAGGATAGTGTTGTTGTCCTTTTGTGTTTTGTCCTCTCAGCATGATGTCCTGTTGGCAAACTGAAGAGATTGTAGCTGGGGTTAACTTTTAGCCTTGTCCCCTTTCACTTTCCTGGGTTTGGCTTTTCTTGAGTCTTACCAAAAACAAAATAAAAAAGCCAGTGCTTACCTTTCTGATGTGTGTTTGGCTCACAGCAGTTTGGTAGTCAGCTGAAGTAGTCCAGTTTGTTTTTGAGAGAATGGACGATGGAGAGTAGCGATGGCACAGGGCTAGCTTTAGCTTTTAGCCTAGCATGGGTTCCAGTTTGCCTGTGTGGCTTTCAGCACATGCAAAAACTATCAGAGTGGGGACTTTTCACAAAGTCACCCATGCCTTGACTAGGGATTTCATTAGTGGGCTAGGCCTTTCTAGCCAAATGTTTGTAAATAAACCCGGTCAAGGCTATAAGAAACAGATTACAGCATATGACGTTGGAGTTCCTTTGGAAGACGAACACAGCAGCGTTTGAAGTTCACGGTATGACAGCGGCATGTAATCAAATCCAATCAAACTGAACTGTATAGTGCTTTTTACAACCGCCGCTGTCACAAAGCAGCTTTACAGAATCAGTAATCAGTAAGAGGACATGAGATCAACAACATAAAAACCTAAGACCACCCGTGAGCAGCCAATGGCACCAGTGGCAAGAAAAAACTCCCTCAGAGCTGGAGGAAGAAACCTTGGGAGGAACCAAGACTCACAATGGGGACCCATCCTCCTCTGGTCAGAACTAATTATAAATTACTGATAAAAGTCACCGAACCATCGCAAAAGACTGTTCTTCTGCTCATGTGTGCAACATAAACATAATATATAGTATAACTTAATACAATCATAGTAGAAATGGTAAGAGTAATGAGAGTAATGATAATTAATAGTGGTAATAATAATAATAGGGACAGTCCTTGTAAATTTTAACAGTCATTAGGCAGGTAGCAGTGGCAGGAGGGTGGGCAGCTAGTCTAAGGGAGCCTGGTGGTCAGTCTGGTGGGTGACACAGGTGGAAGGGGAGCCTGGTGGGTGGCAGCTGGTCTGACACAGGTAAAGCGGACCCCAGTGGATTGGATTTATGGAGAGCAGAGAAGAGTGTGGATAACGACTCCGGCAGGAGTCCATTACCTTTCTGAATAAAGCCATACACTTTGTAGCTATATTAGTCGTGTAGCTCCTAAATAAGCATACTTTCGAACAAAAGATATTTCCTGGACAGTTAACTGCATTTTGAGGTTCAGGGAAATTAGCTAGGCTATTATTGTGGGACCAGTGCTATGCTATGAATTGTACTGTAGTACTCAGATGCGACCTCAAAGTGTACTTGTCCTTTAAGGGACACTCTATGGCTTAGCTGACCGTAGACATTTTGAGTGGATCACATTAGGCCGATCTAATCACCCTGTGCTCCATTATCTGTATGGTATCTGTGCACTTGTTCCATCAGTAGCTCTTGGCTCTCCCATGTTGCCTCCTAGAGACGCCAGCTCAGAGGACAGCTGCAGTACAGGCTAGCCCTTAGCATAACACCCCCCCCACAGTCAGCTCAGGAGCGGATTATCTACGGGGCAGAGACAGTCCTGTTCACCCATAAACACAACAGTGTTTTCTTCTGGATAGTGATTGATTCATTTGTAAAAAATAAATAAATAAATAAATAAATAAAGAGGGGGGGGGCTGTTCTCATTAATCACACCTGCGCAGAGTAGTATTATCTCAGGTCTGCACCCACAGAGTTTCCAATTCGAGCATGGCGAGCCGCCTCCTGCTCAAACAGTCGGACAGGAATCGGACATACTGAACATGTCCGAGGATTTTAGTGCGTACTCACCGGCCTTCCAGCCCCAGCACCGAATGTATAAAAAACTGCTCTCCCGTGGTCTATTTAATAGCTCCAGCAAGGCGGAGAGTCAAGCTATGATGTCAGTGCAACTTTGAGAAGACGCTCTAGCGATGCTTGACTCGGGAATGAACCGGTTCTTTTGAATCAGCTCACAAGTAGAACTGAATCGAATTTTTTGTAGGATCAGTGCAACGTTATGACAGTGTAATAACAGTAAAGCAAATCGTATAATAGTGAAATATAAGAATTGAAAATATAAAAATACATATTTTAACTTATTTGATTAGATTCAGCTTAATTGGCATTGCGAAAGTACAAGTACAAAGCAATGAAATGCGAGATAACGGACAGTTTTCTTATTCTGTTTACATTACCCGGCCTCCTCTTTCTATAGTGTGTCCGTGTTATGTGTTGCAAGTCTGACCACGCGTGAGCAGAGGTGTAGACTCACTGTATATAGCTAGAGGCACATTGGACTTCACCTAAATGTGACTCAAAAAGTCAGTGAACCGGGCGTTCGATTCATTTAAATGGGCAGCTCGACAGAATCGGTTCGGCTAAACTGAATCGAACCGAATATCACTACTGTCAGCTTCCACCAACGGTTTAGCCGTTCGTTAGATTTGAAATGAGGCTGCGCGCGCGGCTCGTTGTATTATTCGATGTGTAAATCGAGCGACGTGTCGTGAAGCGCTCTCGGTTTACGGTCGTTTTTTTATTTTGATATCTATCTTTTTAAAAAGCCAAGTTTCGGTGCCGTTTCGGTTGTCATAGTGAACCGGACCGATGACGACGACGCCGCCGCCGCCGCCGTCGTCGCCGCTGCCGCCGCCTCGCGCGTGACTCGCCCCGAGCTTTCGCCGACATGCTGCCGGGCTCGATTCAGATAACGGGCGAGGCGCTGTCCGGGGCGGAGATCAGAGACATCTGTGAGAGTCTCAAGGAGAACAGTGTGAGGCTGCTGTCCGTGCGGGGCTGCCAGCTCTCTGACCGGGACTTCGGCCGGGTGTGCCGCGGCGTGTCCGAGTCGCGCTCCCTGGCGCAGCTCAACCTGAACCTCGGTGTGGTGTCCAGCAGCAGCCGCGCCAAGCAGCTCGCGGACGCGCTCGAGGCCAATAGATCCATTCAGACCCTTTTGTGAGTGCTCATGAGCCCCTTCTGAAGACAGTGCTTCTAATTCACGGTTTGCAGTAGATTTAGCGCTGGTGAAGTTAATGACTAAATGAATGTTGAACCAGAAGAGAAAGTTTCTAAACGAGCCGCTGATGCTGTAATAGGAACATGCAGTAACGCAGGCTGCTCTTTGTCTGTGTTGTGAGCTGTTGCAGCATATGGGCATTAAGTGAGTGGCGGATGCTGAAGTGCTAGCCTGTATTTACTCAGTTGCATCTACTTTCTATGTACCTAGCTACGTTTTTGACCATTTCTTTAGTAAGTGACGGTGAGTGTGGCTCTGTGGGTGATGTAGCAGCAGCACTCTTCACTTTTCAGCTTTAGGATTTGGGTTTTTTTTGACACCATTGAATTCAAAAGCAACTCAAGGGTGGTAGTGGCTTATAGCACCAATGGTTGCGGAGCTGGTGGTGGTTTAAAACAATGACTGACTGCACCAATTCAATCATATAACCATCGATCCATCCATTCATTCATCCATCCGTCCATCTTCGCATCCATTAAGAAATCTATTAATACCCTGGTCAGGGTTGTGGTGGGTCCAACGCCTATGTAGAATCATGGGGGAAGGATAGAAATACCCCCTGAACAGGGTGCCAGTCCACTGCAGTTCTGTAGTACTATCCAACTTGAAGTGGTTTGTTTTACTAGGTGAATTAAAAACACAGTTCAAGGTGGTCGTGGATTATGACGTTACGTTATCTACTCTTTAGAACCAAAACAATAAGCTGTTTAGTCCTAGTCTTCGTGTACTGTCTTCTACTATATTGCTCATTCATTTACACAGATCTAGTACTGTCACAATACACTACCATATGGAAATTGGGATCTCCAGTAGTTGTCATTCTCATGCTGAGTTTAAAACAATGACTGACTGCACCAAATTAATCATATAACCATTGATCCATCCATTCATCCATTCATCTTCTTATCCATTAAGAAATCTATGTAGACCCTGGTCAGGGTTGTGGTGGGTCCAAAGCCTATGTAGAGTCATGGAGGAAGGGCAGGAATACCCCCTGAAAAGGGTGCCAGTCCATTGCAGTGCACCGAATTGAAACAGCAGCCAAAAATAGATCATAAACAAGCAGAAGGGCATCTTAGAGAGAGCATTAGTTCCATAACTTCATGAAGTTGTTGAGTTAATGCAAATTCTGTCATTAAAATGTATAGACATTGATCATTTTAGCCCATAGACATAACTATCTGTATACGGTGTCTGTAATTGTAATCTGTAGCACAGCAATTAATACGACTATAATACTATGGGATTGGTTCAATCAATTGCAACTGATTGAACATCAAACCTCTGACAGTCTTACAGATAGAAAAAAGTAGTCTGCTTTACCCGGCTCTGTAGACATGAGTGCCAGCACAGGTGCATATAGTCCTGGATTATCCTGTGTCCAGCACTCCTTTACTGCACTTAATAACGGTATTCTGTGATAACAGGATTCTCCTCTCTAAGCTCCACTCAGGCATAGTTCCAGCTGGCAGGACCAGTATAGTATTTCAATCACAGACACCTTTGAACTTCTACTAAGCTCTTTTTTACATTGTGCAATATACGCGTCTCTCTGTACTATCAGTTTGCATCTTTTCAGCAGTTCCTTAATTCTCAGTGCCAGTTAGAACTAAAGGGCTATATCGGAGTCTGTTTTGCTACTGTATGGCTGATTAAAACATGGCCTCTGGCTGTGTCTGTGCTCTTCTGCCCCTCACAGTCTGCATGGAAGCCCTCTTTTAGATGCAGGATTGGTCACCCTGAACACAGCGCTGTCGACTCACCCCTCGCTGGTGTCCTTGGATCTAGGGGACTGTATGCTGGGAGATGAGGCGATTCAGCTGATCTGTGGCATGTTGCCTCCAGACGGAGCCAAATCTGGTAAAGGTTCACATGGAAAACTCCTAAGGAAGCACATGAAAATGAAATGGACATATATTTGCCACATATGTGCATACATGTCAATGCCAGAGAAGATACAAAAATTGGCACTAGATCCATCTGGATCAAGAGGGTTACGGCAGTAAAATGAATCTAATGTCTAATGTCGCACTGCAGGTCTTAGGGAGTTGACACTGAGTGCAAACCCAGCAATCACCACCAAGGGCTGGGCTAGACTGGCCATCGCTGTAGCGCATAGCTCCCAGCTACGTGTCCTCAATCTGGATTACAATCCCTTAGGTAAGAAACTTACATCACGCTGTATAGAGGTCATGCCAGTGTATACTTTTATACTGGACCTGGATATATTACCTCATGCCTAGCCGATCTTTCACTGGAGCACCTTATTTGCCGTAGACTTTGTGATGGTGTACATATCAGGTCATTATACTACTGATGGTTTTTCTCAGGTGCATTAGTATTTCTATTTTCATATAAACCTTTGTTTGTAATCCGCTGCCATACGTTGAATTGATGCACAGTTTTGGCTGTGGCTTGGCAATATGTTCTCTGTATCAGTACTCATTGATTTCCACATACTGTTGTACTGTTTTTTTTGGACATGGTTTCTTTCTGGTTAACGCACTGTGTAGGCTTCTCTTTGGTGTAACTGTAGTAGAATCAGAACAGAACAAGACAGTCTAATCAAAACAAGCTATGTCAGGATTGTGAGACTTTCTTTAAGTGTGTCTTCTTTATTCTTCTTTATTAATGCTAACTAAATCCTTAATTAAATCTAACTTGTTATCTTTGTTAATACTAAATATAGTCTGATGTCATAGTCACCTAGGACTGTTTTTGGCTCAAGAACTGTTACCAAATGGTCATGTCTTACTTGCCAGTGAGATTTTTTCCCTCATTGATTTGCTTGAGAAAGTGCTTACAGGATATAGGGCTAATTGTGCAGCCTGCTTCTGATACAGAATCTATCCAGCTCGATAATTACTGACATAAGCAAGTAGGCCCGGTTTCCCCAGAGATCTCAGAGAGAAAGTGTTGGGACTACATCTTTTGTTTTAGCTTTTTGCTGACCACTGCACTCCAGTGAATGAAATTGCCACCCTAGTGTCCAAGCTGCTGGAAGATTGCAATGGTGGCAGTTTCAGGACTCCAAGGATACCATAACATGACCTCTCTTTCTGTCTCTGCTTTTTTTTTTTCATCTGTTCCTAGGGGACCAGATTGCAGGAATGTTGGCTGTTGCTGTGGCTTCCAGTCGAACACTTGAAGTTCTAGACTTGGAGGGAACAGGCCTCACTAATCAATCAGCACAGGTAAACAGTACATTTAAAAGCCATTTGAATAAACATCTATGTCATGAAATTTATTTTATAAGATTTTAAGCATTCATATTTTATTAGTCAGTTGCAGTTTATTAGTTTCCTTGCTTTACAAACATACTTTACCCATGGTCAGACTCAGTGTCTCTTTCTAATTGCTCTACTCCTAGGTAGGGTAAGGTAATCTTTGTTTATACACACATGCATTGTGCTGCCAGTCTCTTTATTACAAGTTACAGCTGTGGTCGGAGGTTTACCTACACTCATCATGGAATTGAATATTGCTATGGCAATATTTGGCTGTACAGCATACACGCATCTTTAATTGGGGGAGGTCTACACATACAGCACAACTAATATATGTTTAGATGTCCTTTTGCTAGTTTGTACCATGCTAGTAGCAAATGAGTATTTGGGATGAGACTGAAGAGAGGGAAGAGAACTCTGGGGGCTCAGGTTGCTTCTGCTTGTGGTAGGAAGCCAGTCCCCCCTTTCTACTAAGTGGAGCCAGAAATGAGAAATGACAAAATGAATGAGTAAAAAGGTAGGAGACGGGGTAGTGGAGGATTGCTAAAACATGTCATAGACACGTGAACAAGACAAAAACTGTATATATAGGACATTATATTGGGACAGAGGGCTTTAGGCATGTTACTCCTTCCAAATGTTTGTTATTTCAGTACATCACCTAGCAAGTTCCCTTTGCAACTTGACCAAATGCTTTTGGTAGCCATCAACAAGTGAAATACTAGAGGAAAAGATAAAAAATATCCTGTATCTAATACTTGGGGTAACACATAAGGCCTAGCTCATTCCCTTCACCCCTATTCTAATCACCCTCTACGTTGCAAGCTCTTCGCAGGGGTCATCAGACAGGCACTTCCCTTCATCTGATCTTTGCTGAATTAAGACGATGACACCTCCAGAAGGTTTAGCAGTAAGATCTGGTGTCCCAAGCTCATTCACAGAACTATCACTTAACCAACTTCAAAACTGTAGACAGGTGACTAAGGCCATACCTAGCCCCACTGGCAAGATTCGGACAGATTCCTGGTTGGATATTTGACCACCCTTCTTGGCAGAATTGGTCAATTGCTCACTGTTCATTTGATTCTTGGTACAGCCTCAAAATTGAGACACAGTCCACATATTTTCAATAGAGTTTAGGTCACTACTTTGGAAAGGCTTTGGAAAGATTGCTTTATCCATTCCACACCCATCCTTGATGTGCGTTTGGGGTCTTTATCCTGTTGGGACACCCAATTGTGTCCAGCTGTTGCAACAGTCTGTCTGATGGTTTGAAGTTGGGCTAAAACATTCTGAGGTAGTCCCCCACCTTTAGTTATTTATGCTACCACCACAGTACCACCAGTACAGTGTTGTTGTGTTGAATGATTCAGTTTTACCCCTCCAAACAAACCTCAGGTCATTTTGGCCAACCAACTCAGTCTTTGGCTCATCTGACCATGAAACATTTGTCCATGTTGTTAGCTGTAAACTGTAATCAAGTAGTCAAATTGGAGCAGGGAGTTCTTTTTTTGAAGAACAGCCTCTTAGTTCATGGCGATGTAAAACTTAATTGAGGACAGTGACACTGGTGTTCCCATAGTATGGTGGTTCTTGGGTTGTTCAATATCATGCTCAGCTAAGAGTGACACCTTGGGTCTTCTTCCAGGCCTTGGGAAAGTGGCTACACATCACAGGAACTGATTATCTTGGAAGCTGCAGGCATTTACAAATGGCTCTAAGTGACATTCCTGGCTTGTAGAAATCTACAAGCATCCTTCTCAGATCTGCACTGAACGTTTTGGACACTTTTTCTGCCAGAGAATAAAAGCGAATAAAGAAATCATAGACAGCCCACTATTGCCATAACATTCATGTCAATGGTGAGTGTATAAAAACGTACGACCACAACTGTATATAATATTAAGATTAACCTTATGTTACTCTTTTTTTAAAGTGGAAATTTAAATCCACAATATATAATGGGTTGTGCTTTGTTGGGCATTCTAAGGCTGTTATTGCAAAGTATACAGAAATTACTGCTTAATGCAATTCTGTGAACGTTTATATACATTTTAAATGGGATATGTAAATCACACATATTAATGAATTTTAAATATGCCAAGAAACTAGAGGCTAGAATAGCAGTTGCAGGAATGTTTGAAATTCTGTAATAACATACACTTTTGCTTTATGCTTTTATTCCCACATTAGGCTCACTGCTCAAAGCTTGATTAATTTATAATTTAATTGGACACATTCTTTAGACTCTTTTTTTCCCAGCTCATGCTATTGTTTCCGAATTAGATTTGTAAAAGGTCCAGCTGGCCTTAACTCATTGTTAAGAAGAAACACATCTAGTTAGTTTATTGTTACAAATGATGTAAATGGGGTGTTTAAATGAGCATCATTAAATAAAGCCAGCCATCCAGGCTCAAATGTTTCCTCACAGCTTCTGTAAGCAACCAGAGGCAACATGTTTATAGCTCTTCTAGAAAGTGCTATTTTCTTAAGCTTTTCTGTGAAAGCAAAGGACAACAAATGTAACTAGTTTAGTGGTATGATTGTTATTATACAATTACACAATTAACTTGTAAAATAAATAGCAAGAAGTATAACTGTTATAACTCTGGGCTTGTTAAGTATAGAGCAGAATACATAAAAGTAGCAGAGCATTGATAGCAGTCAATATAGGCTTGAAGACATTTACAGTGCCCTCCATAATGTTTTGGACGAAGACACATTTTTACCTGATATGACCCTCTGCTTAAACCAGTCAGGCGCTATTAAAGTACACCATTCAGACTTCAATAAACATTTCATTTCCACCACGTTGAAATTGCAACACTGTTTTACTCAGCCACAAGTCGAGAGCTATTCCAATTAAAGTCAAATAAGCTTTTATGAGGCTGAAAACAAGAATAAAGATGTAAACAGGGTCTGAAATGACCAAAATCAACAGTGTGGATTATCATTAAGATAAAAGGACAAAGGGAGTGGTAGGCCAAGGAAGACCTCCACTGCTGATGGCAAAATAATCTTCAATTGTCTTTAGAAGAATCCTCAATTGTCTATCCGACAAATCAGAAAGCCTTCTGGAGGTAGGTGTATATTTGTCAGAGAGAAATCAAGAAGACTTCATGAACAGAAATACAGAGGTACTTCAAGATGCAAACCACTAAACAGAATGGCCAGATTACAGTAAAAAAGTACTTAAAAGAGCTGCAGAATTCTGTGGAAAGGTCTTTTGGACAGATGAGACCAAGATTTGCCTGTATCAAAATGATAGCAAGAGCAAGAGTAAAGACTGGCCACAGTCCAAAACATACCACCTCATCTGTAAAACATGGTGGTGGGGTGTCATGGCTTGGGCATTTATGGCTGCCACAGGTACTTGTGCACTCATCTTCATTGATGATGTAACTGCTGAAAGTAGTTTGACAATGAATTCTGAAGTTCCAGTAAATGCCTCCAAACTAATTGGACGGAGCTTCATCCTACAGCAAGATAATGATCCCAAACATGCTGCTAAGACAACACAGTTTTTTTAAAGTAAAAAAATGAAGGTTCTAGCAAGTCACCTGATTTTAATCCAGCTGAGCATATGTTTCACATGCTGAAGAGAAAAGTTGAGGGAACTTGAAGGCCCTGAAAAAGAAAATAGTTATGGATGGCTACATTAGAGGCTTGGCAAAGTACCTAATGATGTTTATGAATGTCTAGCTGAAACAGAAAATAGCTATGGGTGGCTAAATTAGAGGCTTGGCAAAGTACCTGGTGAATATGCAGCAAAGTACTAAACATGACTGCTTTAATGTACTTATCATTACTTTGTCCTAAACATCAAAGTGCCCTGAAATGAAAGGGGGGGGGGTACCTGATACCTTTAAATTAAAGTCTGGAATGTTATGGATGGTAATCATGTCTGATTTAAGGAGCAGAGAGGCATATTGTGGAAAAATGTGTCTTTATTCCAAACATTGTGAAGGGCACCGTAAATGAAATCAACTACATCAGGCTATGGCACATCCAAAAGGCAAAGTGATCTAAGGCAAAGTGAGCAAAGATCCAAGTGCAGACAAGAACAGAGGAGAAGTTATTTTAAATCTGGGGTTGTTTTAGAAAATTATGCCTTTTACAATACAGATCTTTTCCAAAAATAACTGCTGCCATATGATTATGATGACAAAGGAGCATTTTTTTAGTACTGCATTATTTTTGTGCTTTTCTGTGGGAGAGCCGAGGGTCATATTTAGTTCAATGAAATGTAAATGAAACTCATTTTTGTTTACAGGTGGCCATGATTTATATGAGGAAATGTATACACTCACTGAAAAAGAGTATACAGATGTGTCATACGCTACTGAAGTAGTGGTGTGAGACACTCATCAAGGGCCAAGAACGACTTACAACTAATGATAAGATACAATAGTTTCCTGTTTTTGTTCGTTTTTGTTTTGATCTTTGGTCTGTAATGACAAAAAGCAACAGTTCAGCAGTTCTTTATGACTTTTTCATCATCAGTAGTAGCTGAAGATGATAGTTTAGGGAATGCACTATAATATCAGAATCAAACATATAAACCGATTTAATAATTGGACAGATTAGATTAGTTTAGATTTGACCGATATCTGACCATGCATTTATTGGCTAAACAGTGAGATGATACTGGGCTGCTGTGCTAAAATATTTATTTGTATTTACTAGGAGAACCGCACACCTTTCTTTCTTTTTTTTTTTTAATCAAATCACAGCACATTCACCCACTATAAACCAGTTATTTCACATCAGTAATCGACAAACACCAACAGATATCAGTCCAGAGTGTGTACCACTACACACACACACAGGAAGTGATTAGACTGCAGCCTTGTAAAGGAGCTGGGAGCTGATTGATCAGGGAGGTCAGGAGGCAGACTGGATTATAAAATATTAAACACACACTATAAAACATTTTAAGAAAAGTATCTACTAAACTAAACCAATCTGTCCAGAACAATCTCATTTAGAAAGTCTGTTTAGAAACTGCTACTAAAAAAGAAGTCATTTTACTGCAGGATTAATCAGCAGCACATCTTATCTAAACTGTGGGGCTGTATTAATTACACTAACACAAAGATATGATTGAATTGCACAATCATCAGCATTAAGAGACTCAGATCTGTAGATAAAGACTGCAAATTGAATATATACACAAATATAATTAAGATTTCCGCAGGCCGTGTTTTGGGAAGACTACGTGCATCTGTTATACCTTGAGGTGAGGAGGAGTGGCTGTGTTGTGTTGTATACAATGCTTCAATAGGGGGCGATGTTACACACTTTATCTAGCCATCAAACAGGCCTGTGTGTGCAGCTCATCTGTGCTTGCCTCTTAATTCCTCTAATTACAAAGTCATTCTCCTGTGCCTTTCAAACATGTGCAAATGAATGCAGAAGCTCATAGGTGAGCACACCGCAACAAAGGGCAACCCCCAGTGACTGGGAGCGCGTGATCAAAGTACACCACATCAGCAGTGACAGCCTCTCTCTCCACGTCTCTTCTTCTCCCTTGCCGAGTGGGTGAGGAAAAGATAAATAGCAATGTGTTCATCCCCTGCCGAGGCAGGTCAGGTACATCTCCTGCCAAAGCCCTTCAGCTTGGTAATCGTGCAGAAATTCCTGCAAGCTGGAGTTAGAAACCAGCATGAGGCATGTGCTCACAGAAGGTTCAGTAGAATTCAGCTTCCTGCTTTCCTTACAGATATCAGATGAGGTTTGCCATTTTTCTATCATCTCTTGTATTACATCTGCTCCTTCATTGCTACTGACTGTACCGTACTGTAATTTTAATACACTGGGATACTGCTTTTCAATATTAGCCATATGTTTACAAATATATTACATAGTAAACATGGATTCCCTATTTTATATCCCTAAACTTTATTTACTCTATTTGTTTTATTTATTTATTTTTTAACTTCACCTGTCCTCAAGACTTGTTCCCAAAATGCAAAAGGCTTGTTTAGATGTCCCTGAGGTGAGGATTCAGGAAAGATTTCCTGAAAGATGATTCTTCCCTGAAGGTCATATGAGCAGGTGTCTCAGCGCAGTAGAACAGTGCACCGTCTGCTACATCCTCATGAAGATTGTTTGCAGTCAAACAGGGGTTTTGATGAGCCATTCTAGCAATTCTAAGAACAGTTGAGTTTTTGTTGTTTTTTTGTTTTCCAGACTTTAACTTGACCTTCTCCGTTCCTGTTAACTGCTATTTTTTAATGACAATACGAATGAGGAAATGGCCCCCTGAAAATGCTTGGGTAATAATTACATTCATTGTTAGAGTGCTAGAGAGCTAATTAGAGCTCTGCTGATTGTTGGGACAAGGTTTGAGGAGTCTGACAATTTATAAGGCTTTGAAATATGCATCACCTTGCCTTTCCTAATGATGACTGCATGATGATGAGCTCATTAAGGTCTGAGAACTCAGTAGAAGTTATCTGCAAGCTCAAATCTCCTGGGGTGTGTAGACTTTTTCCTTTCTTGAAATGTGGTATTTTAAAGACTGTATCTTTTGTGTCACTCAAAGAGAAGTGAACAAAACTAAACTGCTCAGTCAGAACAAGCTACATCAGGTGTGTAAGCCATTTTCCTACCATATTGAGAGTACAGAGAGTTGTGGTTTCATTAACTATTAATAAAATATTAGCTTATACCATGATATATAAATAAAATTGTGTCCAACCTTGCATATTACCTTTGGGTCATGTATATTTCAGAGCTCCTAAGGATGCGTTTTCTGCACGTCTGTGAGAAACAATCCTCTGTAGTGCTTGTTAAGTCCACATTTAGTATGTCTGACAAATGACTTTTTACAGATCCTGAAGTGCCGCAGCTCCTCTGTGGACCATTTACACTTTCAGCTTCTAAAAATAGCTTTAAAAGCCGATTCCACTGCTACAAAAATGTCCGTCATGAAGTCCAGCATCATCCGCTGCTTTGTAGAATTTAAATATGGAAATATCTGCAAACCTGAAGTGCCATCATGCATCACTAGTTTTCCTCATTAAGTCAGCTAGAAGGAATTCAGAGAGGACTTTTTTCCCCATATGCACACAATAGAGAAGATGGAGAATAAATGAACGGTCACATATAAGCCAGGGGTCACTTGTAAGCAGAGCGCTGCCCTATCACTGTCGTTTCCAGACCTGTATATATATAATGTGTGTGTGTCTTTTCGGTCACTGCCTCCAGGTCTTCCTGGACATGGTGGAGAATTACCCCACGTGCCTGCGCGTGCTGGTGCTGGCCGAGAACGCCATCAGCCCCGAGCTGCAGCAGCAGATATCCGACCTGCTCTCCGAGGGCGAGGACGATGACGAGAAAGAGGCCGAAGCCCGCGGCAGCTCTGTAGCCCCCCGAGAGAAGCCCGCCTGGCTCCCTCACAGCAGTAAGGGCTGATCCGTGCTCTCTTACTCTCACTATGCCTCACTCGCTTCAGACTGTTTCAGTTAGGCTCTGTCACTTCTGCTCTCTTTTCTATTTCTCTGTGTGAAAGTCTTCGCAGGGGTCACCGGTTGACTCTGAAGAACAGGAGCCTTTGGTGTTTAAAGTAATACAGGGGTATCCTTAGCCTTTTCTTGTGCAATAGAAGGACAGATTGTATGCTTACCATTAGATAGAGTCGCTTGAGTATAAAAGACTATAAATGAAGATAGCATTTTACTTAAAAGTAAGAAAGTAAAGATATCTAAAGACAATAGTAGAACCTGTAGAAAGAGACGCGGTATTGGAGAACTGGAGTAGCCCTTTCCTTTCTTCTATAGAACTACGTTCTTCAAACATTTACTCGATGTCTCTGACCCTTTCAGACTCCAACTCCCAGATGGTCCTGATGACATCAGGACAGGGTGAGAGCTTTTTGGCAGAGACAGAGATGTGATAACTGGAGCTGCCTTTGGTTTTAGGTTTGCACCGCTCACCACTACCGCAAGACCACCTGTTAGCGTGCAACCACTCACACTGCATGACCTGTAGCACTTAGCGGTAGACCGTTGAAGCTGGCACAAAATGAAAACCTCGATCACCAAGTGACTTATAATACTCAATAGTGAATTATTTATTTTCCAGATGTACAGACTATTTATAAGCAACTATTTAAGCAACCACAGTATATAGTCTTCACTTGATCAGCTAAGTAGGATTGTTGTGATGGCCTGATGTCTGATTTGTTTGTTTTTTAAGTGCTTTGTCCTGTTCAGAAACGTGAACCAATGATCATGATTACACTCGACAGAAAGGGTATCAGTTGAGTCTTCTAATTGCATAGACTTTTCTGAAGGGAGGCACACAGCAGACGTCTCCCTGTAATGACAAACACTCAGCTCATTACCAATTCTGCAGTCCAGAAAAAATGTGTCTTGGCAAGCAAAGGAACCTTAAATCTAGTCCAAATATCCACAGGTTTTTTGTGTGGGAGATTTTCCCTTTTTTTTCTTGTCAATTTAGTCATTGCCAATTCCCACTGTATATATATTTAGGAATCTCTTTTCACATGATGGTACCAGCGCTGGAAGGGTAAAGGCGAGCATGCCCTTTCTTGGAGTTTCTTAAAGCCAACCAACCACATCATTTTTTTTTTTTTAAACAACTGCTAACACAATGTCATTGGACAGCTAAACAAACACACTTGGAGGAGAACACTAACTGCCAGTTCTGTTTCATCAGCTAGCAGACACCCACACTGGCTCGAGTAAATGGGGGGGGAGGGGGGGACGACGACACCCTACCCACCCAGAGAGTGTGAGGCCAACTGTGCTGGAAGTACTGGAAGGCTCTGGCCCCTTAATGTAGTGTTTCTCTATAGGCTGTTGTACGAATGTTATGATGCTCTTTTTATGTTGAAAGTTGAAAAACCTGAAAACCTTATGTTGAAAGTTCCAATTTTTTTTTCAGAATTAGAAATAATCAATATATTATCTAGATTTAGGATCTTTTTACTTGCCAAGATAGTTTTTTTTTTGCAGTGTGTTGCCTTTCAGATGAGATCAGTTCTTCTCAAATGCTGTTTCCCTGTTCTGAGTTATCAGACCATGCCAAGTAGTCCAAGCACTATGTGTCTACACACCAAACCCATCCTGGTGTTCTTGAAATCTTCTTTAAATAATAAAAAAGGGTGAAATTCTCCTGATAATGGTGTCATGTTTCAGTGCTGTTATGCTGCTAAAACAGCTCCTGTGCAAAGCTGATTATGCTGTTTATACCATTTCAGGACAACTGTGAGCCGATTAAAGCCCTTTTATTCCAACCTCTTGTGCTTCATGCATTTCTAACCCACCTCGTCCGTCTTCCACAGCGGTGCGCCATGTTTACAAATGCCAAAGTGTTAAAGAAGAAAATCAGTTTCTGCTTTTATGTTTACAGTTCTGTCTGAAGTTTCAGACTGAAAGTCTAATCCGTACCACAGAGGCTTAAAAAAGGAGCTTGGGCTTGAACACAGGGAAAAGGACTATGGTGAGGGTCTGGAATGAAACATGGCATTGGATTGAATGGTGTTAGCTACACACAGGCTTTATTCCCACTAAACCAATAAGATTTTCTCCCCAGTAGGGGGCTGGCAGTACATGGAAGAGGAGGCAGGGTATAACACCCAAGACTCCAGGGCAATCATACCCTCTACTGGTGGCAGCAGTAATAAACCTTCTGACCTCCCTGTACAAGATGGTGTGCAGTTGTAGGTGGGAGCAGCTTTTGTAGAGCTCCCCAGCATCTGCTACGTTTTCAACTAAAGGATTTTATTAGACAGTATAACACTTCAAAACACATTATGATTAAGACCTGTACACTTATTAGATAATTCATGCAATTGTTGAATAAGCCAGTTGTGTGGCCGCAGTGCAATAACCATACACATACTGGCTCGCGGCTTCATGTAATCCATCAGAAAGGAGAAAAATGATCAGAGATTGAGTGTGGTATGGTTGTCAGATGAGCTGGTTGGAGCTTATATGTAGAGCTTCTGATCCCCAGGGATTTTCAGCACAACAGTCTCTAAAGTTTACTTCTGCAGACAGAAACTCCTCGTTGTTGAGGGAGGTCAATGGAGAATGGCCAGGCTGGTTCGAGCTGACAAAAAGCCTACAGGAACTCAGATAACCACTCTATACAACCGTGGTGAGCAGAACAGCATCTCAGATGCACAACACGCCCAACCTTGAGGCTGATCCGCCTTCGAACCTCCGGATCTGAATCCAGTGGAACACTTTTGGGATGTGGTAGAATTTGAGAGATTTGAAATATCGGGAATTGCATGACGCAATCAAGCCAACATAGACCAGAATCTGAAAAGGGATGTTTTCAACATTTCAAGGAATCCATACCCCTAAGGCTTAGGCTGTTCTGTATGCTCGACATGACACAGACTAGAGAATCGAAACACATGGCATACTTCTCTTGTAATTGTTATAGCGCTGTAATGTGTTAAATGAAATTTTGGGTTTTGTGTATCGTTACACCCCTAATATGCAATATGTATCTTAGAGGATCACATATCTCCCTGTCACATTACACCAGTTTTTGTCGGCCTGATTAAGCAGCTCTCGGTGGAGGAGTATCAGAGCCGAAAAGGACACCAATGTGGGCGAAACTCCCTCCCCGCTGGCACTGTGGCCTTTTCACTAAGCAGCTGCCAGGAAAGCCAAATAATACCAGAGGAAAGGGCCTTCTATAATTAAAGGAAGGACTCTGATCAATCTCCTGAGCCGCTTGGTGACCAAGACAAACGGAAGGCAATTTCTTTTTTTCTCCGGTGCGTAGCGGTGTAATGAATCCTCTTCCTCGCTAATCTTCCTCCAGGAGGCATGTGCTAAAAATGATAAAGTACCAATTAGGCTCCTTTATTCCACAGATTCAAGTTGAGTTCCAGCCCAGCGTTTAAAGGCACAACAGTGCTAAATGATTCAAACACAAGTGCCTCTGCAGCACGGTGGGAGTTTCTGATGGCTTTAATAAGACGCTGTGTCCTCCAGTGGGGGTAATTCATACCTTAATGCTGTGATGTAATCTACAGTCAGCACAGTTTTGGATCACCAGCTGAAATGGAAAGTTAACTTAATTAGAGGCCTATTTTGCCACTTGCTCTGAGAACCGCTTCACTGTGCTGTAAGAGCGCTCGAGTCACAGAAATCTAATCTGGGCTGCAAATGAATCCAAAGCAGTGTGCGGAATTTTAATCACCTCCGGTGTTCTTCCTTACCTTCAAGGAAGAAAAAAAAAAAAAAAAAAAAAAAAAAAAAAAAAAAAAAGGGGGGTGGGGGTGGGGGGGGTGGGTAATGAGGTTGTTCAAATATTTTACTCTAGAGCCCTCCAGTTCTTTAAGTATACTTAAGTACACTTGTACAGTGCAACAAAACCTAGGGTCAGAGCACAGGGTCAGCCTCGCTTAAGGGCCCAATAGTAGCAGGAGCTTAGCGGACCAGGTTATTGAACCTACAGCCCATGATTAATAACCCAGTACCCTAACCACTGCCCCTGACCCAAGTTAAACTTCTCATTTTCTGGTGTTAAGAACTGGTGTTAAGAGATCTACCGTGCCATATTATTGACTGTTTAATAAAAAAATAAATAAATGAATCAGCAGTGAAGCCCTAAGCACCTCCTGAGTTTTATATGTCATGTGCTTCTTTTGGGTACTATTTTGCCTCACAACACCTTAAAATCCATGTTTGTTTTTAGGCCTAAACACTCTTTACCTGGGGTAAAGCATCAGGTATTTCACGTCACCTTACCTTTTAGGGGCATTTGACTCTTCCTCAGATGTCTGGCTCCAGTCACACTGCGAACAATTCAGACTCCGTAAACCTTGAATAACTTTCCCTAATTTTCAACCATTTAATCACCTGCTGTTGTCTGTTGTGCTATCCAGTGTCAACCAGAATAGGATTGGCTCCCCTTCTGACTCTTGATTCCTCTCAAGGGTCCTTCGTCTTGATCCGATTTCCTTTGCCTCTGTAGCAATTAGCTTAGTCAGAAGAGAGTCAGACCCGGATCTCTGTAAATCCTTGTGACAACACCTGTGAAAAGCATTGAATCCCCCCCCCCCCCAACACACAATCATAACTCCACTAAAAACAAAAAGCACAATATAAATAAAACTGCACTGAAATATTCTGAATCAGTTGTTGTTCATGATTCTGCGTATACTGCGATACTGCATGAAAAGCGTACCTTCAGATTTCTAACTGACATAATGCCTCCCTTTGTGCCGAGGCCTGAGCTGACTTGCTTTCAGGCTGATTCGAACACGAATGCTCCAAACAGTGTGACCACCTGGAGGCACTCTAAGATTAGCACCAGCACCGCTGCTGGTGTGGCCACACTGACGTCACTTAAAGGGACGAGACGCATCAAAACAACCCCACTGGTGGAAATGAACGGTGTCAGAGCGGTGTAAAGAATCAAAGTTTAAAATAGTTTTATTTGTTTTAAAATATACATCAGTTTACAAATTGAGAAAATAAAATTAGTCGAGTATAACAGTCTTTTCTGTAGAGTTTTTCTTTTCTAGGGTGTTTTTTTTTGTTTTTGTGTTTTTTAGGGGGGGGGGGGGAGAGAGAAAGTCATCACACATGGAGTCGCTACATGACCATGAAAGCTTTACCTGCTTAAGTGAAATTTAAAGAAAATTCTAAAAAGCCATGGAAGACCAGACTGGACACAGACCAGGAGTGTAAAGGGGGCAAAAACTCATTGCAAGGAAAGAAGCACCGTAATCGCTACAGTTAAACCCAAGGTGTAGACAGGTGTGGCTTGTGCACCAAAGTGATAGACAGACACGGCTTGCAGTGACAAACCAAACACAGCCAAACACTAGAGATGTATCTGAAGTGTGCCTGAGTCATTGCCTTAAAGTTCACAGGTTCCACTGTCAACATTCCTAAACGTGCACCATGAATGCCATCTACAATCAAATGCAACCTCTGGGGCACCTCTGGAAGCGTCAGAGGACTCACTGGTGCTTACAATCAAGTGCGAGCACATAACGAAGGACAAAGAAGATAATGAGAGTTAAATGCAAAACAACCACAAGCAAAAACAAAAACAACAAACAAACAAAAACGACGCTAATGGAGGCGGACACAGACTACTCACAACTGAAAGGAGGACTGTGCAAGGAGAAGGGGAACCCTTTGGTATTCTAACCAAGCGTGCATTTCTACACAGCACAGCTGTCCAAAAGAAAGACTACAGGAAAGAAAAAAAAGGAAACGGGTCACGTCTGGAATATTAGACGGAGGTCTAGCCAGCGTAAAGGACAGTCCGTCGAAAGAAACACTGATTTTTAATCTTTTTTAACACTGGACTGCAGGGTCGAGGTTTATGAACGTGCACACACACACACACGCTGAACACAATGATCAAAAAAGATAAAGGTGTGTCACACTGATTACAGAATACACTGAAGGTTAAGAGGGAGATAAGCGTGAGCTTCCCATGCTTATGCACCTGATGAAAAAAAAGAATTATGAAAAAAATACCAATTCATCTATTTCCCCCTTTACTCAGATTTCCCGGTCAACATTTCGCAGGCTTGGCGCAGGGCAGGTCACCTTGGATCAAAGAAGAGACCCGTCAGTCACTGATGCACTCGATTACAGTCCGGATAGGCTCGCACTAAACTCGCAGCAACGTCAGCTGTAAAAGCCCATTTCTACACGCAGCACATCAGACAGAGCTGCACTTCTTCTTTACTTTCTTTTCTCGTATTTGCACAAGCTCTTGTCTACATCCCATCTGATGAAGCCATGAAATATTTAGGGACGTCCATTTCCATGCGCGAGGCCCTGACAGACTGTTCTCCATCTCTCCCTCTCCTTTAAACATCAGCGAGCTATTTTGGAGCATGATAAAAACATCAATTATTCAGCGCAGGGGCTCGTTACAGCTCGACTCATTATGAGCCGTTACAATTACATATGGAGGGGAGACGGAAAAGAAAGGAGAAGGAGAGGGGGGGGAAGAAAGATAGACAGAACGATTGGAACAAAAGGATTAAAAAAAAAAAAAAATGAAAAAAAAAAAAAGAGTGGAAAAAGAAAAAGCACACGGGCGCGGGAGCCCTTCCGTCACACATTCTGTAGGTCTCGACAGAGGATAGCGGAGCTGAATTATTGAAGGCAGGGAGTGCAGAGTGTAGTGCAGACCAAGACCAGTCACGAGGTAAATACATGCAGCAAGTCTGGTTACAGAGTGGCTGAAGTCTCAGAGCCCTCTCGACTACAGCGGCCTGATATGTCTTATGCTGTCAAGTCATGAATCATGGTTGCGCGACAACCCCGTTCCCTACGACGTTTAAGCTGGAATTCGATACTGCACATGATCGGCGTGTGTCCATTTCCTCTACGACCCAACACACACACACACACACACACACCTTCCGGTGACCAAATCACTGAAATGAATTACATATTCATCTAAAAACACCACACATTGAACCCAAACAGAATGTGTGAAGTAGTACTTTAAAGGCAACATGCACAGTGTCCCGACTGTCTTTAGTGTATAAAATGAACGCAGATGTATAAAATGTGTCAGCACTGACATCTCTGACACACGCCAGCTCAGAAAAAAGGAAAAACACCACAAAACAAAACCTGAAATGTCTGAAAACACTTATGGAAAAAGAAAACTACACTGTCTTTATACTGTCAGTCTGACTGATTAAAAAAAAACTCGAAACAAACACAAAACAAACAAACAAACAAACAAAAACCACCATGACAAAACACCAAACATACTGTAGGGTGCTATGAGCTAAAATTTATGCTACAATAAAGAATAACTACTTTTATTTATTTTTTTAACAACAAGCAAAGAATAGTTTTCATTAAATTCAGGGCTAATAGCAAATTTCCCCTGAGCAGAGAGGCTCAGGCATTACTACCCTCAAATACATAAAAAGGACAGCCAATCAGCAAGCTTGCTCTGTTGTTTTGTAGACTGCAGGGCTAAAGGGACCGCCTTGCTGAGCACTTTGCACTTCCATAGAAGTGCGGCCTTAGAAAAGCAGTGGGACAGAATTTCGTTCAACTGATCTACAGTACAATTCTGGTTCGGAAGTATTTCAGAGTTCCTGTATGCATAGTTCTATGTAAATGGCATCGGGTACTGAACACGGCCTCCAGCGGCAAATCAGCTGATTGTTGACCGCAGCTAAGAGAACACGTCATTTCCCACGTAGCGGGACAACAGCAAATAGCAAGAGCGAATCTCTGGCTTTTGCTCGACTGAATGGCAGTTTGGGACGTTCTTCTGTCCAATACAGAGTTCTGAACACAGTAGTGTTGGGGGCTCAGGTCGTTAAGGTCCTAATGCTGCATAAAACTGCATTTTAGAATGCAATAACTTATTGCAATAATTTGCTGTCTTTTTAAATCGAATTAATCTAATCTTTTAGCTTATGGGGGTAACATTTTTTTTCTTCTTCAATTTAATTCAAACAAATAGACATACCAGCTTAGCTAACATATCACACCTCCACGAACGCTCACTGTGATGTGTAAATGAACAGGAAATTCTTTCACTGCTCTTATTCAATCAACCAACACAAATAAATACACGCCAAGGACAACACACAAATGCCGCAAATCTGTAAATCTCTGGTTTAAATATCAGTAGTCAAATTAAAGCATGGATGTAAATCGCTGAAACTAATCAGAACATCTGACGCGGAAAAACAATAAGCTAAATAAAATCCGGAAAACGTTTCCATAGTTGAGTTGGAATAACTCAAAGAAGAAGTTTTCAGTTGAGTCAAGAATTACAGTGGTAGATCTATGAAGAGAGGTGTTTGAATTCCACCCACCATTCCACGTGAGCTGAAAGTAGATTTAAGGAGTAATACTTCCTCTTAAAGGGCAGCAGGGAAACCCCTCAGTCTGAAAAAAAAGGTCAGGCACTGTAAGTCGAAGAAAGAATCCATTAGATTTTATGAAACCTGCATCAGCCCCCTTCATCCATACCAGATCAGTGGATCTGCTGACAGTCTGGAGCACCATCTCCTTCTCCAGTGAAACCCCTTAAACCAAAGAGAGGACCCTTGCTTGAGTTCCTGACAGCAAAACAGCAACTAGCTATGGTGCAGTGCCATCTCCTCCAGTTACAATACTCTGGCCACATGCAAGTCTTAGTATGGCTATATCCTGTGGTCGTCTTCTCATTTACGCCACACCTGGGAGTCTGGAGACCGTTCTTTCACGCCCTGTCAGTCATTCGCATTCATCCGGAGCACAGTTACGCTGATCTAGGACGTTTTTCTTTCGGCTTTTGGCTCCTTAAGATGCTAGAAGCCACCTCAAATCCACCACTTTCGGAAATACCACACTGAAGTAAACGTCTGGTCTCTGAGAAGTGTTACAGTAATGAATCTGCAAAAAAAAAAAAAAAAAAAAGTGACCACAACACCATTCCCTTGCCTCCTTGTTGTCTTGTGATTGCTAGCAAGCAGAAGAGCACTGCAGTAGATCAGAGGAGTATTGTAAGAGATCTCAGTCCAGCAGGTTTCCA
Source organism: Salminus brasiliensis (assembly GCF_030463535.1). Classification (NCBI taxonomy): domain Eukaryota; kingdom Metazoa; phylum Chordata; class Actinopteri; order Characiformes; family Bryconidae; genus Salminus; species Salminus brasiliensis. The sequence continues at coordinate 23,613,479 of NC_132881.1, read as the reverse complement.
TGTTCTTGCGCTCTAGTAAGGCTGTCCTTGCGGTGCAGGTGATGGACTCCCATCCTTTTGGGGCTCTTGTGAGGTCGACTGGAACCACTCTGGAGCTGGTGTCGTTGAGACGGGGGCTTGTCCGTGTAATCCTCCAGACCAGCGAGGGCCCTGGACCCGATGGCGGGAAAATCCTGCGGCAGGACATCCCGCTCTTCAGCAGAGCTGCCTGCTGAGCCGGTGTCTTCAGCGAACTCCTGACGCTTTGCAGAAGCTGGGCTGGTTTCCACCGTAACCATTGTATCACCACTGGCGCCATCCTCGTTGTCAACGGCCATCAGCAAGCGTTCGCTCTCTTCATGGGAGAAGTCACCGCCGTACTGTCCCCGTTTGGACCGCAGGTCTGCAACGCTGCTGGTATCCGTGTCCAGGCTGGACTCGCGGCTCGCCGTCCAGCTTTGAGCAGAGGAACCCTCTTCCCCATCTGAGTAGGCACCACGTAAGATCCCATGGTCTGCAGCACCTCTACCTGACTTGCTGTTGCGACTCCTCTCGAGTTCCTTTACCGTCTCACTGCTGAAGGACGTCCGGTTGACCAGGGTGCCTTCTGAGGATGGAGCCATCTTCTCCACAAACATTCGCTGCCAGTTGGCGAGCAAGTCCTCTTCAGAACTCCCTGAGCTGGCAAAGGCACTCGGTGGCTGCGGCGGGCTGCTGAAAGGGCTGGACTGGCTAGAGAGAGGGTCGGTGATGTCCGTCTGCTGGGGGGTTCGCGGGAGCGATGCATGCCCTCCACCTGAGGAGAAGAATGAGGCCACGCTTAGAAACACTACTTAGATCAGTTTTGATACATTTTTATTATTTATTTATTTTATTTCCACCCTTACCTGACGAAGAGGAGGTCCCGGAGCGCCAGCCTCCATCAGACACAGCGGGGCTATTGGGGACAGTACGCTGCCGCTCTCCCGCCTCTTCATCGTTTTGCACCAGGCTGAGAGAGATGGCCTGGCGCGTGGCGTAGGTACAGTTGGGCAGCGGGCTGTTCTTCGGGATCTTCACCTTGTCATCCGAGGAGAACTCTATCACCTTGCGGCCAGGGTAAAGAGGGTGTGGAGGTGGAGGGGCGGGGTAGGGGTTAAGCTTCTCAAAGGAGGGTGCCATGTCATCAGCTGACGGACCGTCTGGACCGGCCTGGATGCGACACATGCCGTTGACATGCTGCTGATCGGAAGCAGTGCCGCTGCTCTGTCTAGCATGTCCAGGACCTCCGTTCTCATTCTGGGGTCCGGTCATGTCAACGTGGACAAACACGTCTTCGGCCACCGGTCGACCGGCACTGCTGCTGGACTGGGCAGAGTTGAGCACAAGTGGTTCAGGTTTCTCAAGCACCCGAGCGATGACTGAGGTGGGCACAACATCTGCAGGTGTCAGACTCAGCGTGTCTGGATCCTGGCCCTGGGCTCCTTGAGGACTCTGGCTCTTGTCAGGCAGGCTGCTCTTCATGTGCTTATTCACCATCTCCTGCAGTTCATATGGCAACTGGAAGGCAAGATGGAAATGAGACTTTTACACATATTTTTCAAGGCAAAGCAAGCTTGGATTGGACAAATATGGACTGGACTTAGTCCTTAATAAAAAAAAAATTACAAAAAAAAATAAAAATTAATAAACCTTATGATTGGCCTCTAACAGTAGAGCCTACAAAGTTATCACCATTCGTTAAGGTACGAATCAAGACTGTGACGATATAATTATGTCTACTCATAAAAACTGTTGAAATTCCATTTGTACCCCATACAATGACATAAGTCCACCTCAACATAATTGTACCCTGCCTCAATGACCCCAATTACATATATGAGGAGCTGGGTAGACAGGAGCCTCTCTGTTCTGCTTCTCGAGATGTGAATGGGCTGGTAAATGATACTCATCCATAGGGGAACCGCTATGAAGGCTATCTCCCTATCAGGAGGAGCAGGACACTGCCTCCTCCTTTTATTCAAAAACTCCAGATTTTTTAACATAAGATGCAAGATTAATGACGAGGTAAAAGATCACGTCAAATTAGTTCTTAACTAAAGTGCTGCGAGGGCGAAAGAGAGAGGGAGGAGAGGGAAAGAAAAAAAAAAAAAAGGTATGTAAGGCCTTCATTTCATGTTGCTGCCTTGACTGGATAAAGCCAGGCAGGGCTATCGATTTGTGGAAAACAGACAGGGACAATCAGTAAACGCACAGCACAGCTCAGCTGATGCCTTAACGATCCTGTGGGGGTAGCGAGTGGCCTGCACCCCCCCAACCCCCCAACTTCCTCTTGGTGCGAGGCCATAGAAGATCAATGCGTCCAGGCAGCGTTTCCGAGCGCGACCCCTGCATGGCCTTCTAGGTCAGGGATCTACATGCTGTGCCCTGTGCTATACTTTCCCTACAAGGGCAGAGTGAACATACAGCACAGCCTACACAATCAACTTTCCCATCCGGTGTCTGCAACTACAAACCACACATTAGCAATGTAGCATAGCACCCGCGTAGCACTGGCAATCTTATTCACTCATCCCAGCTGATCCATCACACAAGCTCTCAAACGCTGTAGATCAAGCTCAATACAATAATTTACCTATTAACATGATCATATCAAATGTACACAACTGTCTCCTTACAGTAAACAGAGTGAATCCAGCTAGACATCCAAAGTTCGCTACTTCAATTTTGCATTGGTGATACGAGGCCAAGGAAACTAGTAAAAGGACATTTGGCAACCCATCAGCACTGTGAAAACAGCATGCCTAAATCATCATCAATATGCTACACAATCTGAAACAGACTTCATACTATATTTTATAGACTATTATCTACAACAATGAATTAAAGTATGGACAAAAAGCTACATCACACTCAATTTTATGTATTTTTGCCAATATTTAGCCCATTTCCTTCCCAATTTGGACCGCCACAGTACCGCAGCGAAGCGATGTGGGAAGAGAGTGCCGTCTACCCACCCATGAGAGAGCAAGGCCATGATGCTCTCTCGTGGCCTCTGCTGCTGAAGTCTAGCAGCATTACCAGTATTCGAACCAGTGATCCTCTGATCATAGTAACAGCGCCTATACAGAACCGTATTGCCATTCAGAGTTAACTTTGAGTCTTGTGTGGTTTCTATGTGACATCCATCAGAGTAGACTTTGCACAGTGCTAACCGGTGGTTGTATGCTTCCATTCCTTGATCGCTCTAGACTGTGAGAAAAGACTTAAATGACTGCTTGTAAAATAATGACCGTCTCTCAGCCTATCCCACTCTTTAAATGCTATGCCAAGAGAGGATGGCTTTTAAATATGATGATCTGAAGGATGGTGTTTATTTTATTATTATTATTTTCTTATTAAAACTCTGTGGAAGACCAAAACTCACAGCTTAATGTCCAAATAATGAACAAGCAGATTTATATTGTCTCAAAGCTAAAAAATGATCTGGGTTCATACCTTATTTGCTAATGCAAAATTTCTATTGAAAAATGTGTGCAAAGATACGCTATATGGACAAAGGTTTTGGGACACCTGCTTATTCTTTCTTTGTTTTTTTTCCCCAAAATCAAGGGTACTTTTAAAAATGAAAAAGTGTATGTCCTGCTTTTGTTGAAGTAACAGTCTCTGCTGTCCAGGGAAGGCTTTTTATTATATTTTTGAACATTACTGTGAGGATTTTACTGCATTCTTTAGTAAGAGCATTTGGATGTTCTATGATCACCAACCCACCTCACCCCAACAGTAATGGATGAAGCAACAACATTCCAGAGAACAGTTGAAAGCAGCTAAATGCATTCGTTAGACAGGGTGTCCACAAACATTTGGACACATAACGTATGCACGTATTCATCAGTGTGGAGCAGGCCAAGTGCCGCATGCTCTCCCTGCAGCGGTCGTGCATCTGGTGGTAACTGAGAAGGTTTGATTTCCATCTCCCTGCTGATTGGTGGTATGGGCAGGCACGACTGCAACCTGCCCCCTCCCATCCTCTTATTTGAACAGGAGGCTGACTCAGTGCTGCTTCACGGCGTCTTCACATCCGAACACACAAGTGTGCACCCATTCCCGGGTGGCACATGTAACCATGGTTATCAGCGTTTTGCTTGGGCCAGCTTTTATCCGCCTCAGTCAGCAGCGCTGTTCTTCTTCCTGCATCCTTCCCCAGCGGTGGCTGGTGGGAGGAGGTTTCCCCCAACAGCACAGACTTGCGTTTTGCGCCTCCTGTAACATCACTATTGTTGTCCTGCAATCGAGACATCATCTAAATATAGCGCCTCATTATAACTGCATTCTTCTCCGGAGAGACAACACAGTAACTACTACTTTGTCAGCGACTGACTGGAACATAATGGATCTTACCATTTCTCTGCTTTTTGAGGGCTGTTCAAGGATACACACACACACACTTGATACCTCACCCTATCACTTCACAAACAGCAGAAGCCTTGGGAGAGGGCAGCACTGCTCTGGCTAATTAAATGTCTCTGGGAAATAACAAATTGCTCTCATTTCCTATCATTATGTCACCACTTTCCATATGAAAAGGTTTGATTAATACGCACCAAATAAATCTGCATGTGATTATTCACCCGGAGCGGGACAGACCACCGGAGAAGCAGCACCGCTCCTGAAGCAGGTTAACCTCAGCACAGGCTGCTGCCAGACTAATGAATCAAGCCAGGGTGAGGAGATAATTTAGGCAATAAATAATAGATCTCCTAAAAATAGGCCTGCCCTACGACACCCACCTTCTCCTGCAGGGAGGGCCGGCTGTAACAGGCCGGCACAAAACAGGACACCTGGGATTAGTCACGTCATGCAATTCATAAACAAGCACATTAAAGAGAGGTGACATGAGGTGGCTCCTCCGATTAACGACAGAGAGGAAAACCTTGCCTCATCTACGCTTATTCAACTGGGCGCAACTACAAAACAAACAGAACTGCAGAGAAGCTGTTGCTGTCAAAATTATTTTTTTTTTTATACCATTTGGCAGTGTCTGCTGGACTTTCTATTGTGTGAGTACTTTCTGATCAGTGGACCATTCAATTAACGAAGAATTTGGAGCTATTTTTGGGGCTCCTGGGTGGCGCAACTGTCTAAGCGTCCAACTTTATTAGTCTGCTTTATTGCCAAATTAGCTCCAAGCTAAGCACAGCTTCACACAGAGATCCAACCACAACAATTCTGTACAATATGGAGGACCTTTTGGGGACCAGTCTTCTAGTTAAGCCCCAGTCATGCCTGAAATCCGGATGCAAACTGGATACAAATGTCTAGTGTGATCATGTCTTTAGTGCCAGTTTAAAAGAAGACTTTCAATCATGAGCTTGTCCTCATCCTCCCATCACCGGTGGCCTCATGTGACATGACAAGTGGGTGTGATTGGCAACGACTAACTGGAGAAGAAAGTGGATGAACTGAAGAAAAAGTGACGGAACAACCCTCACTGCAGCAACAGTACTTCCCTCCTTAGCTTGTATCGATAAACAAGAAAGCTAGTTTCCGTCTTTCCTGGCCTTAATCCACAAAAGAAAGAAAGAAACAAACAAACAAAAAAGCTGCAACTGCTCCAGAGATTTGAAGAAACCGGACGTAGTTTATACAAAAGAAACTATGAAAGAGGCTGTGTGCAGCCTTTCGATAGGCAACAGGGTGTACTGTGATGAAGCGTCAATTCCCCTGGGCCCTGTTCTCTGCCATGGCTCTGATAAAGGCCTGTTAACTCCCTGGCTCCTTTACACTGACACACAGCTGTCCATCACTCGGACACCTGCTGCTGCGTCGGGGCCCGCGGATAAACACAAAGGCCAGGCAGACTTATGCGTCTGGGTCTTTGACACCTTGTCAATAACTCACCTCAGGTCTGCTGGCCAGCCTGCCTTTGTCCAAGGTCCAGCTTAGCTCTGCAGTACGGCTATGCTTACCTGATTTCATGACATAAAGACTGGCATAAAGCCTCTGCTCCATCCCAGACTTTGGCTGTGACCGAAATACGACCCTATTTCTTATTACGGCCGCATCATGAAACGGATTGTGTGCGCCCCCCCACATCAGCTGAATGTATACCAGCGTGCATTGTGAGTCTCTTGTTACTAAGCAACTGATGGAGAGCCGTTACGTGATGATGGTGGCTGCTGAGTCCCTGAAAAACAGCTCTGGGTAATTAAAGGACCTGAAAACATCTAATGATGAATGCATTTAATTGTTTTGAGGAGGGAGGTGGGCCAAAGACCACCTAGAACAACTACAGGAGTCCTATAAGAAAGAGTGGGTGTAAGATGGTACCGACCTAGTAGTGACTTCTTCTAGTGTATTACTGTGTAAACGTGGTACTGTATGTGGTGTGCTTATGATGACACGGCATAAGTATGTTTACCTGCTAACTGCTAAGCTAGCTCCAAGCCAAGTTGCCACCTATCTGTCAGTTCTATACATCTGTTGTTGTGCTGGTGTGTGCAGTACTGGCCCCCACCAGTATTACTGGGTGTTTTCACATTAGTGTAGTTTATGGTTGGCTAATTAGCTAACGATAGCATGCTAACTGCACCAAAATTAAGTACTTTTTGGTGAGCAGGCTTCTTCTACAGCCCTTTTCACACCCATGTCGACATTTGTGACCTCTTCAGATGCTCAGGCCTTTCTGCATGGCAAATTATTTCCTGTAAGCTTTTGCATACAACTGTGTGTGTGTATATATATAACAACACTAATGAAAGAACTCTGATGACAGACTGCATGCTGAAAACCACTCCTGCTTCAAAAAGTCACAGGGCCATCATCCCCTCTCTCTTCCCATTGTCCAAGTGTGTTACCGCAGAGCGCACAACACATTTAGGCTGCTCCCACAGGTAACAGCAGGAGCGTGTGGGCTGAAGGAAATGGGAGCCTTTAGTGGGCAAACCAGACACACTTACATCTGCAAACTTGTGATTCCTGAAATGGGACTTGTTGCACTTCAACAGCTGCACGGCCAAATTGCAGTCCTGGCGGTAGCGCTCCTAAAGAAGAAGGGGAAAGGTAGATTAGCGCAGGCTCACAAATTAAAGAGTAGAATGACGAAACAAATCATAGTCAAAGATAGTTATACGCATATCTGTATATTTGTCCATCTATAGCCTTTGCCTTTTAAACATATTGAAAAACATACACACATATAAACAATACTGAGAGATGGAGGGGATTATTACTAAACACACACAACTGAAGAAATGCATTTTAGTTCAATTATTTAGTAAAATGTAAATATATATATATATATATATATATATATATATATATATATATATATATATATATATATATATATATATACACATACACACACACACACACACACACACACACACACATACATACATATACATACACACAGGCTTACAATAGACATTTTTTTTTCTTTATCCTAAAATCTACAATGAATTCCCCCAAAATAGTGTGGTGGGTGGAGTTGAATGCAGTTTCCTGTCTGAGAGAAATCCAAGGAGAAGACATCTCCACAGAAAGTCTTCTGAGGTATCAGCTATGAGTGACTGGTGGCTAATCTGCACAAGAAGATTAAGCGCTATGCTTTAGTGACAGGAACAGACAGCTAACCGGTCCCTCACATTCTGTAATTAGCTCCCCACAGCCCTGCCGCACACATGCACTCAGTGAGCAGGTGGAATCAACAGTTAAAAAAAAAAAAAAAAAAAAAAAAATAAATCAAGTTGAGCTGCATAGAGTCACTCTGAATTTCCTGAAGGCATAAAACCAACACGGTAATATTTATTCAGGATCCTGCCAAAGACAGTCATAATAATGTACACAATCTAGGTAAAGCTGGTCGATCTATTGTCCATACAAGTATACTGGTATAGGTGTCACACAACAAATACTGCGTGCACACAGACGCTCTTTTGAGTGTCTGAACTTTTCAAACCTTGAAAAATTGTACGCCAACCAATAAATCAGTCAATAAAATCAATGAAATCTTGATTTGCCCATTTGCTTTAAGAGGTCTTTCAATGCTCCAGGTATGCACACTTCTAGATGCGTGTTGTGTAGTTTGTAAGTACATTTAGCCATAACAATACAAAAACAATGGCATGCAAAAGTTTGGGCACCCCATGTCTGACCGTGAATAGTTAAGTGAGCAGAATAAGAACCGATCTCCAAAACCCATGAAGTGCAGGATGAGGATAAGAATTCTTTTCAACATTTGAAGCAAGATTAGTGTATTGTTTTTGTTTTCGTACAATTTAGTAAAAAGAGAACCTCCCCGCAAAAGTCTGGGCTCTCCAGCCATAATTAGCTTGTTAGGGCTATGGCTTGTTCATATGTATCGTTAGCAAAGCTTTATACATAATGAGACTTCTCAAACTTTGTTCCAACAGTCAGCAGCCATAGGCTCATATTAACAGCTGATTAGGTCTCCAAAAATTAAAATAACTGATGACCACAAAGTAGGAGAAGACTACAAGAAGATAGCAAAGTGTTTCAGGAGTTTCCTTAGTTCATAAAGGAATTATGACATGACTGTCTAACATCTAAACGAGCCTGAAGCATTTTTGATATGAGTCCTGTGGACTAATGAAGATAAAAATACAATTCTTTGGAGAAAAAGAGGAGCAGAATTTCATGGAAAACACACCTCTCCAAATGTTAAGCACAAGGCGTGACTCTCATGCTCTGGGCTTATTTGCATTAACAATTATGTACAGGCTGTGATACCTGCCAAATAAGACATTACCAGGTACTGGGGACTATGCAGGGTGCTCAAAACTGCTTCAGGCCAATTTGCTTTTTTTGGCATTTTAAAACTGCAGACTTTATACCTTTTGGAAGGTATCAGGTTATCTTTTACTACTTACAGTAACCAAAGAATTGCATGACATGACATCATAAATAGGTACAAAATGTACTGCATTGAATCTCATTTACTGGATGCTTCAAGTAAAATACATAAAAAAAGAACTGTTAAAAAAACATATTAAATGCATAACAAGCTTTCTTTCTGGAAATGAGGTTCAACAATCAGCAATTGCTTTAACATACAGTATAAGTACTCCAAAAGCATGGGTTCATTAACTCTGCTAATGTAAACCCAAATGTCATCAGATACAATGCTAATTGGAAAAGTCTGTGATAGTGAATAATAGCTGTAGCAGCCAGCACTTTATCTAGCCACAGCCAGTCAATCCAGAGTGCAATAATACACTGACTGATTAATAAAAAAAATAAAAAATAAAAAAAAAGTTGTATCCAGACTTAATCAAAAAGTACAGGCTGTCTAATGTAAAAGTGCTGTTTCGCCCTGCAGACCTCTATCAGGCAGAAATCAGCTGCTGGGCTGCAGACACATCTGACAATGCAGTTTTATGAAAGCTTAGCAGGAAACCTCTTAATGCAACTTTCAATTTTCAGCTCCAGCGGTTACCATTTTGAAGTTATACTACAGAGCTGACTCTGGCGCACTGTCTGACACACACACACACACACACACACACACACACACACACACACACACACACACACACACACACACACACACACACACACACACACACACACACACACACACACACACACACACACACACACACACACAGAGCTTGCCCATACATTCAGTTCCTCCAGCTTGTCGATTGTGTTCTTGGCATCCACAAGCTTGTTGGTGAGCTCCACTATCTCCTGATCCATGGTCTTCTTGTCTCGCTCCACTTTCCGAAGCTGCAGGAGACACAGAATGAACAGACATTAGCATTTGCTCTCTAAGCACTTCTCTGAGGGGAGCAGGCAGACACTTAGCTAGTGGCTGGGCTGCTCTGCTTTAAGTAAGAGCAGACAGTCGTTTCCTCATCGATTCGCCATAAAACTTCCAGTCTCTCATCTTCGTCTCTCTGCTGACGGTGTCAGCACAAAAACAAAATGATTACAAAGAAGAAAAAAAAGAAAGAAAGAAAAAAAAAAAAACTTAACAGCCATCCTTTCAGCTTGAGAGCATGGCTGAGGTCAAAACTGGAGCAGGAACAAGGAACAGACATCGACTTACATAAACAGATCGATTCCACGTCGCCCATAGATAAAAAGCCCAGATGAATCATTCTGCTGAATCATCTGAGCGAGCAAGACTCTCAGCCTTCTCTCAATCTCTCAAAGTCTGGACTTTCAGAAATAACCTCAGCTCCAAAATAAACCCTGACTGAATTCATTAGCACTGATGACACTGTCCATGAACAATGTGCTTTACAGGATGTGATCTCAGAATATGATAGCAGTCACAGAAAAGTGGGGAAACATCATGAGACAGACAGACCTGAAAGTGTAATGACGTGTGGTAATGTGGGAAACGACTTAGCTTATGATGAGAAAGGCCAGTAAATTCTGTAAAAGGAGAAAAATGGGCAATTAAAGCGGGGGAAGCTGGAAGCTGGAGTATTTATTTTTGGATTATTTCATTTTCTTTGTGCAGTTCAGCTACAAAAGTGCTGTTCATGTACAAACGACATTATTAACATTAACGTGTGCAATTCAAGGCCTTCCTAAGCCCAATTAATGAGGTATCAGTGCTGTTACAGCTGCCGAGAACACAAGCAAAAAATGGAAAACAAACGGCCTTGGTCTGTCAAGCTACAGTAAAAAAGAGGGTGGTGGGACGCAAATGGGGCACAGTGGCACCTACTATCCAATAAAGGGGCCTAAAAAGTCTGCTGCTGAAGACAGTACTAGTCTTCAACTTCCAGTGGACCTAAGAAAAAAATGGCTGTGTTACCTTATTTTTACCTGACCGTTTATGTTCACGACCATCTGTCACATCATGAGGTCTAACTAGCAATAGCAAACAATGGTACAGTCTTTTCAGATTTAGCTCCCATCACCCTATACGAGACACAGTTGATGGAAGACGGTGTACACTAGTCCCTGAACTGTAGAAACCACAGGTTTCTCACAGCTTTCCACTTTCTTGTGGGCACTAATTACGTTTGTTCTCTGCTCTTTTAGTTGCTAGGAAATTTTATTCCGTTAGCAGTTCCTAATTACAATTGGTGACATGCCTCAGGTCTCATTTGCTAAAAACGTATTGGCATTAGGATTTGCCAAAGAGTCCTATGTCTGATTAGCTAAAGAGACAGTGTTTACTACTTCTGCAAATTACAAAAACTGGCCAAGGGTGCTCAAACTTTCGTGACAACTGTAGCTTCCTGCATCTTGCTGTCTTAATCCAGGCTCAGTACCTTTCCTTAATAAAGCCACGTCTTATATGGATTTATGACATCATTTTTGCCACAAAAGGGCGCGCCCCCTTGCTTGGGGGTTTAGTTTACCACAAAGCATGAATACATTAATTCCAGTGTTCCAACAGCATAAACATTCCCCAAATCTCTAGTCTGGAAAACGTCCATATCAATTAGCAATGCTGTGCAGATCCAGCTGCTCTGTGTGTGTGTGCTCACAAAACAGTGTGGAAAGGTTCATCTGTCACATACACAAACCTCCATCTCTGCCATCAGCACATTATCATCGCTTATGACTGTGTACAAAGTCAGCGTCTATTATGGACCCGCTGCAAGTTCGTACTGAGAACACGGAGAGACACTGGATTTAATTGGATTGAGTGCAGCATCACAAAAGTGAAGAGCTAAGCAGGTCTGTGCTGCCCAAAATGTAACTGAAAGGGGTGTGTAATCAGATGGCTGCACATTATGCTCTTTAAAATAAAGAAATAAAAGACACTGAATAAACAAGACATTAGAACTAGTTTCTCATCAGTAGCATCATATTGGTTGACAGATGATGCGTTTTTAGCGAGATCTGTGAATATATTACGGAAAATATCAATTGTTTGAGTTCTTCCCAAACAATAGGATCATTTCTACATTCAGCGCTGCTGGAAGGTTCGTGAATCCTGCATACAGTACCAGCATTTCTGTATTTCTGCATAAATTTGAGCTGAAGTGTGATTAGATCTTCATTACTAGTCCTAAAACTACATAAAGAGAACCTTATTAAACAAACTTGCAGATATTATTAATAGTTTTTATCTTTATAAATTGAGTAAAAACATGGTCTTCTATACATGAACTGCTTGGAACCTTTTCCAGCCTGGTGAGCATCATGAATCTCAGGAATCTCCTGTTTAAAAGGCATGACACACTTCCTGAACCTCAAACCTGTGTGTAGTAAATAGCAAAGCATATGCTCTAGAAACCTGAGAGGGCCTTCTAATCTCCTAAATGCCATTCTCTTGATTGAAACACTTGACTGTGGTTACCCCTTTAAATGAATGCACATTCCTAGTGGTAACTATACCTTTTCCTGACATTTAATAAATGATCACTTTGCTCAATAAATAAATGTTACAATACATTTCTTTTGCATAATTTGCTTAATCTGGATCTATATTTAGATTAGGGATTAGCGCAGGACCTGATCTGGTCAAATTTATTCAGACATACAAAGAAATTGCAAAGGGTTCACAAAAATGTTTTAGTGGCGTTCTATAACAATAATAAAACTTTGTAACATAACATTTTATGAGTAAAGTCTTCGTAATTAACAACACTCGCAATTCTGGGTAAGTGTTCCTCAAGTGCCTAGTTAACCCCTTACCACAGCGAGACTTATTACATGCGAAGGTGTGTTATTCAGTAACTACAGGGACTTCTGTACAAACTGGTGGAACTAACAGAAGTTCGTAATAACGCTTTCAGCCCATCTGTGGGCTTTTTAAGGAGTTAAAGAACTTCTTATTAACCTCCTGTGAGAGGTTCGCACATTCACAGGCTATGTCTAATCTTAGGCTAAGCGAGGCCTTGTAACAGGGAATAGTGTCCGCATAACTTACAGTTGGAGCTACAGCTGATGTGTGGTTGGGAGAAATGCTACATGGCTGTTTAAAATCCAGCTCAATTTATTCTTGGCTTCAGAAAGAGTAGAGCCAGAGTGAGCGAGAGCAAGACTGCAGCAGTCTCCCTGGTGCTAGTCAATAAAAGAGCATTTAGCTTTACAGCTCGTGTTTGACTGAAGTGGACAAGGTGGAACGATAAAAACCAGGGCACAGAAACAGCAGCTGCTCACTGAGAGTCCATTTTCCCCTTGTGATAAAAGACATTACAGCAGGCAGCAGATACCCAGCACAACCAAACTACTGAGCATTCCAACAAGAGAGAGAGGGAGAGAGAGAGAGAGGGAGGGAGGGAAACAGCTAACAGGGTGAGAGCAGCTGGTTATGTTTGCACTATTTAAAGCTGGAGTCCAGTGGTTGAAATATCAAAAGACCCTAAACACTATGTGACCACCACACAAGGGTAAAATTTGTTTTTTGACAAAGTCTAGTGGCTTATACTTGCCTAGTGGTTCTTCTATGGCATTGCATAAGGAACCCTTTGTAGCACCATCATTTTTATTAGGAGTGCTAATAATAATGATAATAGCAGTGTAGTATATTTCAACCATTGCTCTACACACTTGGACTCTACCGTGCAGCAGAGCGATAGCGTCTGGTATCTATAGCAATCTAACCAGCAAAATTATCACATGCAAAATGAGAAGAAATGGATAAGGCAAAGGAAGCTGGAGAAGGGCATCTACACTAAAGCGGAGAGAAGAAAAAGAGCGTCACGCAACTGCATAGACCCATGTTTGACTGACGGCAGCCTGATGATGATGAGGATGATGGCGATGATGATGAGAAACCCAAGTCACAAGGCAGCATGAGTGGAGAAAGAAGAAATAAGAGGAGAGACACAGAGACAAAAAGCAATGACAGGAGAAGAACACAGTATGATCATGAGTACAGCCAGTCTTCCCCTGCTTTAGGCCTACATTTGGAATGTTTGGCAGGAAGCCCTGCCTTCCAAAGAGTGTCCTGAGAGCACCTGAAAAGGTAAGGTTAGGACAACTGTGCTGTTCTGCCAACGCAATGCCTAAGCTGCCAACATCGCATTACCTGTAATGCCACCTGCACAACATGTGACTGGAAAAGCTTTCAGCAGGAGACACTAATAAGAGATGCAATAGTGTAAAACTGGAATTCAGGTACCGTACCCTCTGATGGTGAGCCTGTACAGAAGAAAAATACCTACTTGTATGACAAACATACAGACTTGTTTGTAGCTGTTTGCAATAAACCAATCAAACAACAAAGTGCCTTCTCTAAATTCAACACAAAATACCACTATTAATGACCACTGCAGTCTGAGAATTACTCTAATCTCCTAAATAGAATCCTACATAAGAGTGCACATTTCCAAATCTGGTGGCAAGCCAAGGGCTTCATTAGCTACATCAGGTGTGCCCGAGATAAAACACATCTAATATCTAGATTGGCTTAGAGTTTGTTGTCTTAGGTTTGATTGCATGTAAGAAATATGGTCAACTAAAGAGAACAAAAGTTCAGAAGAGATCAGTGCCTTCACAAACAAAGAAAACGATACAAAAAAGAGAGCAAAGCACCTTCCTAGAGATAGAGAGCTGAAAGCACAGTTTACAAGAAACACTGGGTACACTACCTGGAGGTACCAGAAAGAGGAAGCTATCTACAGCTGCCACCGGATTCCCGAGGACAGTAAGGCGCACACTAAACGGTCTCCATGCATCGACACCTCTACTCCAATCTGAATCCTATCAAGACCAAATAAATAAGCTTCAGAGGTTTTAGGATTCTGTTCTGTGCAGTGGTGAAACAAAACTAGAACTTTTCAGGCCTGTGGATCAGTGGTATGTCTAGAGAAGGACTATTGAAGCATTCTCTGAAAAGATCACACCGCCTACAGTGAAGCATGGCCATCGCTTTGTCAAGTGATGCTCTGGGGCTGCTTGCTTTGCCTCCACATGACAATGGTCCCAAGCATACCTCAAAAAATCTACCAAGGCTTGATTTCAGAAGAAGTCCTGGAAGATTCTGGACTGGTCATCACAGTTACCTGAATTGAACCCCATAGAAAATCTTTGGTGCGATTTGTAGAAGGTGTGTGTATTAGTGAACTGGAGGCCATTGTCCATGAGGAATGGGCTATGATTGGTCAAGAACTCTGCAGAAAGCTGGTGTCTGGCTGTGGATCATGTTTTGCAGGTCATAACAGCAGAAGGCTGCTCTACAAAGTACTCAAGATGCTGGTCAGGAAGGGGTTGTATAACTCTGAGACTGCAGTGGTCATAAAAAGTGGCATTTTGTGTTGAATTTAGAGAAACACTTGCTCTATTTGTTGTGTTGAGATATTTAAATTGGTCTTGTTTGATTGGTGTACACGGCTGAAAATTGCATTTGGCTAATTTGCCTAAATTTGCAATGGGAGTTGAATCATTTCAATTGCAACTGTACAGCCTAATTTCCATAGTACTCCTCAAGGAAGCCCAGTGTTGACAATTGACATGCATTTATATTCCTGCATTTATCTACTGTTACTGTTTAACTGTGTTTATTGTAACAATGCTTTTCAATCATTTAACACTTCCTATGACTTACACATGCAGTACATATTAATAACAAAGACTTCACAAAACCTTACTTCCCTTAGGCGTCGATAACGGTTCATACCAATGCACAGATAGCCTTGAACAGAATGTGTGTGGGGTATACGGCCTGAAATGAAAATGGCATGGTGCCTGCCCTTGATATTAAAAGACGTCCAACACAACGGCTCACTAGGGGTGATTTTGCAGACTGCCTTAGAGGGATGGGCATGTAAAGTCTTGTGATCTGAGAGTCACTTTAGCACATTTCACTCCAAAGAGGTTTGATTACATTAGCATTTGAATGGCACTGAAAGGACGAAGGACGTACAAATTGTGTAGGCTTCGAACCTCCTGTCCCTCATCAGTCAGAAAACCTTCGAAGCACTTAACAGTAAATCCTGATAAATACCAGCAGTTCTGATAAATATTTTGCAGGATGTGTGCTGGCTTCACAGCGTGCTTTACAAATATTTCAATAGCCCTGAGCTGCCTATTAAATCACAACCTCAACGTCATCACAACTGGAGCCGCTCGTGCTGACTCAGGTCTATCCGACACTACCATTAATGGGATGTAAAACCATTCCAGCAAAGGCGGTAATCAATCACCTGTTCTGGCATTAGGAAATGGGGAACTGCTGCCCAGCACAATAGAGTCTAGAGGCGCCTTGTGAAGAATATCAGAGGCTTTAAAAACGCACTGCCTCATTAGCCTCATGTGACTGATTATTTCCAATTCAGAAAACCAAGATTTGTCAGTCTTCAAAGCCTTGATGAGACAGACGGGACTTAATTCAATTAGAGGCTAACCTGACAGATCTGTCAGAGTTATCCGCTCGGACAAGCAGACCACAGCCATGCGTGGTCAAGCATGGCACTTGACATTTGATTTTGGAGGATCGATTGTTTTCCTGAAGAGGAAGCAGTACATCTGCCTCTGTTTACTGTGACTGGACCTCAAAATATAATTGAGGTGGGCAGGAGCGACTCTAGGAATGAAAAATTAGGTGGCCACAGGGTGGCCTGTGCTATTTAAGGGGTCCAAAGTCTATAAGAAGACATCTAGAGAAAATTACAATGAATACGAATCAGAATATCGTTGCTGAAGGAAAGGTGGACAAGATGCTATAAGAAAGTGTGTCTACTTTGGTCCTTTTGTAATATCAATACAAAAGCTAACTGAAATACCTGGAAAAAAATGTTCCCCGACAGTAAACCTAACAGTAACATGGATAAACACCTGTATGGATCACGGGCGTGATCATTTACAGTCAGCCATGTTCCTCATGTGTCCCTATAAGATTTTGATTGGAGCTTAACCTCAGCTTATGAAGAATGTAACTCCACAGGAAAAGGCACTACCATTCATTTAATATGGCTCCTATGCGTGTCTAAACATCAACACCCTTTACTCCTACGCAGGGACAGGGGGCTTCCATGCTGCCTGGCAATTTCTACAACCATTACTGTTCCCCCACTGGCTTTAACAGGAGGCAATTACCCTCATCTATATTTGCAAGCTTAGACATAGTAGCTGTATAGCTGCGTTGAGCGGGTTACATAGATCCCAGTAATAAAGCAGCAGGCTGTCTGGGGTACGATGTAAAGGGCACCATATGACACTCTGTTAAAAACACGTCACTCTCAGAGCCTAATCTGATCTCAGTGGCACTAAGTGAGACAAAGGCCCGACTCATTAGAAACCCGCTGCATATCTATTCATTACAGCGAACAACACAAACAAAGTTAATGAAAGACATCAGTCATGAAAATGAATGGCGAGAGAGGGTTAAGGGGTAAAAAAATAAATAAATAAATAAATAAAAATAAAAAATAAAAAAAATGAACGGTTACCAAGGCATGTAGCTTCTCTTCCAGGTCCTGATTAGCTCTCTGTGAGGCTGTGTAGCTGTTTTGCAGTCTGTAGGGGAAACACAAACACAAATATATAATGAATACTGCATACAATGTGCAACACCAAGCTCATCCTCAGTATCTTACTGCATCTGCTCAGGTGCTGTACCACCGAGTAATAAAGCCATTCAGCTACACAGAACACTCCACTTCATCCACTGTATTAATTTACCTATTTCATCGTTTTCCACTTAATCTTTCAGTAGTCTTGACATCTTGGATTTAGAAAAAAAGGAGGAGTACTGCAAACTGCCAGGATGGCTTCCATTTAATAAGGCCTTATTGAAGTAGCTCTGTATAAAGCAGCTATGCTGTGAAGGGCAGGTAAGAGAAGAAGGGGAAAGAGGCCCAGGTATTTCCCCTTCTCTCCCCAAGGAACAAATGGGCAGCCCTTCCCTAACACACAATGAAGTACAGATAGTGGCAGTCTCCAGTATCAGCATCAGCTTTATACTGGCAAACCATCAAAGGGAGCGAATTCTGAAATAAATCTATCCTGAAATATCATACACTACCAAAAAACTGGACTGGACCAGGTTGTACCACTGAGGGTAAATGATGTTGTTTGTGCCCTGGGAGGGCTACAACGTACCTGTACCATACATGCATTTCTGGCAGTAGCCACATAATGTTAGGAACGAGTTAGGAAGGAGTTTAATGTTAGGAAGGAGTTAGGAAGATGTTTAAAATCTAATTTTATGTATTTGCCAGCTATAAGATTAGTAAAAAAAAAAAATTGATATCAACCAATATTAAAGCATAGAGCATTTTCCTTTCGCACCCATCCTCACCACCACCCATCATTCAGTGGTAACAACAGACACCACCTCCATGGCTGCACGTGAAATATGCTCAAATGAATATGATCTAGCCCTAGTACAGGTTCTGCCTCCCCCTCCTCTTCCTGAGATACTTTTACTACTAATTTTGGCTTGTTTTACAGGTCACCCCTTTATGTTGAGGAAGGTGGGTGATAACTGACAGACCCTCATGGACTTAATTTATAATCCAAGTCTTTACATTTTAGACTATTTAGTGGAACTGCATTACTGCTCTTCTCAACTTTTAGCTTTTTCCAGTTTGCTGAGCTGATGTCTGAGTTTTGGGACACAGATCTTTTTTAGCAGTACACAAAAATTGAATATCATCTATCAATGTCATAATTTTCTTTTTTTTTTAATTTATTTAGGCTTATTCTTTATCCACAGTGTGATGAGTGTAGTGAAGTGAGATTTTTAGTGTTTTATTTGGTTGTTATATTGGGAGGTATGCTTATATTGGGAGCATATGTTGGGAGGTCCACAATATTTATTTATTTATTTATTTACTACCATGTCAAAGACCCCACTTTGAGAACCATGGCTGTAAAACATCAAAACAAAACAAAACAATATATATGTTTTTGCTCGACCTGACATTTTTTACCCACTACTCCGAAACGGCCATAATCATGCGATCAACTATAAGTACCATTTCAGCAGCGGCTGACTGACTCACTCTGCATTTCCTCCTGTGGGCCAGTGGAGTGTTTGTGCAGGTTGAGAATAGTTCTTTTAGATGACCATCTTGAGTGAAGTGCTTTAATTAAAAATAGCTGGTAAATCAAAAATCCATGTTTATAGCAAAGGAAAAAAAATCATGAATCATGTAATTTCTACAACAAAATCATTAACCTTTCACTACAAGTGATTTTCAACAGGTCTAGTAAAGAGAGAATGCCAGTAAAAGATTGAAGAGGGGGAGCCATGCAGGTTCTGCACATTTCCATTAGGATATTATTCATTATTTCTCGCCTCCCTCTTGGGTTCTCACAGCCACCTAAAATTATTTTCACAGTCACAAGAGCTGTAAATTTCATTTCCCAGCATGTATTATGCGACGACTCACAGGCCAGGCATCCAGTGTTCACTCACTGCATTTCCACAGATAATTGGAGCCCATCAGAATAAGCACAGTGCATAAGAGACGACTGTGAGGGCCATGGAGATGCACTCAGGGCTGGAGTACATTCCTGTTACAATGACAATCTATTACCTATGGCTGCCTACATAATTTTAAATGTATTCATGTCACATTAGAACGAATGCCTCTAGATTCCAGTTCAACCAGATGCCTTTCATATTACCTGCTTTATAAAGCTGTCGAGAATCGTGTTCAAGGACAAGCTTACTCAGATAAGCCATAACATTAAACACACCTGCCCTAGTGTCACCAGAACAGTTCTGACCCCCTTAAGGCATGGACTTGAAGGCACCAGAAGAGACTTCAGAAGAGGTTAGCAGCAGATCCTGGCAAGTCCTGCAAGTTTCAAGGTGGGGCCTCAATAGATCAGACTTGTTTGTCCGGCACATCCCGCAAATGCTCAATCGGCCTAATATCTGAGGAATTTGAAGGTCAAGTTCCTCAAACCAGGCGTTGCGACAACATCCACATAAACGTCAGGTCTCCCAGGCCTCCCAGCAGAATACTGGTTGTAGCATCACACTTCTTTTGCTGGCTTTTCTTCCCATAATGCATCATGGTACTTTTTGTTCCCCAGGTAAGCAATGGATATACAATCGGTGGTCCACATCGTGTAAATAAAAGAAAAAGTGATCCAGTACACCAGGTCACCTTCTTCCATGGCCCAGTTTCCGAGGCTCACATGCCCATTACAGGCACTTCCAGCAGCGCTCAGGGGTCAGCACTGGCACTCGGACACTCGACATTTCGGACATTTTGATCATAGCCAGCATTAACGTTTCAACAATTACGTGCTATAGTAGCTTCTCCGTTACGTCAGACCCCTCCCCACGGTCATCCATGAAAGCTTGGGCATCAATGTCCGTGCAGTTGGTTCCTTGGTGCATGTTTGGTAGGTAATGAGCACTGCACACCAGGAACACCACATACTACCTGCTTGATGTTTAGGAGATGCTCTGACCCAGCTGTCTAGCTATCCCAAGTTGGCCCTGGCCCCATTTTACCAGCCTACCCGACTGTTCACTTGCTGCCTAATATGAATTTCCCACCCCTTCACAGATGCAGATGTTGTAGCAAGATGATCAAATGGTATTCCCTTTACCCGTCAGTGGTTTTAATGTCATGGCTAAACAGTGCAATGCTTAATTTTAAACACTGTCCGACTGCTGAAAAGCTGCAAAGGGGACTAAACGACTAACGACTGAGGCAGCATGTTACTGTGCACTTGCGTGTCTGACTGCAAGCCATATGTGGAGCCAGTTACTTCCCAGTGACGAGAATGAGTAGGCATGTGACTGTGCTTACGTGAAAACTTGTCATGCTGGCCGGAGCCTCAGGCAATCAGGCGTATTGATTAATTGGCCACATGATATTACAAACAGCAACTCAACCAACATAACCTTGCCCCAGTTTTCAGGCAAAATGGCCACAGACAACAGCAACTCTGCCTCACAGACACTGCACATATCACCACATCACACCCCGTAGATAATCACCAAGGTTCTTTTACATAAAACGTTTAATTAGGGCCATAAATATCAATACACGATTCACACTGATGAAGATTATGGGTTCACATGAGACTGTTTCCCAGCCGAAACAGAGGACGCTTCCCCTCTTTCCCTCTGATCAATATCACTTTACTGTCAGGAGAGATTATTAGGGGTACTCTCATTCCGTAACAATTAAAATGAAATCAATTCATTAGCGAGTCCCGCTGATTCCCCGCTGAGTGCAGTCATAAACTCGCGCTGCATAATAGAACAGATCACACTGCACTTGCTGGTGGAATGCAGAATGTGTTCAGTAATTACCACCATTCGATGACCATCCTGCAATAGAGACAAATTTCCATCTGAAGGGTCCCGGGGCAGGGGCACGCTAAATCAGCTCCTCAGAGGTGAGGCGAGGATGATGAAGCACAGATAAACCACAGACGGAACAAGTGAATCAAGGAACAGATAAAGGAACAGAATAATTCTGTCTACAGCTGCATCTGCTCCAGTGTGTGTGTGTGTGTGTGCGTGTGTGTGTCTGCACAACAATCTCACACCACATCAACCGACGCGGAGGCACACACTGGGAGGCCCACAGTCATTAACTGATTGTTATCCAATTAGACTATTAGCTAAGATGGCAACTGAGGTTCGGGGCGTGGAAGAGGGGAAATGAAACGGGAGCTGCGTTGCAGTGGCCGATTTAGGACGGGAGGAATGCAGGGTAATTGAATTCGGTTTCCATCAAGGACCAGGCGAGATGGAAACGCGTTCTGATTGGAAATAAAGACAGGCATGATTGCAACAGAACTAGACACTGACTCAATCAAGGAGCCCCAGTCTGAGAAAGCCAGTGGAACATCCGTTCTGAACCAGCGCAAGTCAGGCTGGATGCTCGGGGCTCAATCCCGAGATCAGGAAAACCAGAGTCGACACAGACAGAGCTAAAGAGGTCTAAATAACTCTAGATGTAGCACCCAACTGCTAGCGATGCACTGGAAATTACAGTGATAATATTACATAAATAAAAATAATGATATACACAGTGGGGGGAAAAAAGTATTTAGTCAGTCACCAATTGTGCAAGTTCTCCCACTTAAAAAGATGAGAGAGGCCTGTAATTGACATCATAGGTAGACCTCAAATTCTGAAAATCACATTGTCTGATTTTTAAAGAATTTATTTGCAAATTATGGTGGAAAATAAGTATTTGGTCAATAATAAAAGCTCATCTCAATACTTTGTTATATATCCTTTGTTGGCAATGACGGAGGTCAAACGTTTACTGTAAGTCTTCACAAGGTTGGCACACACCGTGGCTGGTATGTTGGCCCATTCCTCCATGCAGATCCCCTCTAGAGCAGTGATGTTTTGGGGCTGTCGGCGGGCAACACAGACTTTCAACTCCCTCCAAAGGTTTTCTATGGGGTTGATATCTGGAGACTGGCTAGGCCACTCCAGGACCTTGAAATGCTTCTTACGAAGCCACTCCTTTGTTGCCCTGGCAGTGTGCTTGGAATCATTGTCATGCTGAAAGACCCAGCCACGTTTCATCTTCAATGCCCTTGCTGATGGAAGGAGGTTTGCATTTAAAATCTCACAATACATGGCCCCATTCATTCTTTCATGTACACGGACCAGTCGTCCTAGTCCCTTTGCAGAGAAACAGCCCCAAAGCATGATGTTGCCACCCCCATGCTTCACAGTTGGTATGGTGTTCTTTGGATGCAACTCAGCATTCACTCTCCTCCTAACACAACGAGTTGTGTTTGTACCAAACAGTTCTACTTTGGTTTCATCTGACCATAAGACATTCTCCCAATACTCTTCCAGAACATCCAAATGCTCTCTAGCAAACTTCAGACGCGCCCGGATATGTACTGGCTTAAGCAGGGGAACACGTCTGGCACTGCAAGATTCCCTGGCGGCGTAGTGCGTTACTGACGGTAGCCTTTGTAGCGTTGGTCCCAGCTTTCTGCAGGTCATTCACTAGGTCCCCCCGTGTGGTTCTGGGATTTTTGCTCACTGTTCTTGTGATCATTTTGACCCCACGGGCTGAGATCTTGCGTGGAGCCCCTGATCGAGGGAGATTAGCAGTGGTCTTGTAGGTCTCTCATTTTCTGATTATTGCTCCCACAGTAGATTTCTTCACACCAAGCTGCTGCCTATTGCAGATTCAGTCTTCCCAGCCTGGTGCAGGTCTACAATTTTGTTTCTGGTGTCCTTTGACAGCTCTTTGGTCTTCACCATAGTGGAGTTTGGAGTGTGCCTGTTTGAGGTTGTGGGCAGGTGTCTTTTATACTGTTAACGAGTTCAAACAGGTGTCATTAATACAGGTAATGGAGGACAGAGAAGCCTCTTAAAGAAGAAGTTACAGGTCTGTGACAGCCAGAAATCTTGCTTGTTTGTATGTGACCAAATACTTATTTTCCACCATTATTTGCAAATAAATTCTTTAAAAATCAGACAATGTGATTTTCTGATTTTTTTTTCTCATTTTGTCTCTCATAGTTGAGGTCTACTTATGATGTCAATTACTGGCCTCTCTCATTTTTTTAAGTGGGAGAACTTGCACAATTGGTGACTGACTAAATACTTTTTTCACCACTGTATATATAATAAATAAATAAAGAAATATATAATGACACCTTTCTGTAAATAATATAAATGGCTGAGCTGAGCCTTTGGGGGATTTTAAAAGATGTCCTAGGATGGAAAACCGGATTTACCTTCGCCATATGGAACTGAAACACCATGAACCTCATACACTGTTTTCTTGTTATTGAAAAAAACTCCGACATTACCGAAACAAATTTGCAAAACAGGTCAACTCCAAACCCCCAAAACTGTTACGTAATAGTATTGACTCATTATATTTACATCCCTAAAAATGTACATATCCCCAGCCCACTAGTGAAAGCCTTACAAAGCTGAACATAAGGGCTACGGGAGTGTCCCGAAGACCGCTAGCCTAAACGTTAAGCCACCTGACCGGTTACAATTTCTTCAGCTAGGCTAGCTAACCACAAATCATGCCAAGGGGACAGAAGGTGACCACAACACTACTCGGTAAGATTTACAATTTTCTTGCTACAGTACTAAGCAAGGCTAGACGGCTACTGTGATCCGTTGCGGTGACCAATGAAAGGAGAGCTAATCATTTTGTTCATGAGTCGATCATAACAGAAAAATCTGCAGGTTTCATTCTAAGGCAAAATAACAGTTGTTAATTGGCTTGTAAAACCGCATCTGAGGATCTTTTGCCCCAACCAAAGCTCACATACTTACTATTTATACTTGTAATACTCAGCAAATCAATTCTATGGCACCTTTAAAACAAGTGCAGCACTACAATAAAAAATCTACTCCATTATTCAATACGAGCCTCCCAATTCAATAGGCCTGTGTATCAATTAATACATACAGCTATCTGGAGCTCACTTCATGCACTCACTTTTAATCTGATTATACACTAGGAAGAGTTAAGAAAAGCAGTGGCTTTGTAAATGTATATTTGCTCCTGCTCTCTGTAAGTTCTTTTTTATTTAGAAAACCAAGAGTGTGTAATGATCATTACTGCATCACCTTATTATATTATCAGCATAATAGCTTCAACCTCCTTCAATCCCCCAGCATGCACACCAATTAACACCAGAACACACACAGAGCACTGCAGTCTGTTTTGTACTTGTAACAAAACTAGTAAATTAGTTGAGCAAATTATTTGAGCTTTAGCACCTCAAAATCGCTGCTTACTTGAGCCCTGAAAGCACGAGACTTTTAGAAGTCACAGGTGAAGCCAGCCAGCTGCATTTTTGAATGTGCAGTTATAAATATCACATACAAATTGATGTGGTGGGTGTTCCAGTGTACAGGTGCATTGCGTGCAATATTATTTAAAATGGCTTAAATTGGGGATACCATTTTTAAATAAAATACATATATATTAAATAAATAACCTGAATACATAAGAGAAGAAATGTATTCCTAAAATAATGCCAGCAAATTTAACCCAGCAATAGCAGAAAGGGGACGGGGGGGCGCGGGGTGGGAGAAAAATAGACTCTGCAACAGACGGCGTAGTCTGTAACTGACAGGCCGCATTAATGTCTCAAGAAGTTATGATTCATCATCGAAATACTGAGAAAGACAAATGGTCTGGCAGCTCCTCAAGCCCACTGTGTTGTGACTGTAACTGTGAGTGACGGTGCGAGCGGGGCGAAGATGGGACTGCCCTTAAGGCAGAATCTCCCACATTCAAAAAGACCTAAAACATTGATATGAAATGATTTCACACAGCCATTTCAAGCACTAGCCCCATGCTCCACTAAATAACCACAGGGCTGCAACTAACAATTATGGCTCTAACCAGTTAACCTACCCACTATTCGATGAATTGACTAATAACTCCTATGGCTATTATTGGTTTCTTTTCTATCACCATCACCATCTTTCAGAGCTCTCAGACCTGTGTGACGACCCATTTCCTTTACCGCGGTGTAACAGTATAGAAGTAGTTTTCTGCAGTGCAGCTTTCTATTCATTGTGGAGGGCCGGTGTTCAGCACAGTTGGCGCTCTGTTCTACTGTGCAGCGATACAAAAATAGCGCAACAAATATGACATGGAAGAGCCATCAAACGTTTTTAAAGGAATATCTAAATGAGCCTGATGCCTTCAGAACATGGGTCCTGTGTTAACCTAGAATCTTTGTCTAAAATAAGCAAAGATATGGAATCGAAGGGAACACCTCTCCAACTGTTAAGCATGGGGAGTGGATCGCTCATGCTTTGGACTAGTGTTGCAGCCAGTGGCACAAGGAACATTTCACTGGTAGAGGTAAGAATGTAGTCATGCAGTAATACCAGCAAATTCAGAAAGAAAATCTCACACTGTCTGAGGATAAAAAATAATGCCTTCTACAGCAAAATAATGATCCTAAAAACACCTCAAAATCCACAATGGACTACCTCAAGAGGTGCAAGCTGAAGGTTTTGCCATTGTTCTGAAACTCAACCAAAACATCATCAATAAATCTGTGCGCAGACCTCGAAAGTGCAGTGCATGACAAGACAGCCCAAGAATCTCACAAATCTTCTGCAACAAAAAATGGGCAGAAACCCCCCAAACAAGAACTGAAAGACCTTTAGCTCCTACAAAAAAAAACAAACCAAAAAAAAAAGCGTTCACAAGCTGTGATGCTTGCCAAAGTGGGTGTTGCTAAGGACTGTCTATGCAGGGTTGTCTATGCAGTAATATTGCTTAAAAGGTCAAATCAAGGCATCATTAACTTTATGCCTTTTGAAAAATCAGATCGTGAACTTTTCACAGTGACAGATACTTTCACCAAAGGTGGCAAAACTTGTATGCCACAGCAAAATGGGATACGCAGCAGGTGTATGATTTCTAAAGGGGTACAGGACTGCCAAATTTGGGCACCACTGCCACAACTGTGATCAGATCAGAGATGTAAAGAGCGTACTATACACACACACACCACACTACAGTATAGTCAACCAAGCTGTCTCAAAATCGGCCTGGTTCTCCTGTACTGTGGACCAGGTCAAAGACATATTTATAGGCATTATAAAAGGGTGAAAAGTACCTCAGGATTGGTCTGTGTACTCTTTGGGGTGATTGAGAACCCTCTAATACCTCAGGGATGAGTTAAAGTGACTTTTGTGATCCAAAACTGATCATGCAACATCAGTACCTGACTTCACTAAGGGCCTCGCAATGGTCCAACACCTAATGCGAAGCATTTCCAGAGGCCTACAAACATCCTACACAACTCCCTGATGTTTTTTTTTTGACAACACAGGTTTCCTTACTTGCCACCTCCAATGAAAATCTAACTTGTGCAGTGTCTTTCTGAGGGTAGACGCTTTGACGTACTTTGGCGTCCACTGTGGCGAGATCTACCTGTAGATCCTGTGATGACCTTTTCGGGTTCGTTGGAAACTTCTTTACCCATCTTGGGGCATCTGCTGTTGGGCTGACCTTGCTAGGACGGCCCGACCTAGACATGTTAGCAGTTGTTGCACAGGTTGTAAAACTGTTTAGCGGACAGTGGAACGCCTCATTGCTAAGTGTTCTGAGATGTTCTCAAACCCTTTAAACAGGGTTGTGGGTTCGATTCCCGGGCTCGGCAAGCTGCCACTGTTGGGCCCTTGAGCAAGGCCCTTTACCCTTTCTGCTCCCCGGGCGCTGGAGTTGGTTGCCCACCGCTCTGGGTGTGTGTGTGTACTCACTGCCCCTAACACATGTGTGTGTGTGAGTGTGTGTTCACAACCAGATGGGTTAAATGCGGAGGACACATTTCGCTGTACAGTGTACACTGTACAGTGACAAATACGTGCACCTTTACCTTTACCTTAAACGCTCCAAGCCTCTTTCTGAAGGTTGAAGAGCTCTTTGGATCACATTAATCAAACTAAATGAGGTTTAAATAACTGACTGGCTCTCCCCAAATCCCCTCCCCTAACCATGCTCTAATCACCTGCAGCTGATGTGCAGCACCGGGTTCTAATTTTAGCCACTTTTAAGTAGCAATAAATGCTATTTTACTAATTATTTCAGACAGAAGACATCTCTTTCAATATTGCTGAATGAAAAATAACAAAAAGGTGTATTGGGGTGTCCTAATATTCTAACCCTCTGAAGACTAACCTTCTAAACTTGTCTCTCATCTTCTCCAGATCATCTCTGGTTCGACCCATCTCTGCCTGCATGTAGTGCCGACTTGTCTCAAACTCCGTCTCCATGGCCTCCATTTTGTGGGTCGTTTGAGTGAGACGGCGGCGCAGGTCTTCATTTTGCTGTTGCAAGATCCTGGAAATAAAATGCACAGGAGCAATATTTAAAACCTAGAAAGGAACCTAGAAAGGTTTTTTTTTTTACAACAAATGCAGTCGCAAAGCAGCTTTACAGAGATCCGGGTCTGAGCCTCTTCTAAGCCAGCCAGTGGCGACAGTGGCAAGGGCAAAACTCCCTCAGATCAAGAGGGCGAAACCTTGAGAGCAACCAAGACTCAAAAGGGGACTCCGTCCTCCTCTGGCCGACACCGGATAGACAGATTACTGCTCAAGAATTGATCAGACCCAAGCTTGATCCTCTCAGCCTGCAGTACAAGAAGTGGTTAAGGCAGGGAGGGGTGTCCAGTCAGCCACAGGGCCAGTGTGATCGTAGGCTTTCTTTAGCTGGAATTAAAAAGCCTGCAGTAACATCGGCCCTTCTGTGAGGAGACCGGACGCCCCTGGGTTAAGAGTTTAAGAGATAAAAGATTTTGTCTAGTTCTATCATGTTCAATCTTGGTACTTGGTACAAATGTTCATCTGTGGGAACAAACAGCTCTGCAAGTGCATTAGTGCATAAACCCCTTCACATGGAGGGGGACAACAACAGAAAACAGCAAAAACTAAGTAAAAAAGAGAAAAGAAATGAAACGTTACGTCTGAAAAGGCTAAACAAGCCATAAAAAAACAGCTCTGTGACGGACCACCATCCACTGGTGAGACATTAAAAGAGTGGGTGTTGAGAGACTCAAGTGCTAGCTGCACAGGTGTGGGAATATTTGACTAGGAGGCAGACAAAAGCTCTGCTGTCTGTGTGTGTCTGTGTGCGCGTGTGTGTGGGTGTGTCTGAATGGTAGAGAGAGAGAGAGAGAGAGAGAGAGAGAGAGAGAGAGAGAGAGAGAGAGAGAGAGAGAGAGAGTTCAGTGGAGAAAGCACTATGTTCTGGGAGCAGCTGGTTACATGTTGAGTGGACAAGGGCAGTTGTCATGTGACACCATGCATCTGCTACACGCCACAAGGTTCTCTCCTCACTTCCCTCAGTACAGAGCACACGGGCTCTGGGTAGACACTGCTCTCTACACTGGTCCATCTCTCCAAGTAGCCAGTTTATTAAGTACACACCCTGTACATTTGAACAGGTCCACTTTTTATAAGGTATATCGTATATATTTTATACCCGTATATCGGTTTGCAGCTTAAAGGTTTGTTGTTATTAAATTGACCAACATAGAACCGTGTGTTTCCACAGACGTTCTCTCATGCAGGTCATCTGAACAGAGTACTCCTCTGCAATGGCTTTGCTTCACTGTAATGCAAATACAGCACGAGAAGTGGAGCATTTTCTGCTTCTCAGGATTCAAGTCATCCCAAACACATTCAATGATGATCCTTCAAGGAGATCTAGACTCAGAATGGAGTGGTCAGTTCATTCTACTGCTTCTGCACTTAGCTTTGCATATATCGTTTTGTCTCTTTGCTTTTCCAAGTAAGAGCTTCTTGGTCAGCTCCACACCTACAGTGGCCTACAGTGTAAAGTCGTCGGCTCACAGTAGAAGGACAGACAAACCTATGTGGATTTTTCTAAAAGAAAAAGAAGAATGGAGTTTGCTTTTCTTAATGTTGAAAGCGTTAAGTGCTGATGCATCCAATGGCGAGAGTTCTACCGGGTCTTGCATGGATGTTAGGGGTCTCATATTCTCTGTATTTGTCATTTGTTGAACTCTAGCTTTGAAAACTGCCACTTTCCTCTACTTTACTAACTAATCAACTCAAAATTATCCCTGAGGATTGGTCTAGAACTTTACTGCACAGTACTGTACATACATACACTAGCATAGCTGTCATAGCTGTGCTGAGAATGGTTCATTACCCAAATAATATCTGGTTAACAGTGCCCCTTAGAGAGGCTGACAAACTGTGCAGGAACAGATGGGCTACGGTCAGTGTACAGTGTACAGTCAGTATAGTGGCTGTAACTGTAAAACAGCCAATGTGTGTAGGTGGCTCAGGTGTTTGGTCAAGTTGGCCAGGCTGTGATAGTGCAAAAAAAAAAAAAAAAAAAAAAAAAAAAAAGGCTTACTCACGACTTTCCCAATTCACAGTACAATCAATTGTGGAGGTTTTTTGGCAACCCGTGGTCTACAGACGCTAAATTTTTAATTGACGCTGCTCCCCGAGCACCCCGCCAGACCACTGCTGCTCACTCAGTAGCCTCTCCTACAGTGCCGAGCAAAAGCAAGCAAATATCTTGCACACGGACACACATGCTCGAACACCTGCCAACACGACCCGGCTGAAAGTAAAAGCAAAAGCAAAGCGAGGGAACGGCAACATCAATGATTCATGGTATAGTTTGGAGGGGAGGCAGGGGCTTGTTTCAGGCTATAAATACACCCATACAATTTGCTCTTTTCAAAGCAATCGCTTGTTGAAAGATGCATATTCAGCGCACACATCTGAAAGCACAGGAATTAAGGGAAAGAGACAAAATAGCTGGACCACAGCAGGCCCTGAGTATGTGTAATTGCTTCAGGGCTGCAGGACAATGGATCTGACGCAAGGCGACACTGAAATTTGCGCCATGAGGTAAAGAGGTGGTGTGCGCTGATGGGCACATGAGAGCAATATGCAAGATAAGAGATGCTAAAAGATTTCCACACACTCTGAAGCACTCTGTGGCGCTAGAAGGGCAGTGAATAGCTCTATTTAGTAGGTCAAAAATCCAGAAAACAGCAGAACTGCAAAATACATTAAAGCAGCTGTATGCGAAAACATGCAATTCTTGCTCTTGGGCTTCCTCTACAGTCTGGAAGTATAATTTGAGCTTTGAGCCACCAGTAAACAACATGCTTTACACTTGCATTTTACAAGCTGAGAGATACAGAACTGCCATCTGTAGTGACTGAATCATGTTGACTGATGCAGCAGGACTCGGGTACTCGGAACGTGTCTCGGGTTAAGCAGGGTTACACAGTTCTTGTGAACTGCCCATTTCACCAAAGTTACATAGTGTCGTTTCTGGTGTGCTGAGCCTGGAAGAGCAACGCCAACAACGCTACTCTCCCTAGTACAGGTCAGAGGGTCATCAAGATTATTTTGAAGCTGTTATTTTAAGATAAGAAAATTAAAATAAAGCAGCTTTAAAGGTCCCTACAGTTTTAGGCCTCTACATGGAACCTAAGCATATACATACATCCACTCATTTAGCCAGCAGTTTAGCCTTGCCAATTCACGCTAAAGTTCTGAGAATTGTTTCAGCCTGGCCTGCTTTTTTTTTTTTTCTTTCCAGCGGGATGCAACCCAGGGCAGTCCAAACACAGCTTATGCACATGTATCAGTCAAGTGTAAGTGATTAAGAGAGGTTGAAAAATGGCCATGCTTTATTCCATACATTGTCCCACTAAACATCATAGGTGGACATCACACATCTATACATATCTGGTGAAGCGCTGGCAAGTTTTTGGCCTTCGTCAATGATTCAGTTCCCACCACACATTAGGGAGTATCTAGGGCGATCGATAAAGCTGCTAGTGTCACCATGACACACGTTTCCGCTGTACGTCACTGGGGAGACCTAAGTCTGGTTCATTTAGCCTGAGTGAACAGCACGTGCAGACAAAGGACACCCCGGCTTCGCTTTAACAAACGCTGTGACAAAGCCATGCATATCTCTCAACACTGAACTGCGGATAAAGGACAGCCTGAGAGGAGTACTGTACTGTTCAACCAGCAGACCTAAGCATCTGCAGCAGTCTCTGGCTCTGCGGAACATCTACCAAGCATATAGAATGTTAAGTCTTTGTTATCTGCATGGCTCTGGCAGCTGCAGCGTCTCTTAAGAGTGTAGCAGCAAGCTCTCCCAGGTGGAGGGCAGCACTGGCCAATGAGACAGTAATGATCACAGAGGATCACTGTGAGCCCCAACACACTTAAAGCCTGGCAAGACAGAAAAAGTGGCTGTGTGCTCTGACTGATCTGCTTAGCAGAAGGACACCTGCCTTAGACCTTCCAATAATCACCCTCCTTGCCAGCAGCTCCAGGCCAGGCTCCTTGATCTTCACCCTGCAGCCTGAGACACAGCACATACTCCTGGCCCCAGGCTGCCTGGAAGCCCAGACACACTGCCTGTGCTTGACTGGCTAGGTCATGCTGACAGACACTGTGTTACATTAAAATACTTCTTAGGGATTATACATGGCCAAAGACAACAAATATAGAATTGCACACACTGTAGATTACCGTTCAACATGATGACACTTCAGAAAAGTAAAGAAATCGAACTACTAAACACAGCATAACATCAGCTCATGTGCATGAAGCAGGATGTAGGAAGGAAAAAAAGGACACTTACTTGATTTTTTCAGCATCTGATAAGGACTCCTGTTAAAAAAAATAAACAAACAAAAGTAAATATCACAAGTTCGCAAGTTTAAGCATACAGCAACTTAGAAAACTGCAGCAGATTGAACGGTAAATTGGTTGAACAGCAGTTATTCCTCATGCATCTCGTAGATCCTGATGGTGATTCTAATTAAATACTTCTTACATTCTATCTTTAGACTGGTAAAAGTATGCACATGCTCCCACCTGTCCTCCAAAAACATTGATCGTCTGTCAGCCATAGCAATTATATCCATCTTTAATGGATTTTAATAAGTTTCTGTTGCAGAATTAGGTCTCTCTGATAATCAAAAGTAATGATTAGGAGCTAAACAGTAATTAAGAGATAAGGAACCGCTCACACTCAAGTAACCTGATACTGCCATTTCCCACTGGCTTGTGAACCACAATTTAAGCCAGGCAAAATACGATGCGAAAGAAAACGACCAATAAGAACGTTTAGACAGTCTTCACATATGCCTTTCAGTATTCCTTCCCTTAAGATAAGTTAAGAACAGTGTCTGGTAATACTACAGCTCGGCCAATAATCAAGTCTTTTCTGAGCTGGATCAGGTGAAAGTGTGCAGGTCAATGGGTCATCAGGAGCAAGATTAAGAAACACTGTGAGGCAATTTGAAGGCTATGGCCAAGAGCAGCAGTCAACTTGATTGACAGTGCTCTTAACCACCCATATGCATATGTCTTGTGAAGCAATGGAATTGATTTGGCAGCCCTGATCTTCTATCATATCCCACAAACACACAAAGGTACATCAAGGTAGCATCTACAACACGGATTGTCTCAAGTGTTGAGGGCAGTCCAAATTAAGTAAACAATGAGTTCTCAGGGCTGGAAAGGGTCAGGGACTGGAGGCAAGACCAGTGCAAGGTTCAGGATTCATTAGCCAAGCAACACAATTTTAAATAACCCTTAACAGGGGGGTGTAAATGGTGAGGGGGGGGAAAAAATGAAGCATCTTGGCACACATACCTTAATCTGAGATAAAACAGAAAAAGCAGTTTGTGATACTGGCTTGTTTTCACTCTCCATATGAACTGTAGAGAAGCCAACCTTTGGCAGCCCTAATTTATCCATGGTATTCTTAGGCTGGGCCCTGATCTCCAACCGGGTTGGCTGGTGGGCCGGAGGTTGCTGTTGAGCCCCTCGTCGATTCTTGCTATCCCACTCGGTTTCACTGCTATGCCTGGAATCGCCCACCCGAGCATAAATTGGACCCTCGGCTTTAGGTCGAGCCCCCTCCCTATTGGGGTCCACGTGCCGTCTGTCTGGCTCCCGTTCTGCACTGTCCTTTTCCATTGGAATATGCGAAGTCTTGGGCCGGTCGTTTCGCTCATTCTTTGCTGCTCTGCCTTGTTGAGTGCTCCAGTTGTCCCACGGTCGGTTCTTCTCCTGCTTCTTCTCTGAAGGTGCTTTGGGATCGGTTTGCTGGGAAGGAATCTGCTGCTGGGACTGGGTACCTTTGGGAGGTTCCAGCTTCTTACCCCCAAGCATTTTCAAGCTTGCAGGACTCAGAACTCTGTATGTAATCTCATCCAAGAACTGGGAGAACTTCAGCTTCTCTTCCAGGAGCTGGATCTTCCACTCTGGTGGCACAGAACTGGGGGAGGTAGAAGAGATAGAGGCAGCGCGTCCTGGGGGAGATGTTCCTGGCTCCTTTTCCCGGTCCAGGGACATGCTTTTGGGTTTCCTACCACGGCCGCAACTTTGGGTCTGTCCCAACATCTCAGCTGACTTGGACTTGCGTAGGCTGTCACTGGAGTTAACTCCCAGTTGGTGTGGCTGCTTGAGAATACCTTTGGGTGGAAGGGCCTGTGGCGGAAAGGTAGATTTGGAGGTACAGCGCTCTTGTTTGGGAGCAAGAATCTCTGCCTGCTCCTTGAAAACCAATGAGCGCTCCCCGCTTCGGCTAGAGAACGACGGGGAACTTCCACGGATACACTGCTGCGAGTCGTCTGAGGTAGAAAGGTCCTCTTCACCCGACAGAGTCAGGAGGTCCTCACTGCGGCTGATAAATCGGTTAATGCCCCTTTTTTGCTTACGAGGGTCGTCCATTCCGAGAGCACCATGGCTAAATATCCGTGGAGGGGGAAGGACCGTAAGCTCCAAGCTGGAGAGGCTCGAGACATCCAGTTCGCTGTCTGAGGCTAACGACCATGATGATGAGAAAATATCTGTGGCCTCTGGACTGTCCAGGCACTTTGGGTAAGGGCCGGTAAAGTGCGTGCGCTGCAAAACGGGAGAAAGATTTCGGAGGTAAATTACCTGGCTGGAGTCAGGCTGCCCCGGCACCAGAGGGTTGCCGGTTGCTGAGGGACTCCCACTAAGGTCATCCCGGAACACGGGCAGGCTGTGGCGCGTCTCGCGGTGTTGTGGAGGCGCCTTGCGATACGGCTTCCGGGCTGGGGCGGCACTCGTCATTCTGGGAGCTCAGCGTCCGTCCAAACACTGACCGTTAGTCCTGCCAAGAGACATGAGCATGAGAAATTGCAGCAGAGCAGCACCAGCCCTAGATTCCTGCCCTGTCCAAAAAAAAAAAAAAAAAAAAAAAGACTGCTCAGTGTCTCTGCTCTTGCTTTTCCCTGGCCTCCTGGCTTCTTCCTACCTCCACCTCCCCAAGCGACTGCCATGAAAAAAGCAGAATCAATAGGCTTTGATGAATGCAGCAGCACTGGGCAGTAACCAAAAAAAAAAAAAAGCAGACCGTCAGAGCTTGGGGAAAGGAGGGAGGGGCATGCCACTTCAAATAACCATCAAACATCTGTCAATGCTTGTGTAGAGTGCTTTTCAAAAAATCTGCCTCAAGAGTGCGCAGCGTATGTAATAAAGTGTGTGCAAGGGAAGAAGGACAGTTGTGAGAAGGGGAGGATGATGGAGATAGATGAGGAGGAGTAGGAAAAAAGAACAGAGCAACTGTTAAACCACTGCCTGCGTGACGCTCACCGATCACAGGGAGCTAACTTTGGAAAGGGAAAAGTGGGAAGGTCATTTTATTGGCCCCACCCATTGACATAAGGCTGACCCCTTGTTCAGAGATCACTTAGATGGAGAGCAGATTTTATAATACCCTATTCAATCTGCCTATTAATAAAGCATAAGCGTTGAACAACCCTGCCCTGGAACTCAGTTAATGCAGTGTTAATGAGAAAAAGATGGTAGATCCTATGGACATATGAAAGATATCCATATCTATTTATATATCTTACCCCCTAATTCACAACTACACCTACAGTACAGGAAAAACCAGCTCAATTTTCGAGGTTACAATTTCAGCTCACTTGCAATTTCCTGCTATTAACAGCTATGAGGGACAGTATAACCACTAGTCTCTCAGGTCACCAAGATCTACGGTCTCCATTACATCCACTGCAGTAACAGCTGTGATAATATATACAAGTCACAGCCCCTTTGTCCCACTATACATATTCAGTACTGAGTGCTGTGACAGCGCTGCACTGCCTATTGTACTTCCTGTGCTCTTTGCTGGTGCATGTGTACTTCATGTAGTCGTGTGTAGTATTGTGTTGCTCTATGTTGCACCATAGTCCTGGAGGAACGGTATTGCTGAGCCCCTTGAACATCTGACTGCTGGAAAGCTTGAAAAGACT
Organism: Salminus brasiliensis; assembly: GCF_030463535.1. Taxonomy (NCBI): domain Eukaryota; kingdom Metazoa; phylum Chordata; class Actinopteri; order Characiformes; family Bryconidae; genus Salminus; species Salminus brasiliensis. Next base: position 23,577,872 of record NC_132881.1, on the reverse strand, counting down.
CTTCCTTGGCACCCACTGCCGAGCAGTCCCAGCACTAACCTTTAAGAAACTTATCATGGACTGGCTGGAAACAAATAGAACACTACCCCTGTTATAACGACGAACAGAGTTGAGTTAGTGTTGAATATTCACTCCAGGTCCTGGAGGACTTCTGACCAGCCCAGCCCAGCCCAGCTTGGTGCCTTGCCTGCTCAAAACACACCTACTAAATCTGCAATTACCGTTCAGCCGAAGCACAAACTGGGAAAATGACAGTGAAGGAAAGCTACATTTCTCTTTAGAACTGCTGCTATGTTACGAAAGCAGTGAAATTCTATTCACTGAAGAAACAAAAAAAACACGGGTGCAACAAAAGGGGAACGTGCTGGTGTGTCTCAGCGTTCCACCAATGAAAAATCAATTTCATTCCCAGTGCAGAGTAGCTAATGTGCCAGGGAGGAGTTCAGGGCCATGCAAGCGCTTACGCACACACCCACCAGCACTCTGCACTCAAACACGTGCGCTCTCACTCAGGCTTGAACCTATCTTTTTTTTAATGTGTCACTAAATACCAAACACACGCAATTACTGCTAAATACTCACTACAATGACGCCATTTATCATGGTTTACTGCAAAATACTCAGAAACCCTGAGTCATGAACTGAAATCTGTGCCTGATTCTCCTGTAAAACTAGGCCAGGCTGACTGTGACTCTGCAGTAGTCTGTTATTCAATGGGACATTTATTCTGTGGGGGGAGACAAAAGAGTCTTGGAGGACTCAGAGGCCTTGTCGTCTCTCTTAAGATGGCAATAGACAGGATTTGTATGTGCCTTGTAAATTTTACATATGCCTAAAGCCTGAAACCTTGTAGTCTGAAAGGGCTCTGTCTTCAAGTCACGCAACATTGGCGAGACTATATCTGGGAAAATGCATGTGTGAGAGTACATTCACCACAGCTGCAGGAGAAAAGGTTTAAAATGTTGCAAACTGTTCTTACCAGGAGAGTGGGTAATTTCAACAGCCCTAGAAAAGAGTGGTTTGATGTGATATGCTCTGTTTTAGAGAAACTTACACACCCTTACAATGGCCCAAATTGGTCCTTTGAGCATCGCCCTGAAAGAAGTACTTGGTTCCATAAAGAACCGTGTTGGTAACGGAGTTGTGAGAGTGTGAAGAAGCTTTTACAGCTCTAAAGAACTTTCACTTGATGTTCTCGAGTTTCTTTATCACTGTAACCACACTCCCATCTCCTACAAACACAGCTCTCCTACGAAGTCGCTCAAAGAACCATTTACTCTAAGAGTGTACAGACTCAGACTCCTCTAAAATGAAGTCTAACTCCTCAAAAGTGCTATTACACATGGTCACAATCCCCCTGCAGGCTGAAGACTCTGCTTCATTATAATGCAGCGCTCTTAAAAAGAAAAGTGCTACGAAAAGGTGCTATGGCGGCGCCATAGAAAAGCCACTTTTAGGTTTTTATAAAGGATCATGTCTGTAATAGGAGTGTGGAGAAGTGTGGAGTGAAGGTTATTTAGGTTCTCACACTTATACAGCTCTATTGCAAACACTATTCTTTATGAAACCACAATAGAACTCTGCATACACACACATATACACCCCCCTACACACAAACCAGTCCATAGTTTACAAATTATGTCTCGTTTAGTTGCATTATGTGCACACTTGTGAATCCCATTATTATAATTATTAGTTTATTCATTATTATCATTATTAAAAAAAGCCAATTATGAGCTTTACTTCAGCCACCTTAATCCTTTAACAGGGACTGCAACTGCCCGGTAGACTGAGCTGGATGTGTTTTACCTACAGACTAGCATGTTCTGAAGACCATTTACTTCTAATATAATAACATATGAGCTAGTTGTACTCATTAGTTCTGCCGTAGCCATCATAGCTAAACCTCACTGTGCGTTGAACAGCTATAGGTAGAACTATTTAGATCGGTAGGAACGTATGTCAGGCTGTGACTGAAGGGATGGAGATAAAACATCAGTAACCTTTCACAGTAAACTTTATTATATTCTAGTTCCACTGTTTTACCAGTGATTGCTCTGCAGTACTGGTTTGTTGCCAAAATTACCCTAACTGGGCAAGTCAACCGGCTGGTTGACATGCGTATCTGCCTCCTATATAGTTTAACCTGCTGACTTAGGCTGCAGGAACACAATATTACAATATTATTGTGTTTATTAATTAGTGTGACTGTTAAAGGGTTAAACTACTCTAAGCTTTTACAGAGGCTCTATACGAAAAATGGACAACGTTGTATGTGTGCGTGTAGGTGTGTGTGTGTGTTTGTGTTTGTGTTGCACTTGCGTTTCACTGGAGTTACAGCAGCACAGCAGAGCAGGGCCAGGCCTTGGACTCCACCGCTTACAGAAAAGAAGACTGTTGCAGCATGCGGCCTTCACACACATGCCCACGCATGAGCTGCAGTCTTTCATAATAGAGTAATGGAGTGTGCTTAGTTTCCCTTCACTGCTTGAAAATGTGACATCTTAATTGCAGTCAGAGCTGGCTTTAGATTCACTAATTACATTTTTCAAGTGCATTCATGCCACGTATTTTAAAAGCAATGACGTAAATTCATCAAGATTGAAATGACATCTTTAGTTACCTGAAGCTTATGTAATACAAAACATCAATGCAGTTAGTTTCAGGCTTTGTGCAACAGCTAATTAGACCACGAATAATGCAGCACATGATCAATGTCAAAAGGTGGGTTTTACTGGGTTACCGGACAACAGAATAAGACAAGATGGTTCACTGGACTCCAAGGCTAGTAGTTTTTCATTAGTAGCCAGTAGCCAGCCAAACATTGAATGCAAACACATCGACCAACACAATTCCTCACAATGTTAAGATTTTCTGATGAATTGCTTCTATCAATTCCATTACCTTTTTCATGTCTACTATCAAGTTATGGGAGTTGGCAACTTTTCATTAGGTCTTCTCCAAGTCTACATTTTAAGCCCCCATTGTTCTCTTTGGCTTGTGGCTTTTCATGAGCTCTTTAAACCCTCTCCTTATTAATCTTACTGGATCTTTTTTCTCTTTTCTGGTATGGTATAGCAGTGTGGTGACCTTTTAAAAAAAAAAGAAAAAAAAAGTGACCTGTAACCAACAAGCCCAACTATCCAGCCAATAGTAACTGCAGTCAAAATAGCTGTTTCTTCTTATTCTTAACTAAATGTATTATATTCATCCAGTTAGTACAACACCCAGAGAATTCGACCCTTCCTCTCTAGAGAGGCCACCCAGGTGCTCGTTCAGTCTCTGGTTACTTCCAGACTTGACTACTGCAGCTCTCTTCCGGCTGGTCTCCTTTTGCGCACCATCAGGCCCCTGCAACTTGTCCAGAATGCAGCGGCACGGGTCGTCTTCAACGTTTCTAAGTTCAGCCATGTTACTCCACTGCTGTGTTCTCTTCACTGGCTTCCTGTAGCTGCTGCCCACATCAGATTCATAACCCTGACCCTGGCCTACAAAGCCAAGACTGGACCAGCCCCTCTGTACTTGATGGCAATGGTCAAAAGCCGATCCGCACCAAGAGCCCTTCCAGCTTCAAGTACGGCTCAGCTCGACCCGCCATCCCATAAAATCCACAGAAGACAAGCGTCCAGACTTTTTTCTGTCCTGACCCCAAAGTGGTGGAACGAGCTTTCCCTGGGTGTCCGAACAGCAGAGTCTCTCGCTGTGTTCAAACACAGACTGAAGAACCACCTCTTCTGAGAATACTTGGGCGAATAGTAGAGTACTATGGTCTTGTATGGTTGACTTGTGTTTAGTAGTGTCTAAACTTGGAGGTATCTTTTAATTTTAGTCTATTCAAACTAGCTGAGGTTTTTCTTTAGTAAATAGTGAAGCACTTTTGTGAGTCGCTCTGGATAAGAGCGTCTGCTAAATGCAGAAATGTAAATAATTCACATTTCCCTCTATTCATAATCTCCCCTCATTTTTTATAGAGGATAATTTTGACAATCAAAGAATGAAAGAAAAGGAGGATGAGGTGTGGTCCTATGAACTTTTCAAGTACACAGTGGTTCTAGGGGAGAATAAGGCAATTTCAAAAATGCCAGACGTCAGATCACAGGTCCGTAAACAGAAATATGAACAGCAGTGACAGCTAGGGATTTTTTTAATAGTAAAGAAGTAAAGCTGTAAATTGTAAAGAACACATATCACTATTTAAAAATTATCTGTAGTGTGGGATTTATTTTATCTAAACCACCCAAATTACTCAAAAATCACTCCAGCTCTTAAGTCAATGAAAGGCAGGCACAACATTTTTAACCTTCTTTGGAAACTTTGTTTGAATAAAGACTAAGGCACAAAGGCACTAATGTGACAGCCAGCGTTCCCCAAGTTCCCCAAGTCAGGAGAATCAGTGTGATTCTGCATGCAGTTTATAAAGATTCCTTATCCAGACTTCTGGAAAAAAGCCACTCCTACACATATTTGTTTATTGACGCTTGCATCCAATTTAAAAAGGTACTTTCAGACGATGTCATGCTCATGCAGCTCCACTTAGATTTACATCTGCTTTGGTTGCATTTTTTTTTAAATCTGCCGAAATCCTCGAAACCTGGGTTGCTCTGGCATACGCATGCCCCATTCCATGTGCTTTACCTCACATTCACCCCAGATTAAACACCCTGTGTGAATCCCCTCATAATTCTAAAGGTGCAGATTTTATTAAAGGTGCACGTATTTGTCACTGTACAGTGTACACTGTACAGCGAAATGTGTCCTCCGCATTTAACCCATCTGGTAGTGAACACACACTCACACACACACATGGGTTAGGGGCAGTGAGTACACACACACACCCAGAGCGGTGGGCGGCCAACTCCAGCGCCCGGGGAGCAGAGAGGGTAAAGGGCCTTGCTCAAGGGCCTAACAGTATTAAATTGTCCCCCTACTCATACTAGTGTCTGGGTGACCCTAGCGGTCTCAGTCCGAGGCATGGCTGATCCTACACATTTTTAATGCTTTTATTCATTAGCAAGGCAACGTATCAAACAAGGACACAAAACGTCATTGATGCGAATCGCCAAAACCTATTGGATGAGTAATAGCACCAGCTTGTGGACAATCTTCAGCCTGCTGAACGCGAGCAGGTCCATGAGGTGCGTTTTGGAATTGGTATTATTAGTTTTTCTGCACTGTGATGCCGTTTACAGCACCAGACCTGGTATACCTCTACATATACACCCGAACCTACTGTACTGTTCCATTTACATGCACAACACCCAATCACTGGACTAGATATTCCTTTCTTTTTATTTACTAGTACAGTAACTTAGTTTCCTTAACTTAGCTGGCACATGAATCACCCTGCCTCCATGCACACGTTTGCACTTAATGAGTTTTACACTGTACTTATTGTCCAAGCACCCAGCCTATCTTTGGCCCTGTGTCTATTGTCCCATGATTTTACCCATCACTGCACCAGTTTCACTTTACTCTACCCTGGGTTAGTATAACTGGATTGAACTGTCGCAAACACAAATCCCACTTTTAGCTCCCCCACATAATTTAATACCTGTAATATTGCTCTGTTGCATCAGTCAGTATGTTCCTTTCATGTTAGATGCCGTTTCTGTATCTCTGGGCTTAAATGAATAAAATAAATAAATAAATGCATGTTTAGAACTGTCCATGTGGGGGAGCTAAAAGTGGGATTACGCAGTGCTAGGCAGTTCTGGTATTGGCCAGACTTTAGGGCCCTTAATGTCAACAACAGAGATGCCATTCTCCCTATTACAAGTCATTGAACATCACAATGATTCTGGATACAATACGTCCAAAAAAAAAAAAAAAAAGGTGTAATTTCCTTTCATTTGGTTGGTGTAGACACTGAATGTATTGCGTAGGATTTTGTGCAACTGGATTCAAGAAGTCAGATGTTGAGGTTTTTACCATGTAAAGCCAGCCTAACATTGATCATAACATTATGATGCCAAAAATAGCTAGGCTAATGTCACAGCTACGAGTACAGTCAAGAGGGAAAAATAAGAAAAACAAGATTCGAGAGTCAAGACCAAGGGCGAAAAGGTATTAACACATGGAACAGCAGTCAAGTTGATCATCAGTAACTTGGGCTGCAGGGAGCTTTGTTTGGATAGCTATAACTATAGTTGCGCTCCGCCAGTCGTCTGCATTAGATGAGCCAGTTCAAAAAGTCTCCACATTTTGTATGCAAGCAGAGAGGCTCATGTTACATTTACCCGCAAATGCTCCCAGCCAATTTTCCAGAGAGTTCACTAAGCCAACTTGATGCCCAGTGCTGGCAATCCACACACTTCCTTTTAGCCACTCACTCTCCCTCTCCCTCTCTCTCTCTCTCTCACTCTCCTCGCCTTCAGAGCCCATTCCACGTTCTCTAATGATCAGCCTTTCAGATGCCAGACGTCCGGCACCAGTCACTGCAGCACGGCGCTAAGAGTCTACCCTACTGAATATCAAGTTTGTCAGTGGATGCTGGTTGCAGCACCTTCACGCTGGCTTAGAAACACTCAAACAGCATGGCTGGTGGAAAATGCTAGAAAGGAAACAACAGATTAACATAGAGCAAGAGTCTTTAATAACTGGCCTCAACCTATTACACTGAAACACACTGTAGAACGTAATAAGTAAGATTACGTTTGTATGGAAGAACTGAGAACCGAGTCAAAGATCTGATGAACAAGTTCCAAAAGAGCTTAATAGCAAATGTATGGGATTCAAAATACCAATGCAGAGCCAAAATCCATGACTAACATTTCCTCACTCGAAGAGCAGGTGGTGTAAACTGTGGGGCTCTCTTTCATGAGGGAGATGCAGCATCTTCCTGCTGAAGCCGCCTGCATCTTCCCGTCATTACAGAAACAACTGGGTTTCACTGGGGAGCGCAGTGGAGAGTGATGGGGCAGGCCAATTACAGCTATTTCTGGAGGCTGCCACTCCCAGCAATTCACAAGCCAATAACGAACACACACACACACACACCAAACTTTTCATCGGCTCTTCCTTCTAAATAATGATCATAATGAGCATACCCAAAAAATAGAGCTAGCTCATTCAGTTGTAGTTAGACATATTCATTAATGCACATCTGAGTGAAGTTTATTTTACATCAGAAGATGTAGGCCATACTACTTCGGGTATAAAACACTCAAGCTTCATTAAGCTGTTGCAGTTGATGTTCCGAAACAGAGCTTGTGCAGCCAAGAAACAGCCTATTCGTATACAGTATACAGTCACTGTCCAATGAAAAACATGTATCTCCAAAATGGGGACTTTACAGGAGAAGACAAAAATGTTCTGAACTTCGAAAGGATTTTAGAGCATTTCTATTGGTCTATCCAGAACAATTTACACAGTCTACAGAGCAGCTACACTGTTCAAACTATGGAGACAAATTACAAAAATGGAGATACATGTTCATCATTGGACAGCAGCGGTATGAATATTAAAACGTACACACAGATTATATATATATATATATATATATACACACACACAGTGGGGAAAAAAAAGTATTTAGTCAGTCACCAATTGTGCAAAGTTCTCCCACTTAAAAAGATGAGAGAGGCCTGTAATTGACATCACAGGTAGACCTCAACTATGAGAGACAAAATGAGAAAAACATTCTGAAAATCACATTGTCTGATTTTTAAAGAATTTTTTGCAAATAATGGTGGAAAGAAAGTATTTGGTCACCTACAAACAAGCAAGATTTCTGGCTGTCATAGACCTGTAACTTCTTATTTAAGAGGCTTCTCTGTCCTGCACTCATTGCCTGTATTAATGGCACCTGTTTGAACTCGTTAACAGTATAAAAGACACCTGCCCACAACCTCAAACAGGCACACTCCAAACTCCACTATGGTGAACACCAAAGAGGGTCAAAATGATCACAAGAACGGTGAACTATTTGGTACAAACACAACTCTTGTGTTAGGAGGAGAGTGAATGCTGAGTTGCATCCAAAGAACACCATACCAACTGTGAAGCATGGGGGTGGCAACATCACGCTTTGGGGCTGTTTCTCTGCAAAGGGACTAGGACGACTGGTCCGTGTACATGAAAGAATGAATGGGGTCATGTATTGTGAGATTTTAAATGCAAACCTCCTTCCATCAGCAAGGGCATTGAAGATGAAACGTGGCTGGGTCTTTCAGCATGACAATGATCCCAAGCACACTGCCAGGGCAACAAAGGAGTGGCTTCGTAAGAAGCATTTCAAGGTCCTGGAGTGGCCTAGCCAGTCTCCAGATATCAACCCCATAGAAAACCTTTGGAGGGAGTTGAAAGTCTGCGTTGCCCGCCGACAGCCCCAAAACATCACTGCTCTAGAAGAGATCTCCATGGAGGAATGGGCCAACATACCAGCCACGGTGTGTGCCAACCTTGTGAAGACTTACAGTAAACGTTTGACCTCCGTCATTGCCAACAAAGGATATATAACAAAGTATTGAGATGAACTTTTATTATTGACCAAATACTTATTTTCCACCATTGTGTGTGTGTGTGTGTGTGTGTGTGTGTGTGTATATATATATATATATATATATATATATATATATATATATATATATATATATATATATATATATATATATATATATATATATATATATATATATATATATAGGGGCAGTGGTGGCTCAGCGGTTAGAGCTCCGGGATATCGATAACAGGGTTGTGGGTTTGATTCCCGGGCTCGGCAAGCTGCCACTGTTGGGCCCTTGAGCAAGGCCCTTTACCCTCTCTGCTCCCCGGGCGCTGGAGTTGGCTGCCCACCGCTCTGGGTGTGTGTGTGTACTCACTGCCCCTAACACATGTGTGTGTGTGTGTGTGAGTGTGTGTTCACTACCAGATGGGTTAAATGCGGAGGACACATTTCGCTGTACAGTCCACACTGTACCGTGACAAATACGTGCACCTTTATGTGTGTGTGTGTATGTATGTATGTATGTATGCATGTTTTACAGTACTCAACAACAAAGTACCGCAACAACAAAGTATCTCCAAAATGGGGACTTTTTTGGAGTAGGCAAAAATGCTTTCAACTTTGAATGAAAGTCAATGTGTGTGTATATACACACACACACACACACACACACACACACACACACACACACACACACACACACACAGCTGCTGTCCAATGAAAAACATTAATCTTGTGCAGATTAATCATGTGTTAACGTGTTAACAAACAGCATTATTTATACATATATACAAACAAGCATTATTAAATGCAACATTTACAGCTCAATTACTGTCAAAGTACTGTTAAGCTGTATTTTAGGGGGTGCAGGCTTTTCAGCAGTGCTCAGGGTTTTGTAATAAGTTGTGAAGAAAGTTTGTAGAAAATTGTGAAAATTGTGGCTTCTTGCGCACAAAAGTGCATTTCTGAATAACTGTGTAATTATTCTGACAAACTGATTAAAGTAAAAATCCATTAAAGGATCTAATGTGAAACAAATGTGACACAGTTGTTGATCCTTGCCATATTCAGTGCACTGAGGACATCTGCGTTAGCAAACGGGAACTCAGGTATGTTCTCACTCCACTAAACCCATCTGTCAGAACTCACCTTATGCAATTAGAACTTTCAGCAGTGCCTCTTCCCCGAACCACATAATGGCTCACAGCCTGCTTTTTCACGTCTGCCTCCATGAAGTGGTAACGACATTAGTGAACTCCAGTGTTTCAGACACACCTAGAAAAGCCCATTTCAGATGAATAGCAGACTAAAGAATCGGCGCTCTGTAAGGGAGGGAAAAGGAGACTTTCGGCATTACCAGAGCCAGTCTGGGCTTGAATCTCTGCGGTGCATCGGCCAGGGTGGGGGTTCGAGATTTGAGAAAATGTGTCTGGCTTTTCCAACAGGGAAAATAAAACTGGAAAATTGCCATGTGAAAGCGATCACCATTTGAAATGGAAGTACTGTACTGCGAGCCATATGTCCCAAGCTGAACAGAGTATGAGTAGTGATGCGGTGATGGATGAATTTTGAACATGCTGTCCTTCAGGAACATATTCCATTACAATACATAAACATACTGATAAGGCAGATGGGTACAACTCACTATATGCTGTTCCTTACTGCTACTGGCTGCCAGTTTTCCTCATATGCTTCTATGGGGACATGTTTCATTTAATAATAAAAAAAAAAAAAAGGTAAAAAGGCCCTAAGCAAACATTTAAGCCCCCTTAATGGGCAGTACTTAGAACCACCCCCTTTTGGTAAGTTTCCCAACTTGTAAATGCTCTTTGTAGCCAGTTAAGAGTCTTTTCATTCTTGATGCTGGTCAATTTCTGTCAAAAAGACTTCTAGATCAATAGGATTCTTGGGCCACCTTGCAGATTTGCTATGACGTCAAAATCAAGGGACTCTTTAGGTAGTCCACTGTGAATTTTGGCTGTAGATGATTGGTGTGGTGCAACAAATAACACCACTACCTGTCAGTGAGCTACCACACCACATGGACGACTGGGGTTCGATTCCCGGTCTGGGTGACTATGCTGCACTACATCAGTAAGAATCATTGGGCAAGACTCCTAACACTACATTGGCCCGCCACTGTAATACAAGTAACCTCGTAAATCACTCTGGATAAGAGTGTCAGCTAAACGCCAAAAATGTAATAAAGCCATCCTCTTGTTATCTTCAGCATTTATTTATTTATTTTTACAGTTGGTGTGATGTTTGCTTCCAGAATTTGCTGCAATTTAATTGAATCAGTGTTCCTCGTGCCACTGGCTGCAACACGAGCCCAACAGTCGGAGAGGTGTTCTTTTAATGAACTCCTGCACCCTTCTTTTCCCTCAAAACATACCTGCGAAACACACTGCGACCAACAGTCCACAGGACGTTCGAAAAATGTCTCAACTTCTGATGCTGAATTTGTGGTGATGACGCAGGGAAGGTATTCTTCAGATGACCCCGGCAATAAGGTCATATTGGTGCAGGTTTCGCTGCACAGCAAAGAGTGGATAGTGGAGAGCAAGTGTGTCTACTAAATTTCCCTGAAGATCTTTTTCAAGCAATCCTTTGTACTGATCTCCCTAAAAGATTTCTTGGTCTTCCAGACCTCAATTTGACCTCCACTGTTCCTGTTTAACCACCATTTCACCATTTCTTCACGAACGAAGGAAACAGCTTCCAGATAACGGATGGCTACCCTCTTACGGTCTTCGTCCTGCTTTGTGAGCATCAATTATTTTAAGTATCAGAGAGTAAGGCAGCTTTGTGGAATCAAGAGTATTCATAAATCTTGACCTGATCTTTCCTATTGATGACTGTGAATAAGCCATAGTACTAACCGGCTAATTAAGGTCTGGTGCCTTGCTGAAACTTATCAGAGACCACAAATCTCTTGGGGTTTCATTTTGAACTGTATGTCTTTCAGAGAAGATCAGCTCATTCCTCTTGCTCATTTACTCTTTGCATGCCACTGTATTCCCAATACAGCAAAAGCAGATAAACAAATACACTGACAGCCCTGTGAGCAGACATCATATACACGGTGGTGTATACAACCAAAAACCGTTCAGAAAGGCTTTGTAATCCCACTCACGGGCATCAACATTTTTTGGAGCAGTACAAAAAAAATGAGGCCCAAATATGGTCTCAATCTATGTTTGTCTATTTGCATTGAGCCTCAGTTCACAAATACTAGCGTGTAATCCTGCGCAGGACAGACTGATAAGAGGCCATAGCCAAAAACACCATCAAATCAACGCACAAAACTGTAAAATGGGTCCTCGGAGGTTATAAACCTTGCTAAACAGCCAAATTGCTAATGATACTGGAAAGAAAAAAAAGGAACGGACCACAATGGAGCCAATTATTAGTACTTCTTACAATTCATATACAAGCGAGGGAACTCTGCCAATACATAAATAAATAAATAAAAAGCAAATGTTTTGAAGAATGTCAATGAATACCTTTCTGCTAGAGGAGCTCTTACCCAAACACCATTTCAATACCAGGGGTGACTTACAGTGCACACACCACAGGGTGTGTTATCACTCATATTGAATCACAACTTTCCCAAATTGGACGACTGCTTACATTCATTTAAAAAGCTTATTAATGAAAAAAAAGCAGCTTACAAAACTGTAGTGGAAAAAAAAAAAGTTTAGCAAACCCTCTCGTATATTTGCAGAGCGTTTATCCCTCCTGAGCTGACAGCATACATTATTTACTGGGTGTAAACGTGGTCTTTTTCTGTGGTGTTGCAGGCCTTCTGCTGTGGATAAGACAGCCTTGCAGCAGGATGTGACACAGAATAACAAAATGTGAAGGCCTGTGGCTGCCAGCCATGCGTGACAGTCAGCTGGTGGTGCGCTGGAACAGAGCCCCACACACACACACACACACACACACACACACACACACACACACACACACACACACACACACACAAACAATCTATCTGCCCTCACAACAGAGGTCGCAATCACGGGTATGACGGCCGCAGCCAGCCAGGCAATCTAACACATCATCTAAGAAGACCGGACACTACAGCAGGCGCCAGGCAAAGCTTAAGGTTTGCAAGCTAGGCCGGATAAGGGTGAACACACACACACACACGGGTTAAAAGAGAAAAACAAACAATTAAACAAAAAAGGGGAATCCAAGGGACAGAGACACTGTGCTTTATTATTAACAAGCACCTGAGCAGGGTGAGGTAAAGCTCTACTGGCCCACGCGCCGGCCCCGTCTGAATAATTTAATGAGAGGCCGTGGTTCATATATCCACGCTTCTGGAAAAAAAAAGCCATTATTTCCAGTGATGTACAGATGGGGAGCAACAATAACCCTGCTCATTATGGAGGAAATAAAAAAAAAAAAACAGGTGCTTGGCATGGTTAGATAGCTTCAGCTCTTCCCTTAACAGAATCAAAAATAATGAGACCGGGTTTAACTGAACAAGAACCTTTGCTTCGAGCAGATCACAAGAGGTCAGCTCATTCAATGTTCTTCACAGATTCAGGAATCAAGAAGGAAGGGTAGTTTTTGGTCTCCTGTTGAGGAAGAAGGTCAGCCTCAAATTACTCTGATCTTCTGCTGGCCAGTACAGTTCAAAGTAAAGGATATCTTGATGCCATCCAGTGCACTACCAACGGCTGCTCCCATGTCACACACACACACACACACACACACACACACACACTACATATATAGATCAGCCACATCACTGCACACAGGCAACACTTCACAAGACCTGCCTTCTGTTTGGAGACATTCAGAACTGACAGTTCACTTGCTGCCTAATATATATACATACACACACACACACACACACATATGTATATGTGGGTGTATATATATATATATACATATATATATACACACACACACACACACACACACACACACACACATATATATATATATACACATATACATACACACACACATATATATATATATATATATATATATATATATATATATATATATATATATATATATATATATATGTGTGTGTGTGTGTGTGTGTGTGTATATATGTATATATGTGTGTATTTTTTAGATGATATATAAAGCAGCTGCCGCAGGCTGAAAAATGGCTGCAATACTACTTTTTTTCTTCCTTCTGATACAGATGCTGAAATCTCGAGGGTCTTGTTGTCCGTCCGATGTCCGTCAATGTGCTTAAAATATGCGCTTTAAAGTAAGCTGTGCAATTTAATCAAATCAGTTAAGTAATAAGTTTTCTTCTCACATACAGTCAGACATTGTAAAACTAGCAGTGAAATCATATGAAAAAATTACAATAAAAATAGAAATATGTGGTGATGAGAAATTAAAATTAATTAATTAATATACAGAAATATTCTTGATGTCACAAAAACCTTGTCTCTCAATTTTACAGGAACTGTAACTTTGAATACATTAACATGAAAAGAGATTATTCCAAGCCAAATATTTTTATTGGTCCAATCATTTAATTTTGTAAATGTAAAGACAATATAAAGAACAAAATTTAAATGATGTCAAAAGTGTGCAATTGTAATGTTCAGTGAAGAAGAAGGATAGGAACATGGTAGGTTTTAGGACATCAAGCTCTTCACCTAAAAGTACTTCAGCATCACACTCAACCACCCCTCAGGAAGAAGCACACAACCATCACCACAAATCCCACAGCTGTTTCAAGCTAGATTTGTTACAAGATCAGATCGGATTCATTCCTCTTTTCCTGTCTGATATCTGATCCAGCATTTCCTGCTAATATCGGCTATGTGTTGATACCCAACCGCACAGATACACCATCTCTTACTGTAAGTACGCTTGTAATGTAATATGCATCATAAGCTTGGTGTCAAAGGCTTTACAATGACAACAGTGAGCAGTTAAAATGTGGTTCTCCAAAAAAACACAAAAAAAGAAGAACAAAGTTTGGATGAGTAAGAGCCTAAACAGCAGATTTCATGTGTGAAAGTGACAGACGCAAGAACTTCCCGTCTCCGAGTGTTCATACAACCCACGCTTACGAAGCCAAGGACAAACAACACTAGTCAAAGCGACATGGACCGAGAGTGGCAGACAGTCTGCAGGAGACTGATCAAACGGAACAAGTCGAATGGAAGTTGAGAGCGAGACTTTTACAGTGTGAAATGACGGTCAGTGATAGCATGTGTGTGTCATGAGAGTTCTGGACAGAGTAATACAGAAGGTTACAGAGGCAGTAAAAAAAAAAAAAAGCCTGCACGGCATGCGTTGCCCCTCACCTCAAACGTGCACGCTGCGAGCTCCAGTCATCGCCCCGAGTGTGTTCCTCTGGTCGCCAGGGAAACTCAATCCAGCTCTCGTTCCTCTCCCTCTCCTCTACCTCCCCCTCGGCCTCCTCCTCCTGGCATGTGAACCTCCGGGCTATCAATGACCTGAAACAAAAGGCAGGTGGATGGAAAAACACCAGCATCAGGAGTGACCTGCTGCCAGTCACCGAGGCCTGGGAAATAAAGCCCTGTGTGCAGTCCAGAGCCAGGGACAGCCTCAGCTGCCAGCCTGCCTCACACATGCATCTGCCCGCCTCGTTCGCATTCCTCGCCTCGAGCTCCTCCGGGCTCTGAGTCCCCACGGGCCAAGCTGGAGCCAGCAGCGAATAAGCGGTTAGAGCCTAATTAAAGACTGTAACATCATGAGAGAGTGGCTTGATAAATGGTTGTGTGGGACGGAGCTGCAGAGGGCTGAATATCCCCCTGATCTCCAGCTCAGAACGCCCCCCCCCCCCCTAAAAAAAAAAAAAGGGTGGAAGGAGGGGGCAGTTGTAACTGTGACGAACAGACCAAGTATGTCAATGGGAAGGTCTGTGTGCAATTTCATTTATAACCTGCTCTTTAGGTTTGCTAAAATTCCCCCCCTTTTGCTTTAATGACACCAGCGTCTGGCAGTTCTGGAGGAACCTCAGCCCATTCCTCATGGGCAGTGTCCTACAGTTTTACCAGTATTCTAGAGTTTGTGTGCTGCAATTGCCTTCTTCAAATCCCATCAAAGATTTTCTATGGGATTCAAGCCAGTCCAGAATCTTCCAGGACTTCTTCAGAACCCAAGCCTTGGTGGACTTTGAGGTATGCTTAGGACCACTGTCCTGTTGTAAGGCCCAGGCTACAGCTTTGTCACAGAAGACATGAGGTTTTCTCCTAGGATTTCCTTATTTGTCCAGAAAATTTGGCTAATAAGCCTAAATTGCTAATAATTTTGACTGCAATTGTATGTATGTATATATTTCACTGATATCTTTACTTTATTTGACATTATTTACACATTCTATCCTTATTATCTTATTGTTTCATGCGACTTTTGATTTAATTTTAAGCCCTACTTATCACTGGACTGTTTTTATACACCTCACCTTAAAGAGACTAGCCATAGACTGCAATGGGAATTAGAAACATTCAAGACTGAATGTGTACGTACTTGTTGTGATGCTACTATAGGAGTGGGAGCCCAGGTGATCCTGTTCCTTTTTGGGTCTGGAAGTGTCCGAGGCAATCCAGGGAGAAAGATGGACCTGTAGAGTTTAAAGGAAATATTATAATTAGAGCATGATGATTGGATAATGTAGTGAGTGGTACCATTGTTAGATCGGCGTATAGACAATTGTACTGAACAGAACAGCTGTGCCTGTAATATCGTATTTATGATCAGGCTTCCAGGGTCCAATTATGGTTCGCAATAGGGCTGGACGATATGACTAAAATGTATCATCGCTGGCCTTCTGAACATTCCCTCCCTCCCTCCATATATTATCATTAGTATCAATAATTATTGTCATCATGTAAGAATGTATGAAGGCTTTGAGTTCTATAGGATTTATTTAACCCCACAAAAGGATGAGAGATTTAGGGAAAACTAATGTTGATCCACCACATCAACTTTTTAAACATCATAAAATCATTGAGCATGTCTTTGTAGGTTAATAGTGGCTTAATTTACTACTAATACACATATTTAACCATTGAAGTGTATTGCAAATATTTATACTGTACAAAAAGCAGAAAACTTACAAATAAGTAAACCTGCATTGTTGCAATGTCTTTAAAACAAAGCTTTTAAAAAGTTTATAATTTCTGAACTTTAGAACGCAAAGGTGCCCAGAAAGCCTTCAGTCTCTCAACATTACTGTAGCGCTTGGGGTGTGTGTTTGTAGTGAGAGATATGTTAGTAGAGAGGGAGTTGTTCAATAAAGCTCTGTCTGTGTTCATCGTGGCTATGGCTAAAGTGTCTCACAGAGCTGCTGGTTAAGACATCTCCTGACCGTAGTCGTGAGTTCACTGATAATAGGAGCGGGTTTATTCAAATCAGGTGGACGCAACAGCCCAGAGGGTCCTTGTGATGTCCACAGTGTTTGTGCTGTTTCGGATGCATCAAAATTACGTTCTGCAAACTTTCTTTTGTTGCCTAATGGTATTCCAGTATGAAAGAAATGAAGACAATAGGACAACCACAACTGTAAACCAGGTTAAACTGTGCTAAAATGTGCTTGTGCAAAAAAAAATTGTGATTGGCTTCCCAATAACATACTATACTTTGCACTGCAATGAAACACAATTTAAAAATTCACATAACTCATCAGATCATGCCCGATCACCCACCTCTTTAAGCCCTATATGGCTAATATAACTGCTGCATAAAGCCATCTACTTCTCAATTTACATACTATAATGAAATTAATAATAAAACTGACTAGTTAGAGGTTCTGTCTAGCCAAACAGACATTTACAGACTGCAATGGAAAAACCTCTGCCAGTCAATTACACGGCTGCTTTAACCAATCAAGGCTACTGACCTGCATCCTCCCACTGCTCTGAGAATGAGGAGGAACACCACCCCTGAGCTAAAGGCTCAGGAGGCACCAATACCAGCATTTTAAAAACAGACACCAACAGTTGTCACATTATATATATGAATGACAATTAAGGAATTTCAAAATGATAATTTTAGAAACTTTAAATTTTTAAACTGTAAAAAAACTCAATATTTATAAAATTATTAAATATATGTTGTCTGCATTTCAGGGATCTGCAACTGCATCTATTCAATGTGTTATTTGATTTATACTTTTCACAATAGTACAAATCCATTTTACAGGATCACAGCATCATCAGCTTTACCACCCTGAAAGTCTTTTTTTGGTGCTACCAGATCTTAATTATTATAGTATTATATTTGTGTTATTTACAAGTAAAAATATGTATTGAAAACTTTGAGTCTCCCAACTCAAAAATTTAGTTTGAACCCACTGAACCCTGGCATTGCACCATTTTTTTTGACAATTTTGAGAAATCTGAATTTTTGGATTCCACAAAATATTGGTCCACGTTGACATAATTGTGCCAAGCAATTCCGACTGATTCATGCTGTAAATCTTCTATTCCGCCACATCTTATGTTCTACTGGATTGGGATCCGGTGACTGGGAAAGCCACTGAAGAACACTGAACTCCTCGTCATGTTGAAACCAGTTTGAAACGATTCTCATGCTGGAAGTATCCGCAGCCATTAAAATGAGTTAAATTAGTTTTAGTTAATAAATTGTGACCATGAAGGAATGCACATGGTCAATAACAAATACTCAAATAGGCTGTGGCATTTAAGCGATGCCCGATCGGTATTAATAGACCCAAAGTGTGCCAAGAAAACAGTCCCCACACTATTACACCACTTCCACTAGTCTGGACTGTTGAGACAAGGCGGGTAGGGTCCATTGATCCATGCTGTTTGTTGCAAATTCTATCCCTACCTTCTATGTACCAGATCACATTTCTCCAGTCTTTAACTATTCAGTTTTGGTGAGCCAGTGCCCACTGCAGCCTCAGCTTTCTGTTCTTGGCTGAAAGAAGTAGAACATGACATGGTCTTCTGCTGTTGTAGCCCATCCACCTCAAGATTGGACGTGTTGTGCATTCTGAGACGCTGTTCTGCTCAGCGCAGTTGTACAGAGGGGTTATCTGAGTTACAGTTGCCTTTCTATCAGCTTAAACCAGTCTGGCCATTTTGCTGACCTCTCTCATCAACAAGTCTTGTTGTGCTGAAAATTCCAGGACATAAGGGGTACATCCAAAAAACCCTAAAAGTTACAGCTTTTTCCTACGAATCCTCCTCTTCTCCTTTCTGACCCAGAAATTGATTTGCGACACCATCAGGATGCCTGTCCAAATACCGGAGGAGACCCACCGAAGCGGCTTCCAGCAGAGGATACGCGAGAGTATGCTACCCAGTCCACTGTGTGGATGCCCAGAGAACATGCGATAGCGTTAATTGTTATAAAAACATATGCAGGAAGCCTAGTCAGAGAATATTGTTCACAGAACCTGGATGAGCAGGTGTTTAAACATTCCCAATGAAATGGACAGAACTGCTGCTCTGTGCAGCACCTGCGATTGGCTCGGGAGTATTAGTGATGTGCAGAAAAATAGCAAACGCTGCCGATAGTGCTGATAGTTTGTCACTTCATCAGTAGTCAGCATCATATTCAAAAAGGATCAGCTGTCCCATTTCCCCCAATTACTTCTCGTTCTCTCTGTTCCTCTTCTTGATTCCTCTGCGTTCTTCCAGGGTAGGAGAGGAGCAGCTGGAAGGGAGGGGGAGGACAGGAGCAGAAGCAAAAGGTTTCTGGACGCATCCTAGCAGTTCTAGAAATATTCAGGTCAGCCCATCTGGCACCAACAATCAGGCCACACTCAAAAATCACCAAAATCCCCCCCCACCCCACACACACACATTCTGATAGTTGATTTGAACATCACCTGAAGCTGCTGGTCCATCTCTGCATGACTTTACACATTGCTCTGCTGCCAAATGATTGGCTGATTAGTTAACTGAATTAACAAATGGTGTTTCTAAAAGTTCTTAGTAGCTCAGTGAGTTTGAATTCACATGAAGGAGACTAGTGAAGGAGAATAATTGGATGGATTCCATTATTGTGCAGAAAAATGTATGTAATTTACCCTCATACTGTACATCAATTCTGTATAGGGCTGTATTACTATCTATTATATTAGTAATACCTGTTTTCAGCATACATCACCAATCACTTATACTTAGAATTTTACTTTAAATGCAGATCAAACTCCTACAAGTGCTTGCAGGATTGAGAGCTTATAATCAAAGGAGTGATGGAAGCAGAAGCTTTACTGTTCAAGGCCAGTCTCTGTGGTTTCTAGCTGTAGAATGACTTTTAAATTATACCAGGGCTTATACAGTTTGACGGCACTTCACATGAGAAGAGAAAGACCAGTAGATATTCAAATGGCATTAAAAACACATCTAGTGTATGTCTGTACTAGAGTTGTAATGAGACAAGACCCCCCCCCCCCAAACACACACACACACACACACACACACACACACACACACACACACACACACTTGTACAACTGACAGGATTTGCAGTCCCTAAACACAGGATGCATGAAACTGACAAGCCTGCTGTTGGAGGCATAGTCAAGAGTAAAGAAGCAGTACTAGTACTACAGCTCTGCTAACGGAGGCTGCCTGTACACATATTTCACGCGGTCACGTAAAACCACTGTACTGCCTTTCTGCACTAGCTGTGAACATTCTGTATTACTGCACTGCACTTAATCATATACTGGAAAGGGTTCTGTGCCACTGTTCATCTTTTGTATTACTGCACATTGAACATCAGACTGTCTATTCCACTACCGTCTAATCTCCTCTGTTGCATTATCACTGTAACTCAGAGCAGCATGAGTGAGAATTCCAATGTTCTTGTCACAAACGGTCAATAAAACCCTTTTCGGTGGGCAATTCTTGTTTCTCTTCGCAGCCGCTTCCCAGAGACGTCCCAAACGCAAAGCTATTCTTTTATTAATAAACTAGACACCCTTTCCGGGAAGGCAGGCAGGCGGGAAGGCAGGCAGGCCGGCCAAGCTGGAGGCGTCTTTGATTTCCTTTACAATGGAAACCCCACTAGTGACAAAGCGTAATGCACTGAAGCGGTGGGAGGAAGAGAAGGAAGGAATAAAGTGAAGATGCTGCGCTGTGGCGGTGTCATTGCAGCGCTGTGTCATCAACCAGCCGGTTGTTTTGCAAAAAAATCAAGAACCGCTTCAGGCTGCCCACGAAATAAGAAGAAGAGTCCTGGCATCAAGGTCATTTCAGAGGCTCGGAATAAATTCGACGAGGCCGCACAGCTTGCCACTGAAGGCTGGGGACATCACATCGCAATCCTAAAGTGCCATCAGCCTCTATTAGAGGAGCAATCTGGCCCATTTCACCTTTCAGCTTTCAATCTCGCCAGCCTCCTTCAACTGACGCAACACTAGAAAGTTGAGCAATTGCTTCTCCTCTTAGACGGTCAGTGTCCCGGAATGCAGGAACCTGCTGGACGCTCAAAGTGAGAAGCTGAACTAGTCATGTGCACAGCAGATGCCTCCTTAATGGATAAATATGGTCAAATCATTAGGAATCTGTGGATCAACTTAAAGCCTTTTAGCATGCGGAAATAAATAACTGCATCCACGTCAACACTGTCAAGATGCTGTGTGTCCTTGCGCTGCTTTTCAAGCTCTGAATGTGGTGATAAATAAAAATAAATAAATAAATAAATAAATACAATTCTGAGATACTCTGAACATGCTCTCAGTCTCATTCATCTGGAAAAGCCATCGGAAAAACCTCGTTCCCCACCAGACTGTGGTACTGATGAGCAATTGCTTAGCATGCCTTTATGGGGAAAAACTGCAAAACAGCTCAATTTAAAAAGGCAACACACTTGTCTGACAAACAATACATATTCCACAGTGCCTTTAGCACAAATAGGTCTTTTTATTATGGGTTTTCTTTTTTGTAGCTTTTATGAGAACATCTGTGAAGCAGAATGTCTTCCCCATCATTTATTACAGCAGCCAAGGAAACGGAATCGTACAAACCTGAGTGCAAAAAAACAAACAAACAGACAAAGTGTTTCTTGATGACAAAGGAAAGCCATCAACATGGAGCACTGCAGAGTTCTCTGGATGTTCAGAAAAATGGAGAATACCAACATGCCTACAATCTGGACATAAGGAGGACTTGAAAATCTACTAGAGACCAGTTGAGTACAAGGCCTCTGTCATTTCTGTTTTGGGGGCATAACACTGGTATAACACAGGCTTGGCTGATCCTAACATGTACCTTTGATCATGTATGATGTTCAGTGACCTATATTATGCACTAAACGACCGAAAGCTTATCTAGGTTAGCGTACTGCAAAAAGATCAACCCTATTTAATATTACAGTGGTATGCAAAAATCTCATTCGTGCAGATTTCTCCTGTACAACATCCAGAGAATTCGACCCTTCCTCTCTAGAGAGGCCATCCAGGTGCTCGTCCAGTCTCTGTTCACTTCAAGACTTGACTACTGCAACTTCCTTTTGGCTGGTCTCCCTCTGCGCACCATCAGGCCCCTGCAACTTATCCAGAATGCAGCGGCACGGGTCGTCTTCAACCTTTCAAAGTTCAGCCATGTCACTCCACTGCTGCGTTCTCTTCACTGGCTTCCTGTTGCTGCTGCTCACTTCAGATTCAGAACCCTGACGCTGGCCTACAAAGCCAAGACTGGACCAGCCCCTCTGTACTTGATGGCAATGGTCAAAAGCCGATCCGCACCAAGAGCCCTTTGAGCTTCAAGTACGGCTCGGCTCGACCCGCCATCCCTTAAGATCCATGGAAGATAAGCGTCCAGGCTTTTTTCTGTCCTGGCACTGAAGTGGTAGAACAGACTTTCCCTGGGTGTCCGAACAGCAGAGTCTCTCGCTGTCTTCAAATACAGACTGAAGAACCACCTCTTCTGAGAATACTTGGGCGAATAGTTGAGTATTATGGTCTCCTTACTGACTTGTGTTTAGTAGTGTCTAAACTTAGAGATATCTTAGAATTTTAGCCTTTTCAAGGTTTTTCTTTCTTGGGTAAATAGCAAAGCACTTTTATAAGTCGCTCTGGATAAGAGTGTCTGCTAAATGTCGAAAATGTAAATGTAATTATACCAATACAGCAAATCATCTATATGGGAGGAACATAGCAGAATTACTGCTCATCAAAATGACCATATTTGATTTCACATAGTTTAGCATAAAGTTTGAGAAGAAAAGCCAATCGTGTAAAAGCAGTACAACACAAAAAAAAAAAAAAAAGATTTTGAGCATGACATGCTTGTTGGTGCCAGGCGAGTTATCATCTCCTGGGATGTTCAGCACATAAGAAAAAGCACCCAGTGAGCAGCAGTTCAGCAGCCAGAACCACTTAGTTGATGGCAGAAGCTGACAAAAATGACAAGACTGGTTCAAGCTGACAGAAAGTCTGAAGTAACTCAGATAACCAATCTGTACTTAATGTGAAATAGAAAAAAAGAAAAAAGAAAACGGTCACAGAGGTGTAAATGGGCTTTCCCAGTGCAGCAACCCTGATTGGCTACCAGCTGTGTGAGGGTGTGCTTTCAAACCAACATTGTGATTGACTGACTGGATCAATAATCAGCGTCAAATCTCATGGCACGGAAGTGGATCAGCTGTCTCGATTCCCCAGTTACCGCTCGTTCTCTTCATTCCTCATTCCTCAGCGCCTTCCCTCCTCTCGATTCCTCTACGTTTATACAGGATAGGAAGTGAGAAATAGGAAAGGAGGAGGAGGAGAAGCAAAATGAGAAGGAGCAAAGGTTTTTGGGACACTCAAGGTCACTCATTGGCCTTTCTGAAACATGGGTTCAGGCTGGCAATTCTGAAGCCCAAAAATACTTCAAGCATACCTCTACACCACTGGTTATGTTGGCCAGCACTTGCCACCAGAAGTAGTAAGGGTGAGGCATTTAACCCCTAGAATACTGTACTAACTGTTAAGCATGGTGGTGGTAGTATCATGCTCTGGGGATGTTTAGCTGCCAGTAGAGCTCATAAAATGGCACAAAGTTGATGGTATAATGAAGGAGGACTACCTCAGAATTCTTCAGCAAAACCTCAAACCATCAGCTGAATGGATGAAACTTTTACAGAACTGGGTGTTCCAACAGGACAATGACCCCTAACACCTTAAAAGTGGATTTGAAAAAGCAGCCTAACATATCAAGCTTTTGAAACGGCCTACTGAAAGTCCTGACCTCAAACCCATTGAAAATATGTGGACAAATGTGGACGGAGTGAACAAATAAGAGTAAAAATACAGTATGCTGAACATACGATATATGGACAAAAGTATTGGGACACCTGTGTATCTATCGTTTCAAGGGTTTTAAACAAGTATATTCTGCTTTTTTGTAGTGACCATCGCTACTGTACAGGGACAGCGTTCTACTAGACTTTGGAGCATTGCTGTGAGGATTCGATTGTATTCAGACATAAAAGTGTCAGTGAGCCCACCTCATCCCCACCTCATCCCAAAAATACTGGATGGAGCTCAATGCTGGGGGTCTTTATACCCATCTAGCACATGCCTGGCATAAGGCATGGTGCCAACAAATTCAACTGTACCGGCTCAAGAGAGTTTTATTCTATTGGCGAAACTTCTCTACAGATGTTGCACATCTGTGTCAGCAATGGGTTTGTCTTAAAGTAGCTGAGTGAATTTAATAGAAGGGGTGTCTACAACCCCCTTTTTTTTATTGTTTCTATTAGTAAACCCCGATTTAGATTAAAGACAGATGCATGCACTATAGCAACCACTTGCAATACCACAGCAACAAATAAGTAAAAGATGAGACATGCCAAAATGCGTACATCATAGCTCAAGCCTCTTTGGCTTTCCACAAGGCATTCTCCACACTATGACTACAGTCCACTTTTATCCTAGTGACATATTTCTCTTCTGACAAAGGCTTAAATCCTCGGCCGCTGAGCACTGTGTAATCCCATCAGCCCCTCAGCTCCTAGTACACCGGCCCAGCACGCGGTCACATGGGCCGAGGGTCAGCACTGGGCAGTGTGGACAAACTCCACCCGTGATGTAGGATGCAGGGCTGAGTCAGGGAAGATTCCAGACTCTGTGTGCATGGTCCGATGCGTGGGACTGAGGCAGCACGATGTGCAACGAGGGAGGGAGTCAGTGGCCGAGCGAGCGAGCAAGCAAGCAATCTAGTGAATGAACTAGGATGTGAAGGGCTGAGTCTGGGAGCTGTCAGCCCAATGTGAGGCTGCCTCCTCATCCTCAGGCCACTCCACTAGACTAGCCTACTGCACATATGGCAGCAGGCAGCTGGCTTCGAATGGCAGTCACCAAACAAGCGGCAAAGCAGAGAACCAACTGAGTCATCATGAAGCAGTATATACACTCCTCGATATCGCTACACCTCTTTTTACCTATTATTCCTCAAACTATCAAACTGATTTTGACCATTTAAACCAGATCGAGTTTCGATTAGGGTTGGGTGGTATAACGGTAATGCAATATGTACCACTGAATTTAAAAATGTAGATGGTGTCTCAAAATGAGTTTTTTTGGACATGTCTGATGGGTCGAAGTTCTGTTCTGTGCCTATCTAGTACATGGGCAAGTAAACTTCCTGTCCGTATGTGCATCTAAGAGAGCTACAGGTTATGGGAGCTCAATTATTAGTAATGTCATGCTCTGAAAACAGATCAATAAATAATAAAAAAAAAAATGTAAAAGCTCACTGAAGTTGCAAGTTTAGTAGGAGAGCAAACAAACCTGGATGAAACAGTCTACTAAGACGTGCCTGAACGTGTCAAAAACACTCCCAGGACTATTCACCCTTTCAGGCTTTGTGCTCTCAGATATGAGGCTTCATCCTCTGAACGTGTGATGTGAGCCTCAGTTAGCTGGAACACTGGCTGTGCTGTGGCGTTTAGCCTGTTGGCTCATTTATCTAAGCTTAGATAGTCGGCTACGAGTCCAAACATGGCGGAAACGGTCTCACTTCTCCTTCTGTTACTCCCAACACCAGTTGCTCGACTTTGCTGTCTTATGCACTTGCGTCAGTAGCTCAGCAGTTAGTCAATAGCAACATTTATACGTGGGCGTTCAGACAGCAGCTTCTCTGTCTGTCCTGATTCAGAGCAGTTTAACATTTATCTAATGATCGCTTTGTAACTGCACACATAGTTCACATAGCTCGTCAACCTGTGAGCAAACTTTACGTCATATTTGCTCGTTTTTCGGTTTTAAAATAATGCAGGATGAGAGGATATGGAAGTTACGTAAATGTAGAACCATCTGCAATATTTGGGCAACTTGTGCTACTCCCTGCCCCTGGTAATACCGTAAACCGAGAGCTTTTGGGGGGAGTGCAATAATGGAGTTCACCCAGAGTCAAGTCAAATGTATTTGTATAGCGCTTTTTATAACTGTGGTCATCACAAAGCAGCTTTACATAATAAGTAATTAGTAAAAGACAGAGACAAAAAAAAAAAATAACATAAGAAGACATGAAGGATCCAAGACCCCCAGTGAGAGAGCCAACGGCGACAGTGGCAAGGAAAAACTCCCTCAGAGCGACCTGACCCATCCTCCTCTGGTCAGAACTATTTAAACATTATTGTTAAAGTTACCAAACCATCTATACTGTTGAACTGCTCTGATCATAATCATAATATAATAATCATGGTGTAGATAGTGAATAGTGGTGCTATTAATAGTGGCAGAGCTTCGCAGGCCTTCAAAAGAAAGCCATCTCTGATTTGGAAACCAGTACAAGCAGAACAGTAGATTTGTGCTTGTAGCGTTCAGAGGAAATGAGAAAAGAATATACTAGGATATAAAAGTGTATGAGAGTAATGAATCAAAGCCTTATTACCTCCTGGACAGGTGTGTTTAATTACCCGAGTCTGCATCCTGTTGTTTGTGAGGGAAAAACTTTAATACAGTTTGCAGTTCGCAAAAGTATTTAGATAAGGCCGTTACTCACTCGCCTTTTAATACAATTACTCTCCTCAACGTTCGTGCATTTGAGCTGCTTTCTGTGATAAGACTGCTGACTCATAATTTGATTGCATGGCGTCAAAACTGTGTTCCTGAAAATGTCTTTCAGCAATAAGCGCATTTGGAAATGTCAGCATGGTTCTTTGGCTCTGGATTTGTCAGCCTGTAGAAACTCCAAAAGGGATGCTGCTGCTGCTGCTGTTGTATTGGAGACTTGACATTTGAAGACACATTTAAGGCTCATATTTTAGACACCATTACGCTGCAGCGACTACCAACTGATCATCTGCTTCACGGCTTTCAGAAACAGTGAGATGTCAAGTTAGCAAACCTGTGTAAATAAAAGCTTTCTTTTATGAAGAAAGACGAACGCTCAACAACTAGAGCAAAAATAAAACATGAAAAATAAATAAATAAATAAATCATGAATATTCAGAGAGCTCTACAGATTGATTTCACATCCATCTACAAAATCATGCAGTTGAAGCCCCTACTGACCAGGCATTTATTTAGATTGGTATGGATGGTGCGGTTGTTGAAACACAATATTTATAATATTTGTAAGGTGCTGATTCACCGGCATCATCTGCCTGTGTCTGTCTGGGCTTGTCTAGTCTTCCCCCAAGCTCTACATCTTTCCTCACCAGTAAAAGCTCAAAAAGCTCAGTACAGCTTTATGTTTTCTGGCTTACAACCATATTTACCATTTGTGATGGACACAGATAGAATTTGGCTTTCGTTTTTATTCCATCCGTGCAGTGAACACACACATCCACCCACCCACAGTGGACAGCGAGCACACGTGCCCAAAGAGGTGGGCTGCCATTGCTGCGGCAGCTTGTCAAGCCCGGGTATCAAACCCACAACCCTGTCATCAAAAGCCCGGCGCTCTAACCGCTGAGCCCTCGCTACCCCCCACCTCCCCTCATAACAAACACGTTCAGCCACAAGAGCATTAGTGAGGTCAAGTTCTGATGATTAGTTCTGAGTCACAAACACCCCGTAACCTCCACCCAAAGTTACTGGATGGAGCTGACCGTTGGTACTGGCCATGGCGGCTCCAGACAGTCCCATTTTACTGGCTTCTACCAGTGTTGCTCGCTGTTTGAGAGCGGCTTTTCCCTATTCCTCATTCCTCCAGGCAGATCTGCTGCAGGTTGTTCAGACTGTTTGGATGATGATTGTGGATCACAGTTTTCAAACAGTGCTACAGACTGAGATCTGGACTTTGACTTGCTCGTCATAGAACATTTCCCATTTCGTTGCCCAACCGCTAATGTGTTGTTAGCCTTGTGCTTGGGATCATTGTCTTCTGGAAAGTTGAGGTATCTCCGAAGCTTTAGGTAAAGCATGTAACGGTATGGTTAGTGTTGCTGCTTCAGACCTAAGGACTGGAAGCAGTATGAGCGGGTTGAGGGAAGTAAACATGCCTAGAATAATCTTGGGTCACTACAGACGTCCATCACTAGCTACATTAGCCTAGTAATCAACTAAACCAAAGAAGCAAATTTCAGGCACTACACTAAACATCGACTTGGCTGATCAGCTACATTTGGGGTTACTGAGGTCATGAGAACCGATACTTTGGTGCCAAGTCGATTCCCAAACTCTTTTTTTATTATATGGAAACTACAACAGCCGTCATTGTTAGGCAAAGTTCTCTGTGACAGAGAGGGTGGGCAGAACAATAAGCTTACACATGTAATCGACATCAGAAACACGAAGAAGACAACAAAGTGTCAAAATGTGCATTGCTAAGGGCAGGAGAAGCAACAGGTCTGCTGCGACTCACGGATTCAAGTGTCTAAGCATCTCCAAAGCATACACAAGGAGTCATGTAGGCAACAGAAACGCCGTGCTGGTCCAACCTTCCTGTACCTAGAAGCTTCAGACTTGTGGTCATCTGACCACAAGCAGCGTGCCGGTTTTACTTTCTTATAGCGCTTAGTCCTTATATAAGAAAGCTGGTCTTGATGTATAAAGATCGCTAGATAGCGATTTATGATTATAAGCCAGTGCTGGACTTTATACTAGAAACAAGGCCAGAGGCCATCTTGTTCTAATCAACAAGCTTACCTGCTTACCTTAACTAAGGCTGCGTGAGTGTCACTGAAGCAACAGAACACAAGAGGGAATGTGTTATTGTGAGTTAACAGCATGGCTGGGATGAAGCAGACACGAGCCGAAGGTTGCGCAGCTGGAGCTAACTGTTGTCTAGGACAGTATTGTTCTCTTTAAAGGTTATTGTGATGGTGTGAGTGGCTCTACACCATCGCAGATACTGTATATACGCAAGTTCCTGTTGAAACAATACCTGGTTACCTGATGCAGGTGTAGATCCTGGTGTCCTCCTGGAGTCCGGGAAGACTGGTGATGGGGTACCTGTAGATGTAAAGAGAGAGTTGACCTAGCTGTAACAAAAAATCATATGCATATGCAAACAGTTTTAATGTTGTGCCAGTTATAATGGTCACTGTGCGTCTTTGTGATGACACTTTATTAACCAAAGACTCACTCCCACTCTTGTAGCTTAAAAAAAAACAACAAAAAAAACTTGAAATACATTTATTTTATTTTATATATTTTTTTAAACTCTGGTATTGGGACATCCTTATTTGGTCTAATTATGGAATTGTGTAAATTAGATTTTTCACCAAGCCATTCTTTTAAAATGAATAATAATTAGACATTCTCTGTCTACATACAACTAAATAGTGCATACAGTAGAGCATAAACCCCCAGCCCTTTCTCCTGATCTCGCAATCTCAGCGCTCCACCTAACTCATTAATCTCTGTACCTGAACTCCCCAATTATTATTATCTATTATTTTATTTATTTGGATCCCTGTGTTCTAAGAACTTGCCTGAGAACACGCCGGTTTTCTTAGCTGACTTCATCTGGGGCCACACAACCGTTTGGTGGGAGGGCTTAATGTAGACATAGAGATCCACTTTTTGGCTCCATATGTGCGTCATCTTTGTGCCGCAAGACCCAGAGTTCTAGATCATTCCGGTCCATATCCATCTCCGTTTCACAGGTTAGAAGGCTAACTTGCTAACTCTGTGAAATCAGGGTGGGAATGTGAGACTGGACACATCCGATGAAGGCAACTGTCACACTACTTTCACGAGACAGTATGAACTTCCTGGTCCTGATTTAGAAACACAGCAAAAAAAAAAAAGGAACCTTAAGTGGTCTAACTGTCTGCACCGGCACGGAACGGTACCATTCGGCCCTGCAGTGGAAAACAGGCCAAAGACTGCTTCAAGTGCTAGGTCGGTTTCATTCGGCTACATCTTTACATTCTCACATATCTCTAATCAGCTGCACAAGTTCTGGAATCTGGCTATTTCTGACAAAAGGGAAGCGCAACATCTTCAGTGGTTTGAGAAGCATGTTTGCAAATCTGAAAAACAACAGATTACTGGAAGAAGAACATGCAGCTAAAAAGGACAGGACGGGTACTCAACGTCAGCTGGGTGGCATCAATGTTTGGAGCAGCTCATGCTCTACTTTAAAGGCCTAAAATTATACTAATTTGACTTTAAGCCATCAGGACAGTACAGTACAGTGCAGTGCTAACAACAGAGAATTGGGTAATCGGAGGAAAAAGGAAAGGCACCAGGTACTGTAAAGCTTTCAGAAAAAGTCAACTTCACAAACCCACCCAACCACCCACCCTCCGAGCATTGCCCCAGAGCTATTTCATAGACCATTTGCATAGCACCTCTGATCGCTTTGCTCCCCCTCATTCTGAAGCCATGGTGCTTTGAGATCGAACAATGCAATTACGCAGCGTGAGAAGCAATAATAAAAACCTCAGAGAGACAACAGAGCAGGTAGGAGGCAGGAAGCAGCGTTGCCATCCTCATTTCAGTCAGAGACCTGCTATTGCTGCAGGTAAACGCTCTCTCCAGCCACAGCCAGGGCGGCACAGCTAAACAGCTGAGAGAGTGAGAGAGAGAGAACCAGCACTGGCAATGAAATGCACACTCCGAAACGAGGCTCGGTAGCAGCAGGAGGGATGTCGAATGCTGCTCACACAAGCCACGTGAAACGGACTAAATCAATTTCTACCGCACGGATACGAGAGCGGAGACGTTCTCAGACATTAAAAGATCTTCGGCGAGAACACAGAGCCGCGCTAGCTTTAAGCGACGTCAAGACGGCGATTACAGACAGTCCACCAACACGAAAATAACCCAAAGTACTGTTCAAACCGCTTCAAGTGCGTTGCCACAGATAGATCCAGGGCAACATCTGAAAAGCCTGCACTTCTTCATCCATGGCTTAGCTGGAACATCACAACGAAAACGTCCAGGAAAAGGAAAAGGACAAAAAACTAAACACTGACAATATCCTCGCAATCACCGTGACGATTGACAGTGTACAAAGCAATTGCAGAAACTGTAGAAACGACTGTGCTGTCGGCCGCAGCAGAAGCAGCACCGTGAGCAATCCGTCACGGGGACAACTGCATTACCGCTACGAAGAAAACGAAACATGGAGTTTGTAAAAAAGGTCACAGTTAAGCGTTTACGTAACAAGAGCGCCGGTCAGAGTTCCAGACTGAGCTAAATGACCTGTCTAACCTTTCCTCTAGAAGAGTTAATGGTTCAGAGTACGGGGAGAAACCTTTCCAGTAGCATTTTCACTTGAAACGCTTACAAAGCATGCTTAGCTGACAGTGCCGTAGCTGACGGAGCCACAGAGCCGCTGAGGTAGGAGGTCATAACGAAGTGTCTATTTGTGGACTGGTTCTGCGTTTGACACCACATATTTAACATGCCACATACCCTCTGAAACGCCAACCAACTGAAGAACCACTGAAACAAGTTAAAAGAACGACTCGAATAGGAGAGAATGAAATCACAGGACAGGTGCAGCAGTAAAGGCTTGGTTCCAGCTAACTGGGACTTAACTTGGTGTTTTTAGCTGTAAGCTGTGGGTGAAGTACGACCTAATACATAGTTTTTTTCCTATTTCTTGGTCCCAATTTAACAGCACAACAAATGGAAAGGCCTTCCTGAGTTCAGTAGTGACACACTTCAGTAGTCTATACATACTCCAGTGGACTAAGGCGCTGACGCTATGACCTGAGGATCGCTGGGTCAAATCTGGTTGCCATCAGCAGCTGGAATCAGAGAGAGCACAATTGGCCTTATGTTCTCAGGGGTGGGTTAGTGGACTTCCTCCCCACGTCACACATTGGAGCTGAGGAACCACAACGTCCCCTGAGCATGCAGGCTGCCTAGCGACTCTTTTTGAATGCATCAGTGGCAGTTTACAAAAGAGGCGGTAATTGGCCCTCCAAATTGTGTAAAAAAAATGGGTTAAAATTAGAAGTCAAAGAAGTCATAAAAGATGCCTAAAAGCAGATAATTAATATTATTGTATGTAGTTTCATATAAGTATAATCATTTCCGTATGAAAGTATAAATAAACTATAAACAATTACTTTTTGAAGAATTATTCAAATGTAATAAGAAAACAAGAGTCTATTTCAGTAGTAAATATTTAGTAGTAAATATTTACTACCTTATGTTAAAAAAGACTTTAAATGTAGTAAATGTATTGTTCTTAATCTGAGAGAAGTATGACTAGGCTAGTAACTGTAGCTGAGGTGGAAACCGACCCAGTGTGCAGGGGCCGGTAGTCTTAAAAGGTGCCCTAGAATGGGAAATTGAATTTTATCTTGGCATTGTTGGATAATAAGAGTCTGGTAAATGGAAGTGACATGCTGTGATTCTCAAAAGAACAACATACACTGGCAAACAGGCCAATTATAAAACCCCAAAACTGCTTTGTAATAATTCACTTTCACCCAGCCTGCTAGAGAAAGCCATTAGAGGCTAAATGCAATGGCTACTTCAGGAGAATATGGAGGTAAGGCTGAAAGGGCTCAAATCTAAAGCGAAGTCAACTGGAGAAGGGAGAAATGCCAACCCAGCCAACCAGCATCAAATCTCTGGAGCTGGCTAACTGAATCCTATGCCAAGAAGCTGAGAGGACCCAGAGAGGACAGCAACACTATCAGACTCTGGTATAATTACAAAAAGTTGTGATGAGCTTGTGCCCTGTCCAAGGGTTATTCCTGCCTTGCCCCCAATGATTTCAGGTAGGCTCTGGACCCACCGCGACCTTGACGACCTTGATCTGGGCCTTTTTTCACCCCAACCAAAGTCATACATCACAGTTAGAGCGTAGCAATGGCTGTCTTAAGTTCTGCAGGTTGTCAGTGTGTGTTTGTGTGTGTGTGTTTTTCTGTGTCAGAAGGGAGAGATGAGCTGCACTGCCGATCAGAAGCAGTGGAGGGAAGCCAACACACCTCAGTGTACAGCACAGAGCCACACCAAGCCTGAGGACAGATGGAGACTCCAATTCAGGAGTGAACTGATATTTTCCTTGCGTTAACTCCCCCAAAGACAGGGAGACACACACACACACACACACACAAACACACACACACAAACACACACCTTCAGTCCAACGTCGCCTTTAGCTCGTTCCCTCTCTCTCTCCACCTCCAGGCTCTTTGGAGAGTAGCAGCGGTTTCATGGCTGACGCCCGGTGCAGGGCGGCCGATTTACCGCACTTATTCAACAGATGTTCCAACAGCTTGGGACAGGAGAGTCGAGAAGCGACGCCAGCGAACGCCAGCGATACACTTTAGATTAGTGGGGCGCAGGCGAGCATTCACAGGGAAAGACACATTTCATCTACGGCCTCGCTTTGCCCACTTTTCATGGGCTCTTTGCCATCGTGGTCTAATGAAAGCGGTGAACACAGAGCAGGGGTGGGTGAGATAAGGAATGCAGAATAAGTGCTGAACAAACAAGCGCTTTCCAGGTTCATGCTTCAGCAACCGGGATCGAGATGGGGCTGCTGTGGGGGTTGTTTGGAGAGTTCCAGAAGAGCATGGAGAGAGAACTGCGTGGCTGGAGATGCCAATTTAAACTGAGCAGAGCTCAAGCACACCTGCCTGCTGGACAGACTTCCCACTTCATATCTCGTATCTGTGCATGGATACGGTGGCGTGCAAAAGTTTGGGCAGCCCTGGTCACTATGAATAGCTAATGGCTTTGACACACTACACGACTTGTAGAGTCGACAGGTCGCAGTACTGTTCAGACTACACAACTCCAGCTTACTGTGGTTTGCACACTACGCGACTGTTCAACCACAGCAGGTCACACACTACACACGCTTTCCAGGAAAAATCGCAGACGTCGGTAGAAACATCAGAAAGGCACAAGCTCACCTGCCAAAGTTCAACAAACTTTTCATCTGGGCCTTGGCTCCAAAAAGGCTGCGGAACTTTCGCTGTAGCCATGCTTGCTGTCCTTTCGCTTCTTTCTTGGCTTTCCTCTCTCCTAACCTGGTCATAACCTGGTCGTGACACTTTTCACATTACAGGATTTCGACTCACCGACAGGCAGGCGTTTGCCGAGCCGATCGGGTCGAGTCTTTGAACATTTAACACGTCCCGATCTAGAGCAATATTTGGAGCCCCCAGCGAACACTGATTTTCCTCTGAGCTGATGTTTTTCTTAGAGACTTCCAAAACCTGCCTGTGAACGGAAAATCAGGGTTAAAACCGCGTGGTGTGAACACGGCATAAGCGATGGCCCGATTTACAAAAGGCATAATATGACACGTTTACTTAATATTTTAGGTAGGGGTGCCCTGATCCGATTCAGTGGTAGGGGGCTGATACAGGCATTTAATGGATTGAGCATCGGCTATTTTAATCCCAATCCAGTTCAGAGTCTTCGTTTTAACCACGGTGTTCAGAGCGATCTGGAGAGATCTGGTGGCCCCAAGGCGTTTATGTCCCAAAAAAAAAAAAAAAAAAAAAAAAAACATGTCCCATCTTTTAAAAGAGGACTGTACATCTACCCCAGTATAATGAGACATACCCAAAAATACAGTTACAGCTCTTTAGCAGCTTTTATGATGCAATATGTTTAAAC
The DNA here is from genome assembly GCF_030463535.1 of Salminus brasiliensis. Classification (NCBI taxonomy): domain Eukaryota; kingdom Metazoa; phylum Chordata; class Actinopteri; order Characiformes; family Bryconidae; genus Salminus; species Salminus brasiliensis. The sequence goes on along the minus strand of NC_132881.1, from coordinate 23,543,511 downwards.
TGAATAGCAAACGGTGCGTTATCTGCCTCTGTCTAGTCTGTAGGGACCGCCCCCCCACTACACCCCCACACCCCCACACACACACAAGCCAGCACTGTGTATGCATGCACCCTTATTCATGGACACGTCACTAGCCTCGAGAATATTATGGAAAGGTGAAAAGTAACTCTAAAAATGAACCATGTTCCCTTTCCAGACTTCCATCCATCCTTCCATCCACCCATTTCAGGCTGAGCACAGCAGGTTTGTAGCACAACATGCTTTTAGGGATGATTTTTTATATTTATGAGCGCCCACTTCTCTTCCTAAAAGGTACTGTAATTAAAATTCTAATATATTCAAAGATTTCACAAACGAGCAAGAAGAAATCTGAATCAAATCCAAAGTGAAGACGACAGCCCTGTTACCCAGTTACATCCTCCCCCAACTCTTAACTTACAATGAAGTGGAAACGCTCAGCTAGCTCAGCAACCTTCACTAATCCTGTGTTTGGTAGTAAGTCGGAGTAAGGACCTAAAATGCTTAGCCCCTCAACACTCCAGGTGCATTACCTAGTAACTGCAGGGACATCTGTACAATCTGCTGGGGCTTTTCTTTGGTAACAGAAGTTTGTTATAACACTTTTGGCCTGCTGGTAGTTCATAGGCTTTTTAAGGGGCAAACCAGGACTGAAGGACTGTGATTATTTTTATAATACATGAATGAATCAACTTTTATTTTATTGATTAACTTCCGTCCTTGTGACGCACGTCTCTGCTATTCAAAAATCTATTTCTTTATTCATGGGAAAATGAAGTGCGGTGTACAGCGGATTCTGCTCGTCCTGCGTTGGAATACAAGCCACAAATGTTCGTGTATCGCTTGGATAACGGTGTGAAAGACTACAGCAGCAGCAGTTGAACTGTGTTCCACACTATTATTGTTAAGCCTTAGGCTGTAAATCCACAGTTCACATATGTGCAGAATAGGGGGGGGTGCATTATTGATGTACTGGTCATTGCTCTCCAACAGAGAGCAGACGAGAGACCAGAACAGTGCGACTGCATAACAGCAACATATCTGCTAAAATACATGCAAGTAAACACAATGGGCAAAATCAAGGTCACCTACACCTACATCGAGGTCCTGTCCATTTACTGTACGTGAAGTTGATAATGTAATTATCATGCCTACGTGCCGGTGTGACCTCAGACAGCAGTTTCCACCCAAAACCATCTGATACTTTGGTTAAAAGATAGCAGAGCAAAGTTAGCTTGGCCAAGGTCATAAGTTGGTTTATATAGCAAGCAAGCTATTCAGGTTATGTCATACCACTTCGTTGTAAAGTCTGCAGAATTCTAAAAGCCTGATGGTTATTTCTAGTGCGAGAAGCTTAGAAGCTCTTCATAACAAAGTAACATGACTGAACTGATCATGACCTGGATTTGCCACCGTGTGAAAGTGGGAGCAGACAGGCCAGCAGTGAAGGACCTCTGAGGAACAATGTTGCCAAAGCCCTCCTATCAAAACCGTGCGTGAAAAGGCACCAAACCTGCCTCGGCTCGGAGCTGCTGTAAATCCTGAGGCCAGATTTGTTCCACTCATTTCCCCATGGCGTGCAGAGAGACGGACAGAATTTCCTGTTCCCACTTTTGCATGTGTTTATCCAAATGTTCAGGACCCAGTTCCACCTCCTTACCACCAGTTTGAGGCATCAAAACAACCAGCTAAACAAACAAACCTAAATGTGTCTGGGTTGCAGACGAACCACAGACTCCAACATGGGACTTATCCGGTTCGTCACTGTCACCATTGTTATTCTTCCAGACAGACGACAGCAGAGGAACAGGGACGCTGGGAAATCTGGCCTCTCTCAGCCCATATTAAGTTAGTGTGGTAATTCAGCATGCCAGTAAGTCCCTGCGGGGCTTCCTCTTATCCACCACCACCCTCCCTAGCTCCCACCCATCCACCGACCCACGGGGCTCCCAGTAGCCAACGGAAGCAGTTTCCTGCATCTGGCTCACAGTGGATTCTACCGTGTCCCAGTGCAAAAGCAGCTCTTGCGCACTCAGCGCAGCACAGCAGGGGGACTGTGAAGGAATGCTAACACAAATTCCCATACAGGCGCCAGGGGGGCCCCCCAAACGAGGCTGAGCCCCTTTCATCACAAGACCAATATCACCACCAAGTCCCTACGAGTTTAACCAACCAGGCTTCATATGAGTTGTCAGCTGCAAATCCCTCAGAGACCTCAGAGAATATTGGACACAGACGCTTCTAATCCGGTATGGACTTTTTTTTTTTTTTTTTTCATTTTATTGCTTTTAGACAACTTATTGTATTCCTGCACCCTATAGGCTGAGGGCAACGTCCTCCTATACTAGCTGCCTGTGCACTTCCAGAGCAATCTCACCTGCAGTGAATGCTGTTTCTGAACAGGGATCACCACTATTTTTTAAACTTTGGAATAAGGGGGGAAAATAATAATATTAATTAAAATTCATTTGATATTAAATTCATTTTAATATCAAAATTACATAAAAGTATTCAGCCACCTTGCCAAAGTCCCATGCCACCTGATGTAAAGATATTACAACGACAAATACTAATACAGGCTAGGGCCTCCTTTTGCTCTCAAAACACCCTCAATTCTTCATAGCATGGATTCAAGGGCTGCCACTAATGACTATTTTTTATTGATTAATCTATCGGTTATTTTGCAGATTAGTCGATTAATCTAAACTGTTCATTTCACTCCAAAAACACTAAATAGAGCATTTCAAATTGCTTTTATTTTGACAAAGCTGTAAATAAAGGTTTACATGTTAAGTGCAAAACATAGTCAGCAGTGCACCATAATCAAAGTGTATGTGATGCACTGTGTTTCTGCCATTCCCTACACAAATAAATATGCTTTATATAATGGTGAATAATTAGTAGGGCTGCAAGTAACGTTTATTTTAATAATCGATTAATCCGTCGATTATTTTGACGATTAATCAATGAATTGGATTAAAAATACATTTCCATGTCTTTATTCAAAAGAACTCAATTTACAATAATTCAATAATAATAAATTAAATTATTAAATTAAAAATGAGATGAATTAAAAAATAAAAAAAATAAGTGCATTGCTGATGCAAACACTGCACTGGAGTGAGGAGTGAGACAGGATGAATTGCCTTTAGTCTGTATGTAGTGTCTTCACTCATACTTAAAATATGAAGCTTAATCATTAATAACCACCACTGTGTACAAGTTACATGTTTTTATAAAGCACATTTAAACACTGCTTAAGCGAATTAAACTGATAATAAAAGTAACACACACACTCATACTGTCATTGTCATTGTCCAGTTAACAAGCAAAAAACAGCATGTGCCTTGCTGTGCCGGTTCATATAGCGCGAGTGCGCCATTACGTTTGCGTCAGTCATCTTTCATTTTTGGGAATGCATTTACTTCTTGATGTTAAACTTATTTTGAAGATCACGCCTCCGCTCCAGCTCGCTTCCTTCAACTCGCTCTTGTGTATTTATTTACTTTTCCCAGCAAAGACGTAAGCGGATATGACAAGGCGAGTAAATCATAAATCACGCAACACAACGAACCGATAATGAAATGCTTTGCAAACACTTTTAATAATCGATTATTGTCAATTTTATCGATTCGTTGTTGCAGCCCTACTAATTAGATATGGCTGGAGTGCTGTGCAGATGATGACAGTAGGGTTACAAAACATATTCAAAAACAAATCAAAAGCCTCAACTGTCTTGGTTGACGTCCTCGTCGGCATCGCCTCCACCATCACCAAGCGCCCCACAGGCGCTTCTCTGCAGGGCTGTAGTGTACGGATGTTTTTCAAATCTAATGTTCCATGTTGTTTAGGGTGAAGGGTAGCACCCGTGTAGCACATAGGGCTGGGCGATATGGTAAAAACACTAGATCACAATATTTTTTTTTCATGATATACAATATCTCCAATTCCTTAAAAACTACTATTCAGATACTCATGTACTGAATACAGTGATTATTATTCAACATCTGCTGCTCTTCATCTAATTTAACCAGTCTAAATACACTGTTTGTAATGAAGCCTGCAGCTGATCAGTGCTTATTGAGCACTAACCGTGTCCTTGATATGCTTAGAAAAGCATATTGTTACCACAATAACAAAAATGTATCACGATACAATAAAATATCATCATATTGCTCGACCATTGGGAATTCTTCCGAAACTGACCTGCACTATTCACACATGGGCTTTCTCGGACAGTGCCTGGACTCTGTACTAAGAGGCTGTCAGCATAAAGTCCAGGTAATGTCCGGTACAGCTCATTCCGGTCATTCAGCTCCTCCTCCAGAAAACCTCTGGCTTACCGCACATGTCTAAAAGAGGCTTGAGACATCCGACCCTTTCTGGCGAGCTCGTCTGGCCATTCTCTGTTGACCTCTCTGGTCAACAAGGCGCCTCCATCAGCAGAAGCGTGGATTACTGGAGGCGTCTTCCTCAATGCACCATTCTGAAGGAAATACTGAATCCAGCCTACCTGGAACCAACAATCATACCACTCTCAAAAAGCACTGACCACAATTATCCTCATTCTGATGGTTGGTGTGAACATTACCTAAACGTTGTGGCCTTCATCTGCATGATTTTCGGCTGCCACAGTATTGGTTAATTAGATAACTGCATGAATGAGCAGGTGTATTTATTTATTTATTTATTTTGCAATGTCTAGATATCGTGAGCAATTGTTTCAGTAAAGGATTTGGTCATTTCATCTAGGAAGGATCAGGATAATGTATAGCTTCTTGTACACAACCTAGTTATTCAATAGATGTAAAATAAATAAATAAATAAAAAAATAAATAATAATAATAATAATACTAATAATAATAATAATATCAGTGAAAGCTGTGAGGTGATGGGCTTAATTAACAATGAAGCCAACTCCACCGCAGGGGAACGTGGGAAATCCAGTAATAAATGTCGACGTGACCAAGCTTACTTTGAGCGAAGCTATGTGGGAATTAATTTATTCCCACAATCCAGGTACAGCAGAGAAATCTATTCCAGGCATGATGAAACATCCACTCCAAAGGTACTCAGTACTCCCACTACAGACTGACAAAAGAGGCAAAATACATCAAGAATAAAGGCTGTCAATTTTCACCAGCCCCTAATACCACAGAGCGAGATCATCTTTAGAGAGCAGCGTTGAGAGGATGGATTTGGATTGGATATTGAAAGGCACACTGAATGTCAGCTGATGCATCTGAATATGCATCAGCTGACATGGATGAGGCTGCAATGATTCCTATGGAAAACAGCTACACCGCCTGCTGCCAATACTGCCTACACTCAGCTCTACTGCTGCACCAAAAAAATAAATAAATAAAAAAGCAGGGAAGTGGGCCAAAGCACAATCAACATGAAAAGGAACTCATTACCATGCGTCAATCAGGTGCACCAAAGGATGGCAGTGTAAATGTGCATGTATGACTGTAGACTGTGTGTGTGTGTGTGTGTGTGTGTGTGTGTGTGTATATTGCAGAAGGACAGAAACGGCAGCTCAACAGCGGCCGAGATTTGTAATCACTTTCCGTCTCTTTAATAGCAGCTGACCTCTGGCTGTGTGCACTTAGGGGAGTCCAGAACAGTGCTGAAGCGGCTCTTTTCGGTCCCCTCTCACGTGATTCGCCGCTCCTGGGGGAGGATGCTCTCAAGCAGCCATAATGTGCAACCTGCAAAGTCACCAGGAACGGCTGAAGCCTAACCCTGCGTTCACACCAGCAGACAAGGCGCTTCCATCGCCGATTGCGGGTGCGTTGGAGGGCGCTCGCGCTGACGCGTGTAGGCGTGTGCAAGGTCCAGCTTCCGACCAGGAAGTGTAATAGCCTAAACAACAGATACTTTATGCAGCGTTATTTTTAATCTAAAAATCGTTAATAAATGTGTGGATTTTAAAGACGCATATAAAATGGGAAAAGTAGAAACAGAGGTAATGAGCCCCTCTTACCATGTTCAGCACCACACTGCTGAGAATAGGAACGGAATAGCAGAAAGCAGAGGCTGAGGACCTTGGACCCCTGTCCAATTCATTAGCATTAAGTTGAGGGCCTCGACTCGATTTGCTGCTTGCTGCCGTTATTCACAACACACAATCTCAATTTATACAACCATGCTTTTACACTCATTCTTATTACTTAACTTAATCATTACTTTTTATACCTTATTACATAATAATTCAGAGGGTCCTATGATCTTTAAAATGCACGCTCTTCAGCTCTGTCCCAATGTCAAGTGCACAAGGCTTTGGAGGTTGTTGATGCTGTTACAGGACACTCGTGAAGGTTGCGAGGTTTTCTAATGGCGATTGCTGTAAGACATTATGGCCTTGAGTTTGCTGTTCTGCGAGCTGATCGGACACTGCTGACACAGTCATAAGTTTTCTACTTAATCAGAAGTATATTTTCAATTTCTTTAAATGTAAACCATGGTCAGAATTGAACAGACTAAGATCAGGAGTTTTTCTTAGTCATGCTGTGGTAAATTACCCAACAAAAGATACTCAATAACCCTAAGAAGCCCTAACTTTCATACTGAATATGCTTCAATACTCATGGCCTTTTCCAAATGAAGTAGTTCCACAAGAAATGTGAGAGTTCTTGCCGTGCAATTGTAACAATTCCAAAACACCAGAACAGACTACGAAGAGGTTTGTTTAAGTACCTGTTGAGCCCTGTAAGCAGTCCGACAGTTCAGTGGCTCAATCAGAACCACAAAAGGTGAGCCTCATGGTATCAGCAGGCAGTTATCTTGGACTGCTTACAGGGCTCAACAGGTACAACAGGTAAGAGGTTCAGCCAGAGACCTAATAAATGAGGAGACCAGCAACATACCTGGTTAACAATGGAATGGGAGTTTTCCTAAAGTCAAAATGCCGTCTCATCTTTCAACCGGCTTGCTGGTTATGCTGTGGGCAGAGGATTGGCTACATTCAAGTTCAGTAGCCAGAACAAGCTGATTAATACATTTTTGTGTGCATTATTAAGCCTAAACCAGATTTTATCATTCATTTAAAAAAGGTAATCTAATCTTCCAGTATTTTAAGTCTCTCCTCATTCATAGAAATCGGAGCCTGGTCTCGTGTTACTGGAAATCACTGCACAGCAGCATTGCAAACAAGGCCACCGAGTGAACAGACTTGCCTATAAGGACTTTGGTCCAGCTCAGACTTTTTGTTTTCTTTTTTTGTGTCAGCAGAGTGATACATGTGCCATTACAAACATCAGCTCAACCAATCAGACTGAGGCCTGAAGTAGCTGTTGTATAACTGTCTGTAACTGAAAGTTACAAATCACGTACTGCCATAGAAAACAACTGGTTGCTAGTAGCTCGCCTGCTAGTGCAAGCCCGGTACTTGGTGGGCAGAAATTAACAGGAAGTGGCTCAAGTGATACCAAATGTACAGATAATGTGCCACAGCTACTATTGCACCTAAACATGCCACCGCACGAGAGTTTTAAAGAAGTCGTTAAATATCAGTAAGTTTAAACATCGGTCTTATCAACAATATCTGTTTTAAGCGCCTGTCTGCTGATATCGCTGTTATTCTGATATCACTTTAGTATGTAATGTAATTAAGAAACACTTCAAAGTAAAAGTGGGGTTGAGTTGAAGGCCTGAACACCTTTAAAAGAAAAGCTCATAGCATTGCTACAAGGGGAAATTAAAAGCCCTGTTTGACTGCAAAAGACCTTAACAGATTTCGCAGACTCCGGAGTGGCGGAGCACTATTCTACTGTGCAGCAGCACCTGTACAAATATGGCCTAAACTGAGGATTCAGAGGGACAGCTAAACAAGCCTGATGCAGTTCGGAAAGAGGTACCACTGTCTGATGGCCAAAATCAGCAAGGGTATGTTTGGAGAATGCTTGTTGCTTCATTAATAGAACACCCCACCAACTGTTAAATATGCTGGTAGATCGATTTGATGCTTTGGGCTTTGTGTTGTAGCCAGTGGCACAGAGAACGGACCCAAAGGACTACCTACCGAAGGCCCAAGCTGGAGGTTTTGCCTTGGCAGCATTAAAAACCTGTGGACAGCCCTCAAAAGAGTAGTGTTTTCATTCACTGTGGATCTTGAGAATTTCTCCACTGTGGGACTAATAAAGGATTCTTAGGATAGGAATCTTATCTTATCTTATCATTAAGAGGAGGAACATTTAAGTTGCATTCATTTGAGATACAGACAGCAATCATAAGAACACCACATGTCTATCCATTGGAAATGTTGTTTTGGGGTGCTACTTTTTATATATATAAAAAAAACACCTCTGCCTTTTCTACAAATTCAACAAACGCAGCCACTTAACAACGGTAGGACCCCGTTGCAGTGAGTCGCCACGACAGAGCAGACTAAATGCAGCAGAACTGTGGGCAGCTGGAGTGAATGTGCTTTGTGCTTTCTATCCACAGAGAGGGTCACTCAGGCAGTATCAGCAGTACTCCACTATGTCAGTCTACGCGCTGGATCGCTTACATTACCGCTCTACCTGTAACATGAGCGTAGCCAAAAATAGGCCCTCAGTCTGTGAGAATACATATACTGCCTCACATCCACGACTACAACTCATCATGAGCTTTTAATAAAAGTCAAAACAAGACACACACACACACACAGACAGTAGAGCAATTGTGCAAAAGGCATTTTATATTAAAAAAAATAATAATAAATGGTCTAAAGCAGTGAAGTGAAGCATGTGAATTCTGGCCACGGACCGGAGGGGCTTAAAATTCAAGGGAAAAGAGACCGAGGGGGACAGCACGCAGGAGACAGGAAGAGACGGTGCACCATACTGCGTCAACCATGAGTCAATAAATGTCCTGCCATGTTTTGGCAGCTCTCTGAGGCGGCATCGTGAGATGGCACTTACAACCGACACTTCCACCCCCAGGGCTCTTAATATACAACCAGACAGTGAGTACCTCAGAAACTCGTAGGCAACTATCAATGACTGTACTGAGAGCAAAGTGAAATCCCAAATGCTTAATTATAGCCTGGGATAAACCACTAGTCACCAGCAAAAGAGTTCCCACAAAAAGACAAAGAAGAAATAATAAGAAATAAATAAACAAACAAACAAATAAACAAATCAAGTTACAACAATGAGAGCACGGAGAGACCCAACTGATACGAGGCGGCCTACGGGTTCCTATACGCCTGCAGGCCTGAAGCAAGAACGATGGGCTGCAGTAGTCTGCCTCACTGAGATCTACAGAGTTAAGCCCTCACCAGCAGCTGGTGTGGGTGTGTGTAGCGGACTGGTCTGAGCTCGGGGCAATAGATGTGTGTTGCTGAGGATTACTGTTCCTCTTTCCCTCTGCACTACCGGCATCACGCTCGCACAGGTATTCCATAAATACACATGTGTATTTGTGAGAACTGAAATGCAAGGACGGACCAAATTAGAGGTTTCCCGGCCCTTTTTTGAGTAAAAGACCCTGAGATTGTGGCACCTCACTGCATGTCTTTCAGTTATCAAGTAATCCTTAAAAGGGAATTACATAAATTTTTTGATTTGCCACCATTTCCCCCCTTTATCAACCACCAAACACACAAACTCAAGAGACTCCTGTAGGTTAACTGATTGTTTTGGATGGCAAATTAAAAAGGACCGTAAAAGCACTGCAGACATTGCCACCTGCCAGGACTCCCATCACTGTAAAGTAGGGACGTCCCGAACAGGTTACTTAGCGATCCAAGTCTCTTAATGCTGAGTATCAGCCAAAACTGATCAGATCGATGTGTTAGTATAAACAATACAGCCACACAGTCTCGATAAGCTGCATGTGTGTGTAGCGGTACACACTCTGAACTGGTATCTGTTGCTGTTCGTCAACTACTAATATGAAATAACTAGTTTATAGTGGGTGAATGGGCTGCGATTGGGGTTTCTATAGCCTCCGCCACTCTATTCTGAAGGTGTTCTTCAGTGCTGGTTTTAAAATAAAAAAAAATTATCGGTGGGTAATAGCAGCAACAGTTTCATATTCAGATATTATGGTCTGTTTTGATGCTCCACCATAAAATTCAAAAACAATGGTGGGCCAATGTAGTGTTGGGAGTCTTGCCCAAGGACTTGTTAATTGGTGTAGCACAGCATAGTTACCCAGACCAGGAATCAAGCCCTGGTCCCCCACATGATGTGGTAGGTCAGTGGCAGGTAGTCGTGTTACCTGTTGCTCCACACCAACCGGCTACCTTCTGAGAATGTCCTCACCGCCACAGGCTGAGCAATTACGCCCATTAATGGCGCCTTGAGGACAGCAGATGGCAGATGGCACTCCGAACTCCGAACTCGAACACTGTGGTTTAAAACAATGACTCTGGAAGAACTGAATTGGGATTCAAATATCCAATATCCGATCCATTCAAACATGCCCGGGGTTGACTAATCTGTCTGCCCAATCGGACTGGATTTATTAAGGGGAAGTCGGTAAGAAAACTCTCCCACCACAGGATGAGCTTGTTTAGCATGTGAATGTTTAAATCCCTTGACCACATGCAACTCACACCACAAACATACTTGGTTGAGTAACTAAAAAATTAAAAGCATGCATTTATTATTATTGTTTATTTTATTTTTTTTCTGTGATCATGTGATGCAAACTTTCGGGCAGCAGAAACTTGCACTTGCTCAGCTGAGAGTTAATATCGTATATGACATCCCCCTGATAAACTAATCCAATGCGAACAGGGCTACGACTGATTTGGACGGAAATGAAATAACAGAGAAGAGAAAATTAAATTAACATGAAATCCTCGGATAATCACATCCTTTCATCAGGGCTTTGTAGGAGCTTCTACTCTACTAGGCCAGGTTCTGCATTTATGAAGACCATGTCTATAACCTGGAACTGTGGCATGCAACACTCCAGAGCTCCAGATAACAGCGTATTACGTGGCCTAATAGAGTACCAAAGCTCAAAGTCCAAAGTCTTCCTAGTGTACAACTTACACAATCCTCAAGACGGCCTGGATGTGTGAGAGAGAGAGAGAGAGAGAGAGAGAGAGAGAGGTTTCAGCCTATAATAATGAAACATATCTGGACCTTCTTTGAACAAAACACACACTACAGCGGGCCTACAGAGATAATGATAAGCCACGGTCAGAAGCTGAGGTCTGGGCAAGGGGCTAAACTATAAAAGAACACAATCTGAACCGTGAGACACTGAAAACATTGTAAAAGGTGGCAGTTAGAATCTACGATGGTGACGGAGAAAAGGCAACAGCTATATTGCAGGTCACAGATAATTGGATTCAAGCAGCAAACAAATAAAACAGAGCCCTGACAGGCTGACAAAGAGAGCAGGCAGCAGAAGGGCAAATTTGCACAAGAATTGAATGGTGGTTGCTGAAGAGCATTCCACCAAAACGGGGCCACGGCGGAGAAAAGAACCGCTTCTACGCGTCCCTGATGACTCAATACCCCTCCCGTTCAAAAGACCTTCATGCAGGAACAGAAGGCCCACGAAACAACGCAACGCTGAATGCAACAACTTATGAAGACAAAACTACGAGCCTGTCAATTTACTTACATCTACAGACGAGGAATCTAATTATGCTTCAAAACACAGACAAAAATATCTACTAAAGCTCAAATCAAATAAAATACCTAAGGCTCCAGTCACACAACCTTCCACAATCTAAGAAAAACAATAGCTGAAAGCATCTACACTATGACTCAGTTTCCTTTGAATGAATATGGTAAAGACTGGCCACATTTGAAAGATTTCAAAAACACTCAACAAATTTATCATGATTAAAAAAAAAGATTATTTTTGCATTTACTACTCTCTAACTTTTCTTCATTAGAAACATGACTGCATAACAACCTGCCAGAACAGCTAAATTTATAACCAGAATCCCTTAGCATTTCATTTCTCACCTTTTTACTTGAGCTTTTTGCAAAAATGTGTCGACAAGGTCAATACCACAAATTTCTTAAATTGTGCTTCGCCATCAGCAGCCGGAGCCCCAGAGAGCACAACAACTGGCCATGCATTGTCTGGGTGGGTACACTGTGTTCGTTCCTCTCATCTATCCCAAAAGCGATGCTGGTCAGCACAGGCGTCCGTTAACTGACGTATCAGAGCTGGGCATCCGGCGCATTCCTCAGAGTGCATTAAATGCTTAGTGATGCTGCCTAGGCAGCAGTTCGAAAAGAGGCAGTGGCAGAGGTCACATGTATCAGAGAAGGCATGTGCTTGTGTTGGAAGCATTGCAAGTGATGTGGGAGATATGGGGTGGGTTAATTGGCTCAGCTAAATTTGGGGAGGAAAAGTTAAATACAATTATATATATATTATTATATAATATATTATATATATATATATATATTTTTTTTTATGTTGACTGATTCAGATCAGTATGGGCCGATACTCTGGATCGGGACACCTCTAGCCATAGGATCTTGTTGTACCGAAAGCTACGTCCCCTACTTTACGTCCTCCGCTAACAACGCACTGCAACGGCCCTATTTTAAGACCGCTGCTTTAAAACCTGGTCAAATGCACCCAATAATGCAGGAGGGCCATATAACCCAGTCATCCCTAATCCAGAGCTTTCCCATCCAATCCTCAGGGACCCTCAGCCAGTCCATTCGGATGTTGTTTTCCCCTTCATGACAACTGAGCTAGGTAATCGACATTCTACAGTGTTTCATTGCCTGGCTGGTGGGAGTTTGGAGTTTGAGCTGGAACGAAATAAAAATATGGGCTGGTTGAGGGTCCCTGAGGACTGGATGGAACAGCACTGGATTGGAAATGACATGGTTATATGGTCATCCTGCATTACTGGCTGAATTCTGCCAGCTTCTAAAGCAGAGATTGTAGCGCACAACTATAAATTCTTGTCCAGTTTTTATGTTTTCTAAACACTGGTGATTAATTACAGTGTAATAAAAAAAGTGCAGCACCTTTACAGCTAGTATACCCTCTTCTATGCAAAAAGGAGGGCAGAATTAAAGCCTCTCTTATAATCCATAGCTTCTCTGATAAGCTGCAGTCCGAGCATGTGTACTTGCGAATCACGTAAATTCAACTGTCAGTGTAAAGTAGACTGCGGTAAATTTATTTTACAGTTTTTTTTGTAATTTATAATAAAATTTAATCCAATATATATTTCATTTATGAGTTTAAAAAATGAGGAGATACAGACTTGAAGATACGGCATCACCCAAAAATAGGGAAACGCTTCACTTATCGTCACTTATCACTTTAAAGCAAGGCCATGACAGTACCAAGTTTACAGCTAAAATATGTACATATCTCTTTCAGGATGTGGTGCATCCCTGGGAACAATCACTTTGGATCTGGAATATAGTATCTAAGAAATATAGTATCCGGAAAAAAAAAATAAATAAATAAAAAATTATATCAGGTTGAAATATATATATACACACACAATAATAATAATAATAATAATAACATATATATTGGGGTAAATTGTGCCAAAACGTATTAAAGTATATTTACTATATTTTACAGTACATTTACAGTATTTTTCAGCTCAAACTGTGATGCTATATAAAAGCTAGACAAAGTCAATAAAAAAGTTTTATTTAAACTTATTTCACATCGAAGGCGAGTTTTAAAGGCCAAAAGCCTATTGTACCACATGAGCACATCGGAGGTCAAAGCAGAATGCAATGTACAATTACAATAAAATAATATATTTAAAATAAATGGTACAACTTAACCCAGGCCCCATGGCACAAATCACCCCAACCCAACCCTTTTGGGAAAAAAATGCATCATCCAGCAGTTTTGAGCTAACATCATGCTTGCTGTACAGACTCATTGTATAGTTTAGCAAATCATTAAAATATTTGAAACGTTTTCAAACTTGTCTTTAACTGTTCAGACACAACAAATAAAGAAAACATAGAAATCTTACTTTAAAAGGCATCTTTTTTAAACTTAAATGTGCTTACCTCTCATGCAATGAGGCTCTTCTTTGCAGGATGAGTAAATTGACTGACTCTTCAAAAATGTGTGGTCCATGACCAATTTCTACCCCCCCTACCCTCATGTCCAAAATGGGGACTTTACAGGAGAAGGCAAAAATGATAATCAACTTTGAGTGGAAGTCAATATAAAATCAGAATTTCATTCAGAGCATTTCTATTGGTCCATTCATCCAGAGTTATCTACACAGGGTACAGAGCAGCTACAGGCCTCAAACTATGGAGAAAACTAAAAACAGACCAAAAAGGAGATGCTTTTCACGGGAGAACAGCGATATGGTTTTACACCTCTTTCACAAAGCAAGCTTTTTTTAAAGAGTTCAAGAGAGCAGCACGACTGACCTGTGGGAACATCTAGAGAACAGCAGAAACATCACAAACCCTACTGCAGTTATACTTTAGTAAATACAATAAACACTGTTGGCTGAAGGGATGAGCTGCATTTCAGTCTAACCTGTGCATAATAGTTTATGTAACAATAATTAGATATTTTTCACTCATAAAAATAATAATAATAATAAGAAATTCTAATTAATTAATAAAACGAATAAGGCCAACTCAGTCACTTCGTTTCTGACAAACAATTATGTGCAACTCAGTAATTGCAATAGATCTCAATAGGTACTTCACCCAACTTGTTCAGGCCCTACCAAACACTTATCCATGCTGCAAATGCACTGATGGAACCCTCCTCCACACGCACGTGCTGCGTAGAGACCTGGTCACCATGCAAATCATTTTGTTTATTCATGTAAATCATGTTCAACAGTAGAAAATCACAGTCAGGCATTGCTCAGAACAGGCGGACACAGAAAGCGGTGTACTCTCCTGTATAAAAAAGGGCGGTGCGAAACAAAATGCAGCTCTACAAATAATTCATTCGGATCAGAGCGGATAAGAGCATTAAAGGGAATGCGAAGAATGCCTAGAAAAGCCACAGCCATGCAGTTGGGCTAGAGGCTTTTTTCTGGCCGACTAGGTACTCAACTCCACACACAGGAAGTGACCTTTGAAAACAATATGACCACTGTAACTCTGTCTTACAAGGAAGACAACACAAATCCTGAATAAGCAATACCTTTTTCAGTACTATGATCTAGCAAACAACTTAAGACTTACATTCTGTTCTGAGAAATTGTATTTAATTTATTCAAATATATATATAATAAATGCCTGTGCAATTTGGTCGAAGTATCTATTGGGATTTCAGTATTACAATTACATTTATTTCCAATAACACCAACATATACATGTTTTTCTCCTCTATATTCAATAAAGCCTAAAACATTGTTTATATGTGCTTTGTTTGATGTTTATCATTGAACACATCCATAAATCTAGACTTGTCAGTTGCTGAGGAAAGAGACGAGAGAAGAGATTAGCTTCCTGACACACTGGTGCCAGGAAATTAACCTTTTTCTAAACGTCAACAAGACCAACGAGCTGATAGTGGACTTCAGGAAGCAGGAGAGTGTGCACTACCCCCATCCCCAGCAACAGGGCCACTGTGGAGAGGGTCGGCCACTTCAAGTTCCTTGATGTTCACGTCACAGAGGAACTTGGACATGGACAGAGCACATCACACAAGTTCCATCCCCTGGACCAGCAGTAAACGGAGTTGAGGGAGTGAATAAACAGTGCTTTCCCCTCACTCAACCTTAACGGCCGAGGTGACCACGAGTAGGATCTGAGAAAGGCATGCAAACCCCAAGCGCTCCCTGAGTGCCACGAAGGCTGCCCAACACTCCAGGGGTGTGTTTTCAAAGCCCTATTTACTGTATGTGTGTTTACACTTCCCCGTACAAGGTATATTTCATATCACATCAATAGAGATGGAAAATTTGATCAGCTATGTATTGGTACTGGCTGTTTTCAACTCAAATAGGCGTTCGGCAATCAACTGATGTTTCTCTAAACTAACCAATCCTGAGAGCTCATCAGAACATACATAAGGATTACAGCTGCTTTACAGCGGACTTTGAACACCACTAACCGGTCAACCCTCTCAAGCTTACATCACTCTG
Source organism: Salminus brasiliensis (assembly GCF_030463535.1). Lineage (NCBI taxonomy): Eukaryota > Metazoa > Chordata > Actinopteri > Characiformes > Bryconidae > Salminus > Salminus brasiliensis. Next base: position 23,527,469 of record NC_132881.1, on the reverse strand, counting down.
TTCAGTACAGTGAGTATCAGAACACAGCAGAGCTAACAAACACCACTAACCACACAAAAGTGCAGACCACATTTAACCACCACCACTGAAAGTACAGCAGACACAGACAAATGACAACAAAAGCTAACGGAATCAGATGCAAAGCAAAAGAAATCATGTACAAAGCGTTCGGCACAACATAAGCAGCATTTTCAGCAGTGTTTCCACTTTGCAGTTCAGTGCTTAACAGTTCGACAGCATTTTTCTTAAAAAGTAAAGTAGATTTCATCTGCAGGAACATCCTTGAGATCCTAAGGAAGTCCTGCATGACAATACTTCACCGAAAGATTTGCCTGGAAAGGCTAAAGTGGCATCCAGCCAAGTCCTCGAACAGTACTGAGATGATCAAGATGGTAAACAGGTCCATCAAAATCTTTGCATTACCTCGAACCTTAACTGCAATGTGTAAATATTCAGTATTTCTATTGTGTAAATATTCAGTATTTCTATTGTGTAAATATTCAGTATTTCTAAATTTTCAGTATTTCTATTGTGTAAATATTCAGTATTTCTATTGTGTAAATATTCAGTATTTCTAAATATTCAGTATTTCTATTATGTAAATATTCAGTATTTCTAAATATTCAGTATGTCTATTGTGTATATATTCAGTATTTCTATTGTGTATATATTCAGTATTTCTAAATATTCAGTATGTCTATTGTGTATATATTCAGTATTTCTATTGTGTATATATTCAGTATTTCTAAATATTCAGTATTTCTATTATGTAAATATTCAGTATGTCTATTGTGTAAATATTCAGTATTTCTATTGTGTAAATACTCAGTATTTCTATTGTGTAAATACTCAGTATTTCTAAATATTCAGTATTTCTATTGTGTAAATGTGTATGTTTCTGTACTACTGTGTGATGCACCCAATTTTCCCCCCCTCACCTTTACACCTGTGTAATGTGATGTGACAATAAAAGTGATTTGATTTGAGGTTCCTAACCACAAATATCCCAATATTTCAGGGTCGTTGAAATGAGAACCTTAAAATCCACCATCTGAATTTTCAATTCTCACTGATATTATATTTTGAACCATGATTTTGTGATTTTATTGTGAACCATGAATAAAAGCAGCTGCCTTAAAAATAATATATACATAAAAGCAACACCACCACATTGTAAAACGCAAGGCGGTGAGTCAAAGTGCACTAGCCTGTGGCAGATCTCTCCTCATTAGTGCAAAACTGCTGCACAGATTTCATTTCCACAGTTTACTGAAGCGCTCTGTTTTACAAGCTCCAATTACGGGGATCACCAAATGCGCGCTTCCTCCCAAACACCCAAAACTCACCGACAATGTGGAGACCTTGGGAGAGGGCAAAAGATGCTAATGGCTGATTAAAATCACTTATCAGATCACACTGCATCACAGATCGCAGGATCGGAAAGGCGCATACTGTACACACTGCAATTATCTTCAGCCTCCATCTTCAAACCTCAGAGTGCAAGTTCCTCACAATCACACTCTCCTCAGCTAAGCTGCGCTCAGAGCGGCGCCACGGAACCGTTCAGCAAATTCCTCTATAAATACTTTCACACTGCTTGTATACTAATTGATAAACCTCTGCAGGGGACAAGCCTTATAATAATAATGATAATAATAATATCACCGTGCCTCATAAATCCCTCCCCCCACCCAAAGGCCTTTTAAGAAACTGACACAGCTTGAATGCCCATGTGTATGTGTGTGTGTGTGTGTGTGTGAATGTCCTGAATGGTAACACTTTGTTGGAAAACCGGGATGAGAAGAGGTGTAGAGTCGCACTGACAGGGCCCTAGAGGCTGTTCAACGTATACCATTAGTGCATGCTTCAATCACTCTGCGGTGGCTTTACCGTTAAAGAGCCGATCACATTATGTGCAAGTCAGAGGACTGTGAGGACCAAGCTTCGGTCTGGGTCTCTTCAGGTAGTCCATTGTGGACTCTGGGGTATGTTTTGGATAACTGTCCCATTGCAGAAGAAATCCCTTTCTTCAGTTTTAGCCTTCACATGTCCCTCTATCCATCTAATATGGCCAACGCCACTGGCAGCAACACAACCCAATGCGTCACAGTTGGCAAGGTGTTCTTTCCATTCAAAAAAAAAGAAAAGAAAAACTGCTGACTGTGGCCGATGAGTTCTGTTGCGATTTCATTAGTCCACTGCACTTGTTTCCAAACTCATCAGGCTTCTCCAGATGTTCTGTAGCACAGAAATCAAATCTTGCATTTTATCATTCAAAACATCTGTTTTTAAACACAACTCTGCTGTAACCACAAGATCAAACTCTTCTACAGCAGCATCATGAGGGACTTGGTATTTTCTGCACAAATCTGTGTCCATAAAGGAGTACAGTTCAGGAACCACGAAGCATACGGGCTCTATAAGCCAGCAGAGATGAGTACTGAGCTACTCCAGCACCACAGCACAAGCATCAACACAGTCAGAGCTGTGTTTCTCAACAGTGTCACACTCTGGACAGATCACTGGTTTACTCTGACTCACCACATCATCGAGAAACCACAGATCTGGTTAGTGAGGGGGGCGCAAACACAGCCCGCAGCCTCACTACTGAGACAGCCAACTTTGCACTGCTTTGCAAGCACTGAGTAACGCAACTTTTAGAGATGCAGGAAACACAGCACAAAGCCCAGCCCAGCAGCAGCAGCAGCTACTGTTTACCGCCTCACACGCCGGCACTTAAAGGTATTAATATATCGTCAGTGTCAGGTGTACAGCGGTTTTAGCGAGCTGAGTGTGGAGCCAGAGCTGTACAGGATGAGCATTACTGCCTCAAACACCACGGGCCATTCCAGCTCCCCCCGGAGCAGACAGTGACGTCACCACGCTGATCTACTTTGCACACGTTGGGATTTAGTTAAACGCACGAACCCTGGCTCTGAGAAACATAGCCTCACACACACGGGGCACATTTGCTCGATTAAACGGGGCACACCAAGACTTAAAAAAAAAAAAATAATAATAATAATAATAATAAAATTAAAAAAAAATGTTGTAATTTACGACCACAGCGTCTGGGAAAGGGCTCGCTTTGCACAAGCAGCCCAACTTGTGCCCTCTGTGAAAAGCTCAGGCAGGCGACCTACGCTTCAGCCCTCAACGCTGACTGACCTCAAAGCTGGCTGAATACAGCGTTTCCGCCCGATTTGTCTTACTCCCGGGGATTAATTCCCATCAGTTGTGCCCCGAGTAAAAGTGCAAATGGAGTCGTGACAAACTGAACATGAAGGAAATCTCCCTCCAGAAACGCGGGTTAGGATATCGACCATTAAACTCCCTATTAGTTACGCGATCGATTAGCTCTTCCTGTCGGTAAAGCGGCTGATCTACACAGCTAACGTTTAGATAACCACCCTGACATCAACAACAGATCAACTCAACGCCATTTTAGTTCTTATTTTATTATTATTATTAGTAGTAGTATTACTATTATTGACAAATCCGCGTGAGAGGAACTAGGACTAGGCAGCTAGCCCGCCTCGCTGCCTTTAACCTCCTGTGATTATTTTGAGCTGCTATTACGTTACACCGTTATGTCACTCCGTTAAATAACAGTAAAACTGCCTTCATGGCTGTGGGGCTTAAATGTGAGCTGTAACATGAATGTCAAATCTAATGAACACCACAGGCTGATTTCTATCGCCCCAAGCCTCAACTCGACAGAGCCACCAGGGCTCTCCTCGGACTGGACCAGCTGTAATCCTAATCAATGCTCCCGTCGTTGGCACTTTCCGTCCCCGCTCACGAGCTGAACGCCTTGGCGGATAAATAAAGGCTCACAGGAGCTAAAATGATCCCTTCCAGCCGCTCATCCACCCGGGCGTTCCTGGCTAACGGCGTGATCTCCTGTGCTGGGTGTGTTTATCAGTGCTCGGTCTACTGACTGGGCCACTGTCAAGAACATAAAACCCCTGATCTCAGATCTCCACTTTTACACACACACACACACACACACACACACACACACACACAAGCAAGCAAGCACCGCTGTCGGTCTTACCTGCTCGGTTTCGGAGACGCTGTGGGTGAGCGGCTCGTCTCCGGTGGTGGTGTGGACGGGCAGGCTGAGACTGGGACCGCGGTGATAAACTTTGTTCCTGCAGCAGTTCGCTCTGCTAACACTTGCTAGCGTCGGTCCGGACTCGCAACTGCTCCAGGTTTCCTCCTCCGCTCGAAACAAAAGCGCACCGCCTCGGCGCTGGCGAGGGGCGAGCTCGCCGGACCTGCTCTAGCCGTCTTCTACGGGCCGGTAAAGTGCTGATATCGATCTCCGGTCGAGGCTGCCGCGCTGGAGATCCACGATAAACTTTATCTCCTTCTCCTCTCTGACACCGCCATCTTTCCCGCGGGGCACGCCGGGTAATCCTTAGGAATCCCCACGCATGGCGAGCTGAGGAGCTCAGGTGGGAACAACCCGGAGTTAAACAAGTTTAGACCGTAAAAAACTCCGTGTAAAACTGGAGGAGCCACGAACTCTGCACCTCTACCTTCAGCTATGGTGCTAATGCCGAAGAAAGCCATGCAGCGAGCGTGTTAGCCTGCTGATTTTCCTCCAGTGAGCCTGCGATCTGGAGATGAAGTGCTGAGGTGGGCACTAGACAGTAGACCACCACCTAACTGACTCTACCTAACTTTGTGGATCAGTATTAAATGCCAGCATTGGATTCAGTTGTACGTAAGGCTTACGATATGTCCAAAAGTTTGTAGACACCCGCTCATTTAAAATACACTGTATGACCAAATGTTTGTGGACACTCCTTCCAGTGAACGCCTTCAGCTACCTCAAGTTAACTGACACAGATGTGTAGTGGTGCTCACACAGCTGGACTAGACCCTGTAGAGAGGTGCTGCCAATAGACTAGGACTCTCAGGAGCAGATAAATATGATCCTATTGGCGCCATGCCTAAAGCCAGGCGAAGCTAGAGGGGTACAACCCCCCATCCGATACTTCTGGGATGAGGTGGAGTTGGTGATCCAACATCCAACGTCCAACATCCTGACCTCGCCAATACTCTTGTCACTGAATGCAATCAAATCCTCACAGCAATGCCCCAGAATCTAGTAGAACATGCTCCCTGGACAGTATAGACAGTTACACTAACAAAAGCCGGATAAACTTTTAAAAAGAAACAATGAATGAGCAGGTGTCCCAATACTTTTGTCCATATAGTGTATTTTCTGAAACCAGTGGTTTTAACAGGGGATTTATCCACCTCTGCTCTTCTGGAAACGCTTTACATTATGTGCTGAAAAACTGCTGTGTGAATTTGATTGTATTCCGTCACAAGATCATTAGTGAGGTCAGGTACTGATGTTGGTTGATTAGATCTGATCACAAATGCCAGTTTAGCATTTCATGTCACCCCAAAGGCAAAAGCTGGTGCTCCACAGTCCAAGGCTTGGGGGCTTTGTAACCCTCTAGGCAGAACAACCTTTTCTTTTGAGATTATGCAAATAAATGCACAGTGAAAACCAAAATAGGGCCATCCTGGTGCACTTTAACGTGGCTGAGTTAATTAATTAATTAGAAGAATTATTAACACCTAGATGTTCAGCTCACACTATACTGAGTCAAACGTAGCAATCATATTAGAAAACCTGATCCACATCTAACATTTGCCATTGGCTTTCATGGGTTAATATGAAATACAAATACCAGTAAGGTCAATTTAAAAGACTTTGTGAAGTATAGCTCTTGGATATTAGTAGATCATGTTAGCCAAATAAACTACGCAGTGCTTAGAAATGTAGCTGTGGATAAATCGATTCCATATGGGGGGGTGCACAGACACAATGGATCCCTAAGACGCTGTGTGACGCGGCCTGTGATTCAAATATTCGGATGAAATTGAATTACTGGAGACAAGCTCAAAGGATCATCTTGCAGAATGACTTCAAATTCCAGTTGTTCATCCAGAACACACAGAACCACAGTTACAGATGTGTACTAACAGTGGACAGTGAACACCACCAAACACCATTACAACGAATGGCCTCATGCCCCATCTGCCACTGCCCAGAGTAACACCAATGCAACATCTTCCAGCAGCAGCCAAGACGTAACGAACACTCTGGGTGAACCGATCAGCCATAATTAACACCTCAACCAAACACGAAACCAAACCGAAAGCATCTGTTTACAGAAGAGGCCCTCTATTCCAGCTGAAGAACATCGATGGAGACATCCGCATAATCGCTCCATGCGGCCATGGGCATTACAGGGGGAGCACAGATTCAGGACAATAATCCATTGACACGGCCCAGCAGAAATCACCACAAAGCCCTTAAGTAGGGCCGGCAAACGTCATAAGAAAGGTTCCTTTATTCAGTTACATGCATCATATAAGTGCATAAGCATCCAGAGTATTTCCCAAGCACTTCTATGGCTGCTGGCTTTGGCCGTCAATCGCCAGCTCGAACAGGGGGTCCTTCTTGAGTGAAAGCTGCCATCTTGAGTGTCGAGGGATGAGGCAGAGGAATGGCTTGAATTTACACTACGGACGACCGAATTCTGTTGAATGTTTCCAGGTGTAGGGAAATGGGGTCAAAATAACCCAATCCAAACTTCTCCAAGCTCAGCAGGCTGGGCACATTCAACGGGCATCTGCACTGGCAACAGAACTACCATCATGCAATGTTAAGGCATGCAATATTTACGCCCATCACCTAGACATTTTGTTTGCCTCAACACCAAATCTGTCAGCTTGCTTCCTACACTGTAACAAATGTCATTTAATGGGATACTCTGTAGATTTGTACATATGTATTTATATATTTATACATTGTATACACACACACACACACACACATATATATATATATATACATATATTTACCTCACAGCTCAGCTGCAGTGGCAGATACGCCACCACAGAGAGCTTAGCTAAGTTTTCTGAGGTAAATATGATTACTAATATGGAAACAACTTTTTGTATTGTATGCATGAATGCATTTAGACATGTAATATGTCACTTACAGATAAATAATCATATATATTTCCTCTAAAGTTAGCATTATAAAACTAGCTGTAAAGCTAGATGAAAAGCTAGCTAGCTAGATAGCTTAACACCTAAGTTTTGGCTTTTCTGGCCTGAGGAAATTTGATTGTACTGAATTTACTCCATGTTAACATGAGCTACATGTTTCAGAAATATTCAGTATATTAATATTGTATCAAGAAGACAAAATGACATAAGGCACATTGCTAAGTCCTCTAGTGTGTCACTGTAAACATTAGCTAGTTAGCTAGCTAGCGAACTGGCCAGTTAGTGACAGGCACTGATGAATTTGAACTTGATGTTAAAATAAGTAAATAAATAATAAATGTTTGTTAGCATGAAATGTTTTATTAAATTTTTTGCTAAAAAGCTCGATGTATATTAATAGTTTAATAGATAGATAATAATTAATATAGCCATTTATTAGCTGCTGGTTAGCCACAGGAACCTGCTTTTGTGTGTGTGTGTGTGTGTGTGTGTGTGTGTGTGTGTAAAAAATTAGGCAGGGTTGAGTATGGCCATAGCGCCATCTTGGTTAAAATTAAATAATTACCAAATTATTAATTAATTAATTAAATTATTATACCACAATTATTACCAAAGTGTCCTGAATATATACATTTTAATTTTAGAAATTAAGAAATTTTAACCTGACAGAAATGAGACAAAAACAGAACATTTTGCCAGCACATTTCGTGTTTCAGATCGTTTTACAAAATGTTCAGCTAAATCATTAAAGGAATTGTCTGTTGACTGCTGCCACTATTTTTATTTTACAGTACATATTGAAAAAAATGACACATTGACCTTGCCAATGGTGCAACATGTAGGATGGAGAAAACAGACCTTGTTCCCCCTTCAGTGATGGATCTGAAAACTACATCAGCACATGACCGTGCTTTGGTACCCAAAAAGTGTTGTGGTGTGAACCAACTGTAATTAGTCTATGCACTCTCAGGCCACCAGCTGGGACCATTTCTCACTGCCCCTCAGCTGTACTTCAGCTGACAGCATCGGCCATGACCGTCCCTCCCCCCCCTCTGAAGAGGTTCAGCTCTGGGGGCATGCTGTCAGGGAGAAACACCTGGTCTCTGAGGCACGTGGGTCCCTTGGTCTGTTAGTAATCACTAAGTTGAGATGCAGACTGCAGCCACATCTGGAACCAACTTAGTCTTAGTGGACCAAGAGGAGAACTACTGCATCATCTTGTTTAATAAGCTTATAAGAGTGGGGTTCTTTTAAGCCCATGGAGCAGAAATCTGGGACCATCGAAAGCACTGTGTGGGATGTGGAGCTCCAGGCTATGCCATCTTCCCTTAAAAACCAACAGTAAATCAGAATAATGCTTCATAGTGGCACCGTCCTAGATGTAGTCTATACTTGGGAGGAAACATACATCCTGAGGGAGGGTTCTGGCTTTGGCCGGCCAGAACTTGAACAACAGTGAACGGCGAAATTGCAAACTGTAAGCCCGTGGTCCAAGTGTCAGCGTGGCCCACCAGCTAAATGTTGATCCTTTATGTGAGCTGCTGGTGGCCTGGTGCCTCAAGCCATGTTGCCGCTCCACTAGTACTCATGAGGACAGCTAGGTATGCGGTAGGGCATGTGATGTACCATCCCAGCCTGGAGCTGCCTTGCAGCTGGGTACAATAGCTAGCCAAGTCACAGCGGTGCAGGCATGGCCACAGGCATGGCGTGAAAACTACAGCAGCCTAAATTAGCATTAGGGGTCCTTGGTTGTTCCACTAAGCCGAGGTGACTCACTACGCAGCCTGTGCAGTTGACAGCTGAGTCCTGAATCACCAACAGTGCGGTCAGCTTGTTAAGAAAGCAGTCCAATATATTGACTTGTGGCAGTATGAAAGACAAGATCTTTGTTTGAGCAGGTTATTTATATATCTGTCCGCACCACATCATGTCACTTTCTTGGTACAGGACCTCTCCCTGTGCACAGGCACACCAAAAAATGAGCACAGTGTTCACACCACCTGTGGCAGTCAGCAGAAAAACAATTACACTTGTGGATGGCTTGTGTGTGGATGGCTTATCAGATGATAATGCTATAAAGTCTTCTTACGTACGTCTGCAGGGGAAAAAAGGTTGAGTTAGGTTGAGTGCTGACAGATGTTGGATGTACTATGCAGTTTCACTGCATATCTGAGTAGTGCTTTAACAGTTTTTTGACATATTTCCATGCTTAATTATTTATTATCCTTGCTTAAATTGATTCATTGAAGTAACCATAATTAAAAGGAAATTCCACAGAGTTTTTTCTAAATTTCAACTTCAGTGATGGTTTTGATGCTTTTTCCCCTAGCACTAGCACTGCTCCCGACACTACGAGAGTCATTTTGCTCTCTCGGATGGTTGATGGCAAAGCGGCATGGCTCATGGCACCTACATGTATCTTATGAGTTTCATATGTAATAATGAAAATGGTAAAATAACACAAAAGTAACACAAATAACAGTTTGCTTGTATCTCTGTCATGCATAGGTTAAAATGTTAAGGTGTTCTACTCCTGGGTCATACTGCCTCCTATCAGCAGCTGGAGCCAGAGAGCGCACAATTGGCCCTGCACTTGGGGTGAGTAGATCTCTCCTTACATCACTTCAGTGTGGTGCTAGCCAATGTATCCGAGCTGAGTACCTGTTGAGCATTAGTTGTTAGGTGATGGTGCATCGACAGAATATCGAAAAGAGGCAGTAGTTGGTTGTGCATGTGTTGGAGAAGACATGTGTCAGTCCTCACCCTCCCAGTGTCCCATAATTTCACTTCACAACTTCACGTGATGTAGAATTCGGAGACAGTAAACTCTAACTTTTTATATCAAACCATTCTTTACATCAAATGTATTTATTGTACCTTTTGTTCAAATAAAGTGTCAAACAACAGCTATTTTATGCCTTTAATCCACACTTTTGCTGTTCTAACTCGGGCTAGTGTGCCCAAAAAGGTTGAAAATTCAGTTCTGCTGTGTCAGTAACTGTGTCTTAATTGATGTTAAAAATACTGATGAGGGTTTTCCTCTGCACTACATAGCGGTGGGCAACAACCTTCTAAATTGTTGATGCTTCCAATGGTGGTTGTGGCCACGTATGAATCAGAAAACTCTCTAACTGGCTCCTTTCTACCCCACAAGCTCCTCACTATATATATTAGCCTCCAATCTGAGAGGGCAGGAAACCAGCAGAGACTGAGGGTGGATTTATAGTACTCTTTAAGCTTCTCTATCCAGCTCTGAGAACAGATCATGCTTAAGGGAAAGACAAATACCCCATGGTACTGATAAATCCTAAATCAGCACTCCTAGAAGCTTGATTAATGGGGCCAACGTTTTGCAGCAGTGCTCCATGGTTGAGACTGCAACACCTCATGATGAGGAAAACTTAGCACAAGATGGCAGTCAAGGGTTCTACTGAGTTTCACTGCCAAGAGAGGCTCTGCAGATTGCAAAGCTTGCCGTGAAACTGTCATCAGTGAGCGTTTTCTCAAAGAGCCTCAGCCAAAAGTCACTAAGCAACACTACCTCGACTGTTACTTTGGGCTGTCTCTGTTTCATCACAGAGCTCTTCCTGAATGGGGAGACACCTTTGAGAAAGGGGAAAAAGGCTGTCAGTCTCAGGAAAGAGAAAAACAAGGCATGAAAAGCAAAACACAGGTTTGGGCTGTAGTTCACTTCTCCCTCAAGTTCTTGTTTTCGTTTTAGAAAGGTCTGATTTCTTCCCCGTGAGGCATGTCTCATTGACTGACTGTCAAACCACTCCTGTTCAGCTATGGTAGAGAGGACAATGCATGAAATACAGATTAGATCTCACACCATTTTAATGTGCTTGTGCATTAAAAAGAGAAAAATCAGCCCTCAGGCTAGCTTGCTTACCTCAGGTTAAAGGCCCCTCGTCTGACAGACGGTGTCAGAAGGTGGAATTGTAATGCGGCGCTGACCTGCCAAGGATGCAGACAGCTGACCTCAGAACAGCCGGTGGTGATCACGCGCCACTAGAAAAGTCATGGTCTGCTGACCCCAGACCTCCTGCTGGGTGGTAGTATGACGGGTAGCCTGCTGTGGAAGAGAACATTTGCATTTCATTCAAAAAACCAAACCTGCATCAGAAATACCAAGTCAGCACGATTCGTTACTCACATTTCTCACCTGCTGACATGACTGCGTAGCGGTCAAAGCCTCTTGGTGCTGAAGTAGCTCCCTCAAGCCTAGACACCGGAACAAAACACAACAGCACCTCCGCTTTCTTGGAATACAAAGTTCCTTACCTTGTTTTTGTTATGGTTCTTTAGCACAGCTAATACTAAAGAAATGCTGTAATTGTAATTGAAATTTGTAATTTAAGTGTAATAATGTAATTTGAAGAAAAAAAATCCTGCATTTGCATTGGTATAGTTGAACGATGAGAGTTTAGTACATGGAATTGACAACGGTCACTTCAGGAGAATATGATGTTTTTAAAGACTTTTAGAAGACTTTTTTCGAAGACAAGCGGCACATCACCTCCAGACTCCAGTTTTTCCTTTGCCTGTGAAAGGGTGACTCAGATTCGAACTTTAGCAAGGAAGTAAGCTGGTAATGCTAGCTGGTAAAGCTCACACCGCGCTGAGAGAACATAGAGAGCATGGCACCACTTTCCCGTAAGACTTGAGAACAATTATTAAGATGATCTTGTTACAGTACTAAAAACAAAGCTATAGTATGCTATGCTATGTTTACAGTAAACCAGCCAGTCAGAGCAGAGCTCTTTATTTTGTCTTCTGCCGGTGGAAAAAAATAGGGAAAAATCAGTATTTCAGGGCCTTTTAATAGGTATGGAGTATTTATGCATTAAATGACAGCTTAAAATACTGAAGGAATACATTCTGCAGCACCTTCCTTCGCTTCTTTAGTAGAACTAATTAAATGTTCTAACAGTGGTGAACAGTATGTGAATTTCACTGCTGTACTTTAGTATATTTCTCAAACATTTGTTCTTTATTAAAGTATTTCAATTTCTTTTACTTTCACTATAATATATGTTAAAGTAAAATGTGCCACTTTTTACTCCAATACCTTCTGCAACATGTGTCTTCACTTATAAAGAAGGCTGAAACTGGACTGGAATGAAGAAATATATGATGTGATCTAAAATGGAAGAAACCCAATCATTCTGCACCTTTCACTAAACCCTGCGCCTAAATCCAGATTTTTCTGTAAAATGTGTGTAATGAGAGCTCTACTGAATTATGCTGAAATATTGAACATGTCATTTCTTTCTGATTAATAGAATTTTTGAATCTTTCTGTTTTAAAAACACTACTTTTTATGGGTTGAGGCACACATATAATTAAAAGTCAATACTTAGTAAAGAACAACACTTACAATATGTAGAACAAATCAGCGCTTTTAGATTTGATGCGTAAGTAAATTTAAGTCAGTACTTTTGTAAATAACCATACATACAATAACTAGAAGAAATCAGCGCTTTTAGATTTGATACGTAAGTAAATTTAAGTCAGTACTTTTGTAAATAACCATACATACAATAACTAGAAGAAACCAGCGCTTTTAGATTTGATACGTAAGTAAATTTAAGTCAGTACTTTTATAAATAACCATACATACAATAACTAGAAGAAATCAGCGCTTTTAGATTTGATGCGTAAGTAAATTTAAGTCAGTACTTTTGTAAATAACCATACATACAATAACTAGAAGAAACCAGCGCTTTTAGATTTGATACGTAAGTAAATTTAAGTCAGTACTTTTATAAATAACCATACATACAATAACTAGAAGAAATCAGCGCTTTTAGATTTGATACGTAAGTAAATTTAAGTCAGTACTTTTATAAATAACCATACATACAATAACTAGAAGAAATCAGCGCTTTTAGATTTGATACGTAAGTAAATTTAAGTCAGTACTTTTATAAATAACCATACATACAATAACTAGAAGAAATCAGCGCTTTTAGATTTGATGCGTAAGTAAATTTAAGTCAGTACTTTTGTAAATAACCATACATACAATAACTAGAAGAAATCAGCGCTTTTAGATTTGATACGTAAGTAAATTTAAGTCAGTACTTTTGTAAATAACCATACATACAATAACTAGAAGAAATCAGCACTTTTAGATTTGATACGTAAGTAAATTTAAGTCAGTACTTTTATAAATGACAACACTTACAATATGTAGAACAAATCAGTGCTTTTAGATTTGATACGTAAGTAAATTTAAGTCAGTACTTTTATAAACAACCATACATACAATAACTAAAAGAAATCAGCACTTTTAGATTTGATACGTAAGTAAATTTAAGTCGGTACTTTTATAAATAACAACACTTACAATATGTAGAACAAATCAGCACTTTTAGATTCGATATGTGAATACATTTAAAAGTCAGTACTTTTGTAAATAACAACATTTACAATATCTAGCAGTAATCAAGCAGTAAGTAATATTTTTCAAATGCTATCTATACCTTTACTGAAGTACAGGATGTGTGTATAGGATGTATGTACTTCGTACACACCCCCACTTCTAATATTTGTGTGAAAGCCACGAGAAACACGTGACCTAATGGTGTGTTATTAAAATGAAAGCTTTGGTTTCCGTTGCTTGAATCACTCCAGCAATCACTGCAGTAATCACTACAGCAGCTAAATACCTGTTTTGCCCGTATAGCAGCTGAGAGGATACTTTGAGTGTCTGCTTTGTGTTTGTGAATAGAGTGAACAGTTTTAACAAGAGCTTGTTGAAACAGATAAGGGCTCCATGAGGGCCAGATCTCTCATCTGTGTTTCAAGAGTAAACATATCATTTCACACTAAAACAAAAAAACAACAACTGCCCAATCAGGAAGGAAAAGCTTAGCAGGTACTGTCACTTGGCAGGTAACAATGTGCATAATAATTGTGTATGTGTGTGTGTGTGTGTGTGTGTAATGCCATGAGGGGCTGTCATAAGGGGCACTGCTCTCCATTCCACACTTCACCAGTAGCTCTGGCCCATGGCTATGTTTGATTTTCACGGCTGCTGGAAAACCCATTCGAAGCACAGTGGGGAAACCTGCTGCTCTTACTTGGAGGCATGCAAAAGTACAGGAGGGCTTCTATCTTACTAATGTGAACTGGAAGACTTAATACAGTCAGACTTTAAAGCTTGAGGCTGTTAATATGAACTTCAGAACATAATGTCCTTTATAAAAGTTGAAGATTCCTCTTGTATGGCATAGATAATTCATATCATCATATTAAAACAAGCATTATTTGATCACAGCAGCTGCCCTTTGCACTGTGTGGACATTTTTATGAAGCTGGGCCAGTAGATATGCTGTAAAATAATTTATTTACCTAAACATACATTAATACATAAGAATGTTAAGTTACTCAAGTTACTATCCTCCTACTATCCTCTTGAGTTACTATTTTGGAGCTACTGACAATACCAGGAGAAGCCACAAGGGGAGGATAACTACCCAATGTAATGGTGGGCGCTTAACAGAACTGTATGTGATTGTATGTGTAAAATATCTACCCTCTCACCATTCTAGCTGATCGCTTCAGCATCTTCTAATATAGAGTAGAAGGGTTCACATGAGGTGCTCGCTTTTAAATCTACTGACATTCAGAAATTACAATCAATTGAAATGACAAACAGCTACCATTCTGAGCTATGACTTGCTGCCTTTTATCTCATATTCATAGAAATGCCTCCAGCCAGACATCAAACCTGAAAAAAAAATGGCATGCAAAACAGCAAGACCTATCAGGGAATTCATCTCATTATGCTGCCCCAGCTTCTAATGTGTGCCATATGCAAGCTCTAATTAAAATGCACCCATGTCTTTCAATAAGCTTGCTCTGATTTAATTTAATTGGCCCACCAATGTTCTGAGACATTCAAAATGTCAGCAGGAGTAAGAAAGAATATACGGAGCTCTGCCGCTACAAGCGCAAAATCCGAATGATCACTGATGACTCTCAGAGCATTGGGGGTCTTATATCTGTGACTGTGTTAGTGAATGCTTTCTTATTGCTGTCTATCTAATCTATCAGTTATCATTAAACCCATCATTTATTCATGCAATACCGAGCCTGTTAGTTAACAGTTAGATGACTGGATGAGTATCATAGGGTGAATGTTTCAGCGTGATCATATATATTTTTAAAAATTATATATTTTTTCTATGTGTATTTTGAATATATATGTATATATTAACGGCATAATGGCAATATGGTACACATTTATAGAAATCACACAAGAGTAACTAGTGAAATTTCATTAACTGGACTGGTCATTTTAGAGAGTAGATAACTAACACAGGGTACAGTTATATGACTTTCTTGTGTAGTTGAATATACTATTTAGACTATTGCCCTGTATTCTCATAGCAAAGCAGTGTGCAGCATCTGTGAATTTAACAAATTTATATGTTATATGATTTATTGTTTTATATTTCAGTAGAATTACACTCATCTAACTCTTTCTTGAGAAGCCCAGTACATCTATTATTCATGCAATTCTAATCAGCCAAACAGTGCATAAAATCATGCAGATCCAACAGCTTCAGGAAATATTCACATCAACTATCAGACTGGGGTTAAAAATGTGATCTCAGTCATTTTAAATATGTGGCACTATTACTGGTGAGGTTTGAGTATTTTGGACGCTTGATGACTGGAAAATGTTGCCCGGTCTGATGAATCTCAGTTTCTGGTAGAGCCAGAATTTGGCATCAACAGCATGAAGCCGTGGAGCCAACCTGTGTCCTGTGTCAGCAGTCCAGGTTGGTGGAGGTGGTGTAATGGTGTGGGGAATGTTTTCTTGGCACAGTCCTAGCCTTTTAATAGCAGTCATTGCTTGAATGCCATAGCCAACAGTATTTGAGTACTGTTGCTGACCATATGCATCCATTCATGGTCACAATTTACTCATCTTCTAATGGCTACTGATATTGCACCGTGTCCAGTGGATTTCCCAATCACTGGATCTGACACAGTCATGTGAACATTGACCAGAATCTCAAAGGAATGTTTCTAACAGCTTATGGGAAGAAGAATGCCATGAATAATTGAGGCTGTTTTGAGAGCAGAACAGTATTTATGTAGTGTTACTAATAAAGTGCTTGGTAACTGTATATTCTATTATTTGCGCTTGCATTGATTTACTTTGCTTTTTAACGAGTGTTACAACTAGCCCCTCTGTCAGTAACAAATAAGCCAAAGTAGTCCAGTGGGAAAAACAACCCACACAAAGTGAGCAAAACAAATAAAACTACAGTATTTGCACATGGATGATGCCAGGAGCAGGGGCATTTGTACTATTACATGCAGTACAGCAGAGGTTTCAAGCACAAATATGCCCATGCCTACACCGTTACATAGAGATTCGAAGTAGATAAATAGTAAAATAATGGTGGCATTCTTATTTGAAAATCCTTTCAGGGCTCAAAATAATTGAGAATTTGGAAATCCCTGGCAGTATACAATATGTTTACCACGCTGATGCATCTTTGACCTGCTTGTTCCCACACCGTAACCCACCAGCATAATGCACAATATAGAATATTTGTAGAGGGTAATATTTGGAAACATCTAGTACATGAACAATCGAGTGTGTCCTCATTAGTAGCTCGACGTCTATGGCACTCTTCATAAATCATACTACTGGTTCCTCAAACACCACTGCACTCCTAATCACTAGCCCTTAATTGTGACGATGGGGACAATTTATAAGGGAAATATTCATTAGAACTCATGTAGTTAGACATGATATTTATTTAAGAATCCTTTCAGGCCTCACTTTTGGTGAGAACACTTTAAAAATAAGGCGCTGTTACTATGATCAAAAGATCGGTGGTTTGAATCCCGGTCATGCACAATTGGCCTTGCTCTGTCATGGGTGGGTAGATGCCGCTCTCTCCCCACATTGCTTCACTGCGGTGCTGTCCAATGAGAGGGGTTGGGGGTAAGTATAATAAGTAACAAAATAAAAAAATAAGGCTTCAGAGCTCTGAACTCAGATAACTTGATTTTATTAGACTAAAGGTATTTAGAGTATTTGGTTCTTTCTTCCTGGTAGGGATTGTTTGGGTGTCACTGTGCTGCTGGTATAAAAGGCCAGTCTAATAATCAGGGGTGCTGTATGGGAGGTGGGTTGGGGGAAGTTAGGACAATTCTACGGGTTTGTGACCGAGTTATGTGGGCAGAATTGTTAGAGTTGTGGGGCCCGATGTAATACATTTCTCAGGGCTCAAAATCCCTGGCAGCACTCCTGCTAATAACACACAAGAGCTTTGCAAAAGTACAGGATCGCCATAGGGGTGGGGAAAGTTATGGTGATTCTAAGGGTCTGTGACCGACAAGGGCCATCAAAAATGTATTAATAGAGTATTTTGCCAGAATTGTTAGAGTTGTGGGGCTCAGTGTAATACATTTTATGGGGCTGAAGTCCTTGGTAGTATATAATGTTTACCACATTGATGCATCTCTTCATTTGACTCGTCTGTTCCCACACTGTGACCCACCAGCATAATGCACAATATAGAATAGTAGTAGAGGGTAATATTTGGAAACATCTAGTACATGAACAATCCAGTGTGTCCTCATTAGTAGCTTGTCATCTATGGCACTCTTCATAAATCATACTACTGGTTCCTCAAACACCACTGCACTCCTACATCACTAGTCCTTAATTGTGATTGTAGGGGCAATTTATAAGGGAGATATTCATTAGAGCTCATTACACGAGACTTTGCTTGTTATCAAAATGCATCGGTAATCAGTGTCTTGCTCTGATTCAGTCCTCATTCAGGCTAATTGCAATACTGCAGCTGTACAGACAGCTGGTCATACACAGTAATGACAGAGAGGTCAACCCAAGTCAACCTCTTTAGCCCACCACTGAACAAAGGCAATTATCCATACTACACATAACCCCCCAAACCCCCAGTCTAGATCCACTTGACTCAGAACAATACAGTCAGGAAAGACACTGCATTATTCAAGCAATGTAAGATATGGTGAGCATGCCCATTGATTCTGGAGTACAACTCCCAACTCCAGCAGCTGCTGTTCCTGTTCTGACCTCAGCTTCTCCACTTCTGCTCCTAGTGTTATTTTAAGCCACCTCCAACGCTGTTCACTTGCACTCAGAGGCCCCATCGCTGATGAAAAAACCAAGACAGGCTGGGAGGGTTGAGAGATACCCTGCTGATGCCTCAGCATATAGTTGTCGGCAGATGACAGCATTGGCATAAAAGTAATCTTCTGGTAGTTCAGACATCAAAGGCAGAATGAACCGCGCCAGACTTGAAATAGCGGCACATTTCACCACCTCTGCCACTTGGTCCCTGCACTTGCTACTGATCAACCACAGACATACAAAGGCCAGCCCCTGTAAGTAGCATTCCCTAGTGAGATACACATGCCACCCAGGTGCCACAGCAACAAACTAATTATATGACACTCATGACAAACACGTCTGGTAAGTTTTCATGTTACCATGGGTCATCACAGATTAAATAGATTAGATAAGATAGATAGATGTAGACATATAGATAGATAGATAGATAGATAGATAGATGTAGACATATAGTTAGATAGATAGATGCAGACATATAGATAGACAGATAGATACAAAGATAGATAGATAGATGTAGACACATCGATAGATAGATAGATAGATACATAGATAGATGTAGACATATTGATAGATAGATAGATAGATAGATAGATACATAGATAGATGTAAACATCGATAGATAGATAGATAGATGTAGATAGATACATAGATAGATGGATAGATAGATAGATGTAGATAGATAGATACATAGATGTAGACTTATAGTTAGATAGATAGATAGAGAGATAGATAGATAGATGTAGACATATAGATAGATAGATACATAGATGTAGACATATAGTTAGATACATAGATGTAGACATATAGTTAGATAGATACATAGATAGATAGAAGTAGACAGATAGACAAATGTAGACAGACAGACAGATATATGTAGACAGATAGATATATGTAGACAGATAGACAAATGTAGACAGACAGATAGATAAATGTAGACAGACATAGATAAATGTAGACAGACATAGATAAATGTAGACAGATAGATAAATGTAGACAGACATAGATAAATGTAGACAGACAGATAGATAAATGTAGACAGACAGATAGATAAATGTAGACAGGTAGATAGATAAATGTAGACAGACAGACAAATGCAGACAGACAGGTAGACAGATAAATGTAGACAGATAGACAAATAAATGTAGACAGACAGACAGATCAATGTAGACAGATGGATAAATGTAGACAGACAGACAGATAAATGTAGACAGACAAATAAATGTAGACAGACAGACAGATCAATGTAGACAGATGGATAAATGTAGACAGATAGATAAATGTAGACAGACAGACAGATAAATGTAGACAGACAAATAAATGTAGACAGACAGACAGATCAATGTAGACAGATGGATAAATGTAGACAGATAGATAAATGTAGACAGATGGATAAATGTAGACAGACAGATAGATAAATGTAGACAGACAGATAGATAAATGTAGACAGACAGACAAATGCAGACAGACAGGTAGACAGATAAATGTAGACAGACAGACAGATAAATGTAGACAGATAGACAAATAAATGTAGACAGAAAGACAGATCAATGTAGACAGATGGATAAATGTAGACAGATAGACAAATAAATGTAGACAGACAGACAGATCAATGTAGACAGATAGACAAATAAATGTAGACAGACAGACAGATCAATGTAGACAGATGGATAAATGTAGACAGATAGATAAATGTAGACAGATAGATAAATGTAGACAGATGGATAAATGTAGACAGATGGATAAATGTAGACAGACGGATAAATGTAGACAGATGGATAAATGTAGACAGACGGATAAATGTAGACAGATGGATAAATGTAGACAGATAGATAAATGTAGACAGATGGATAAATGTAGACAGATAGATAAATGTAGACAGACGGATAAATGTAGACAGATAGATAAATGTAGACAGACGGATAAATGTAGACAGATAAATGTAGACAGATAAATGTAGACAGACAGATAAATGTAGACAGATAGATAAATGTAGACAGATGGATAAATGTAGACAGATAAATGTAGACAGATGGATAAATGTAGACAGATAGATAAATGTAGACAGATAAATAAATGTAGACAGATAAATGTAGACAGACAGATAAATGTAGACAGATAGATAAATGTAGACAGACGGATAAATGTAGACAGATAGATAAATGTAGACAGATAAATGTAGACAGATAGATAAATGTAGACAGATAAATGTAGACAGACAGATAAATGTAGACAGATAAATGTAGACAGATAAATGTAGACAGACAGATAAATGTAGACAGATAGATAAATGTAGACAGACGGATAAATGTAGACAGATGGATAAATGTAGACAGATAGATAAATGTAGACAGATAAATGTAGACAGATGGATAAATGTAGACAGATGGGTGGATAAATGTAGACAGACAGATATAATCAAAGGCAGAAATCACAGCTTGCAAATGCTTTCTGTAGCAGCTAAAAGTCATTCAGGTCTTGTAGTCGCAGGTCTATCATTTTTTGGTCAGGGGATTGTGAGGGCCATTACAAAAAGCTTCTGTTTGTGTTTCTTCATGGTGGATTTTGATGTTTGTTTTGGAACATCCTAATCTCATCCTTTTTACAGCTTCAGCCTTTTAACATATGGTTTGATATTTGCAATCAGGACTTTCCAGTATTTTGTGGAGTTCTTTCTTCCCTCCACCCATGCAATATTGCTAATGCCACTGGCATCAACATCACCACTCCATTCACATTTTTATATGATGTGTTTTGTGCTGTACAATAAATTCACATAAATTCTCCATTTTTTGCTGTTTTTGACAGCAAAAATTCTTTTTCCTAAAGAATGACTGTTGCTCCTTATGTTGTACTTTCATTTTTGTTTTTTGAATAGCTTCAGAGCAGCTATTCTGAAAGTAGAAAGATTTGCCAGTGATTTCGGCCTCCTTGCCGTCGGCACCTTTTGTTGTCGCACTATTTCAGTGGCACCTGTCTTCACATGCTGAATCCTCTTTCCTCGGCCTCTGCCCTTGGCCCAAACCTTTACCGTCTGCATGATTGATAACACCGTGTCTTATGAGGCATCTTCGCCCCCTACTTTCAGTAACCACAGATCAGGTGTCCAGTTATTATAGGCTCTCATCTTCTGATGGTGACACTGGGTTCTTGGAGTTTCGAGGTGGAGGGACGAGACTTAGATTGAAGGTGGGGGAGGGGGGGGTGCACTCAAAGGAAAGGCCATCTCTCAGCTGTGTTAACCTCGAAATCTTGCACTTTTCCAAAATAGCTTCAGGGTATTTATATGGGAGTTGGCCATGTGAACTGGCTGACACATACACCTCAGTGATAGATGGCCTCCTTCTCAGGGATGAGGTAATGCGCACTGCGGGTTAGTGTGTAGCACTGGGTTCAGTATCTTGGCCTTAGCACATGTTGAATGTATCTTCCGATGCTAGTGTTTACTGGTGGGAAGCAGAAACGAGGGCGCAGTACAGAATGATTTAAAGCACACAGATGGCATGCAGACACATTATCAATACCTACAGCAGCAGATTCACTTGCAGCCTTTAAATCAATCTTGCTGCTATTCATAACCAGACATAACTAACAATGATAACTGACAAAGAAAATGTATATCACTGTTTGGCAGATTGAGAAATGGACATATACACGAACAAGACCATAGACATATACAGATGATCAGACAAAAGCACAATTTTAAAGAAATGCAAGAACTGAGCTGTCCGAAAAAAGTGTCAGGTCATCCACAGGAGGTCCTGACATCATTTTCTGACTCACCTCATGCCTCTGCTCCAGATCCTTCAAGGTTTCCAACAGCTAGCACTCAAGCGTGTATGTAATCAGAGACTTGGAAAGTGTTGCCTTGCACTTTACCCTATATTACAGTGAATCTGTCCCTTGGCCAGCACTGTACCTACGTCATACTGTCCCAATACTGTAATACTTTGCACTTTTAAAGCCTCTAGTTATCGTCTCAGACTTGAATAAGTGTTCAGTTGGCGTCTGCGCTCCATGTGGGCAATCTCACATCTGCATTATCCGTTAATATCGGTGTGACGCTTGGAAGAGGATCACTCAACAGACAGGTGGTTTAGAGAGTACAGTTGCACTCAAGGGCTGTGTGAATAAGCTCACATATTGCAGTAAGCAACAAATCGCCACATGGGTGCTTAACTGTGCGGAGAGACGGTCACAGTGAATTGGGAGAAGCTAAGCTTTTGGAACTACTGGTTTAGCTGTCTTGGGTTTCTGACGCAGGTAAGCACTTTACAATGCTTGTGGCCTTTAAAATGCAAATAAGCACTTTTATACAAGCATGTTGACTTTCCCTACGTGTGGTCTTTTCCTGTTGTGTATGGAGGCAACCTACAGCTAACTACACTGCTATTTGTCTGTCTGTATGAGGTGTATTACGTCTCTGAGAGCAATGAATGGCCTGGTAATAGAGGTATAACAACAGAGAACATGCTGCACATTTAAGCAATCAGCAGGGCTTGTCGGAGCACTAGTTGGCTTTGCTATTCTGAGTTCTCCTCTCTGACAGTGGAACCCAACGTTTTACTCCGAGACAGAACTGTTGGTCAGGCACCCCAGTCGCTAAAACCAGATTAATGTGGGGATTACCATGGGGTGAATGGTCTGCCATTAAACACTAAGGCTAGACGGTACCCTTTATTGAACTCCAGCCGTTTCGTAAATTTCCCATGTCATCACACATTAAGGTCTGCTTTGCACCTCTTGGGAAGCTTTCCATCCTGTTCAAGAGCATGTGGTATTCGCTGTGTGAACTTTGCACTGAAACGGAGTAAAGAGAGGGGCAGGGAGCTTTGATCAAGGAGATGAAAGTGCATCCGCCACCAGTTCCACGGCTGTGGTTGAGCTGGATGGTTTTGATCAGTTGAGAGGGCTGGTGGGAACCATAGAACCAGACACGAACAAAGAGCTTTCCATGACAAAAACCAGGGGTGTGTAAAATTATAGTAAAAGAATTTATAATAACCTGGATCATTTCAGATATGATTTGTGATGCTAACCATTATTTACTAGCTTTACTGTGCAGCTCTGTAAATGTGGACACAATAAAAATAGAAATCAGTTCAGTGTTGCCTTAAAGAACTTATCTGTGCACTTTAGAGGCTTTCCTCTGAGGTATAAAAAAAGACGAAACACACATACACAGGATGGCTTTGTAATCTAGCCTGCGGAAGGTCAAGAAACACACAGCAAAACATCAAAAAAGTGTCACAAAGCAAATAAGAGGTACAAATGCACAGTCAGGGCAATCGTTAAACTACGCAGTAGCAGCGGATCAGTGTGTATTGATGTTATTTTGGCCTGCCCTGCTGCCTGAGTTTCTAAGGCCCTTGTGAAGATCATGAATTCTTAAAAGAGGCGATATATATCTGCCAGAAGCTGGTTGCCTCTTCAAGGAGTGGAATCTTGTCCAAAATGCAGCTTTCAACCTTTCAACAGAGGCATGACTGAACACTAAAATGCCTGACTAAAAGCCAAAGTGCATTTTGCTTCCTGTCCCCTGACTCAAACCCTATTGAAAACCTGTGGCCTGAGCTGAATTGCAGTGTCTCAAACAAACTGCAAAGATGTGGAAAGATTTTTCATTGAGAAATGGTCCAAATTACACAGATTATACAGACAAAAGTATTGGGACACCTGCTTATTAAATTTTCTCCTGACATCAAGGATAATAAAAAAAAAGTTTATGCTACTTTTGTTGGTGTAACTGTCCAGTGAAAGATGTCTACTAGATTTGGAGCACTGCTATAAGGATTTGATTGCATTTAGCAACAGGATTGTTAGTGAGCTCAGTGACCTCATTCCCAACTCCCCAACTTATCCCAAAAGGTTTGGATGGAGTTCCACTGCTCCACAGCTCAATGCTGGGGGGCTTTACACCCCTCCAGCCCACGCCTGGTATTAGGCATAGTGCCAACAGGTTCATGTTATCTTGTCCAATACTAAATGCAGAAGTCCAGTTTCTTTATTAAAGAGGGGAATATATGTTTTGTTCTTGCATTTCAGAGATTCATTAAGTATTTGTTTTAGATATTAGATATATTTTGGTTCAGATTCACCAAGATAGAATTCTAAAAATCAAGATTTTGCTGTATATAGCACACTTTTTAGGCACCTCTGAAATTAGACTAAAAAATGTGGGCAGCATCTGGGCAGCAAGTATTTATTTACTCAGTAAAACACTGATATTAGCATGAATACAAAATCTTACAGAACGTAGTGGCTTAAACATCTCCCAAATATATCTCATGATAGTCTAATATTGTTTATACTTATCATTAAACACCTGGGTTTAATGATGTTGAATCAGGTGAGCTGGTGATGGAATTGAACAAATCCACCCACTGGCTGGAGGCGTCCAGGAGAAACCTGGAACCAAGCTTCATTCTGTAAACTACTTTCTTCAAAATGAGAACTCCTTACTTACTTTTTACTGTATTTATGTTTACCTGCCTCTGTTCTAATGTGATCTGGAGTTTTTAGAAGAACAAAAATAGATATATAGGTATATAGGTTTTAAATAATGTGCTTAGGTCCCTAAAACATCTGCACAGTCCTGTATCTGTGTACACATCACAAATTGAGTGATGGATGCTGATGCATCTTAAGTTATTATTAACCTGTGTTGCATTTCTATCATTATACTAATTATACTAACTATAATACTAACTCCACGCAGGCATGTATCTTGATATGTAGATTTTCCAAGGTTTGTGAACACATTGAAAAATACATCAGTCCCACATTTTTTTGCTGTTTAAAGAACTCGAAGACAAAAAATTGTGAGGAGAAATTAATACAGATAAGATGGGAAATCCTGCACCTAATAATTGGGGTTACACATAGGGCTTCTGGAAGGCCAGACCCACTTCCCTCCAAGCTCACTTCACAGAACTAACTCTTAACCAACTTCATAACTGTAGAACCACACCTGGTGACTAAGGCCCCACTCTAGCCCCACTGATGCATGCTCAGGGCCTCCGGTTCCATGTTGCACTACAACAACCACCATACAAACTACACACTGCACTTCATCAGTGTCCTCCACTCCACAATGGCTGCTCCCTGGTGGTTAAGGCCATACCCAGCTTAGAGCTTCAACAGGGCTAAAAATGAAGAGAATAGCATAATGGGCTAAATGTAGATTATGCAGATACACACTATACACTGGCCATTGTTAACAGCCTCTCTGTAATTGGGCTAAGTCTGTGTATTATGCAGTTGTTCAGTTTTGTAGAGGTACTGATGATACTTAAATACACTCAATAACTATATTATGATGTATTTTAATTTTAATTTTATTTGTAATAGGGAAGTTTGAGTGTGTGGAACCTTTTAAAGGTCTAAAAGAATCATAGCTAGATTGAAAGGTTATTCACATTCACACGTCTCTATTACAAACATGCTCCTTTAGGAAGCCAAAAGTGGTTGTTCTATGACATCCCTTAAAGCACCTTTAGATTTGACCGTCCAATCAACGACAAGAATCAAAGATATGAGACACTAATATGCTGGTATCTGTACCCAGGGAAGCAGCCCCACCGCAGTGCTTTTTGTGGAAAGCTCTGTTCTCCTCAGCCTGATTCATGGGTTTTAATTCTAATAAGAATTCTCCCTCTCAGCCTTGGCTATATATCCGGTGATGCAAAATTGTGGCCTATAGCTCTGAGAAAGTGCCTTATTGATTTTTTTTTTAACTCCATTATTATCAAGACGTTTTTTATGATCTCACTCCACAGCAGGAATTAATAATGTAGCTCTAGCCTTCTCTCCACACTGGTGTAGAAAAGATCAGGTGTCAAACCTTCATGACTGGTGTGATGAACACGGCGCGTTTCCCTCCATGTATACCTTTACTCACTCTGCTTAATACCTTCCAGACACGCAGCACTCATTTATATTTGATTGAGGCTGAAGACAACTTTGAAAGGGTCTCTTACTCACTCTTCAGTATCACATAGCCTGATACGCACAGACTGAAAAAAAAGAAGATCAGGCTGCAAGGAAAGTGGGTGTGTGTGGTTATGGGTGATTAGCATATGCCTCTTTGTCTCATTTGTTGATTGTGGTAATGATCTAGACAGTGGCTGATAGAGGCAATGTGTAGGTGTAGGCCCCTTTTACATTTTAGAGTTGCCACTTCTGCTGGTTTCTGAAAAACTATGTTTACAGTTGAGTTAAAAAAAAAGTAAATATGATTTACAGTGAAGAAAATAAGTATTTGAACACCCTGCGACTTTGCAAGTTCTCCCACTTAGAAATCATGGAGGGGTCTGAAATGTTCATCTTAGGTGCATGTCCACTGTGAGAGACATAATCTAAAACAAAAAATCCAGAAATCACAATGTATGATTTTTTTTATCATTTATTTGTGTGTTACTGCTGCAAATAAGTATTTGAACACCTGCCAATCAGCAAAAATTCTGGCTCTCAAAGACCCGTTAGTCTGCCTCTAAAAAGTCCACCTCCACTCCACTTATTATTCTAAATTAGAAGCACCTGTTTGAGGTCATTAGCTGCATACAGACACCTGTCCACCCCACACAATCAGTAAGACTCCTACTAACATGGCTAAGACCAAAGAGCTGTCCAAAGACACCAGAGACAAAATTGTAGACCTCCACAAGGCTGGAAAGGGCTACGGGGCAATTGCCAAGCAGCTTGGTGAAAAAAGATCAAAAGTTGGAGCAATTATTAGAAAATGGAAGAAGCTAAACATGACTGTCAATCTCCCTCGGACTGGGGCTCCATGCAAAATCTCACCTCGTGGCGTATCAATGATCCTAAGAAAGGTGAGGAATCAGCCCAGAACTACACGAGAGGAGCTGGTCAATGACCTGAAGAGAGCTGGCACTGTTTCCAAGGTTACTGTGGGTAATACACTAAGACGTCATAGTTTAAAGTCATGCATGGCACAGAAGGTTCCCCTGCTTAAATCAGCACACGTCCAGGCCCGTCTTAAGTTTGCCCATGACCATTTGGATGATCCAGAGGAGTCATGGGAGAAAGTTCTGTGGTCAGATGAGACCAAAATAGAACTTTCCACTCGCCGTGTTTGGAGGACGAAGAATGATGAGTACCATCCCAAAAACACCATCCCTACTGTGAAGCATGGTGGTGGAAGCATCATGTTTTGGGGGTGTTTTTCTGCACATGGGACAGGACAACTGCACTGTATTAAGGGGAGGATGACCGGGGCCATGTATAGCGAGATTTTGGGGAACAACCTCCTTCCCTCAGTTAGAGCACTGAAGATGGGTCATGGCTGGGTCTTTCAACATGACAATGACCCAAAGCACAGAGCCAGGATAAGCATGGAGTGGCTCCGTAAGAAGCATAGTAAGGTTCTGGAGTGGCCTAGCCAGTCTCCAGACCTAAACCCTATAGAAAATCTTTGGAGGGAGCTCAAACTCTGTGTTTCTCAGCGACAGCCCAGAAACCTGGCTGATCTGGAGAAGATCTGTGTGGAGGAATGGGACAAAATCCCTGCTGCAGTGTGTGCAAACCTGGTGAAAAACTACAGGAAACATTTGACCTCTGTAATTACAAACAAAGGCTACTGTACCAAATATTAACATTGATTTTCACAGGTGTTCAAATACTTATTTGCAGCAGTAACACACAAATAAATGATTAAAAAAATCATACATTGTGATTTCCGGATTATTTTTTTTTAGATTATGTCTCTCACAGTGGACATGCATCTAAGATGAAAATTACAGACCCCTCCATGATTTCTAAGTGGGAGAACTTGCAAAGTCGCAGGGTGTTCAAATACTTATTTTCCTCAGTGTATATAGGGTGGTGTTGCACAGCTCCTATGGGTGTGGGGTTGTGGGTTTGATTCTTTCTCTGGTCTCTGTATGGAAAAAATTTGGTGTGTTCTCCACGGACATCCCTGTTGTTCTCCCACCTCCTAAAAACACACCCAATGAGTAAATTGGTCATGCTAAATTACCCCTACGTGAGACGGAATGGGTGTGTGTGATTGACCAGTGCCCTGTCCAGGGGGAGGCAGAAAAAGCAGAAGAAGCAGAATTAGACGATGAAGATGAAGAATAAGCGGAAGAAGACAAAGAAGAAAGAGAAGATGAAGAAGCAGAGGACAGAAAACAAAGAATATCATGAAGCAGATGAAGAAGATAAAGCAGAAAGACGAAAAAAATAAGCAGAAGATGAAGAAGCACAAGAAGACAAAGAAAAGGTACAAAGAAGAAGAAGCAGGTGATGAAGCAGAAGCATATGAAGAAGAAGCAGTGGGTCTATAAGACCTTTATGAACACAATTTCTGACACGGCCATTCAGCTGGGCTAGCCTTGTTTCGTGCAGACACTAATGTTGATATGTGCAGAAAGACTCGATGAGGAAGTCTGTGGGTTTTACATCAACACTGAATGCTGAGCTAGTCTGCAGGCACTGCTCCTTGCTGGTGGAGTTTGTGACCGTCACATGTAGGCCATTTTATTTACCACACAAATTTACCACCATGCTCATAGTAGCAGTATATATCCACCCTTATGGTGAACACTAACGATAAACTGATGTGTACTGTAAACGGCCATCAGTGAGCTCCAATACATGCACCCTGATGGTCTGTTTGTCATCACTGGAGATTTCCACCATGCAAATCTCAAGTCACTGCTAAATTCCATCAGCTTTGCAATCCGGCGAACCATACGTCATACAGCGCTGAGCCCCTCCCAGCCCTGCCCCCATTACGTCTACTGGGACCAAACCTCTGTTATGCTAATTCCAGCATACAGACCACTCATCAGACATGCCAAATTGGATCCAAAACAGGTGATAGGCTACACCCCCCCCCCACCCCCCCAGGAGCCATCTCTGCTCCTCAGCACTGGTTTGAGCACAGTGTCTGGGACATGTTTTGGAAGGCTGTAACCTGTGGTGCATACAGCAGCAGTGAATGACTACATCTGTATGCACTGATGACGCTACTTCAAGTCCATCATGACACACCACAACCAGATGACATGGGTAACTGCAGAGGTTCGCACTCTGCCGACAACCCACAATCAGGCCTGATGACAGCAGGACCATCCAGTCCCAGGCCATCAGAGAGGCAAAGCACAGGAAAATCCACAGCCACTTTCAGGACAATGCTCAGACACATTGCATTACTGACATGTGGCAGAGCATGTTGGTCTGTCGTGAAATCATCAGGAGTCATTAATACCTGATGGAAGCATCAGGAAGGGAATCTGAAAAGGGCCTATTGCTGTTCTGATGTTCTAAAAGAATTTGTTCGATGGAACAACAAAGTCTATGACCAAGACTAGAAAATGAGCTGAAATTACTTACCTGTGTTTCAGTCCACATGTATTATAAGGTCAGATTTTCAGCTCAGGCTAGCTGAGCGGAGGTAGTGTCTGTATCTTTCTGAAAAACAGGAATGGACTAGCTGAAGCTTCTTTTACAGCAGAAGCCATGTGGTACAGAAGTAAAGTGGAATTTTCTGCTTCACTTTCTTTTATTGTAGTTGCATATTGCATTGGTTGGAGTATCCATACTGCTTTGTGACTGATTACACATTTCATTTGTAGGTATAGCATCTGTTTTATACCAGAGTCTCAATAAGAGAAGAACAGTGCCTAAAGAACTTAATTTCCCACGCTGCTAGATGCTGCTGGATGTTCTATGTAGTTAATTCTTATGAATCACCTATGAGTTTTTAAGTTGATATGTTTTTCTAGTACTACAGTACTTGGTTTGGTTTGGTTTCCACACAGAAAAAAACTCAAGCACACCAGAATGCAAACCACAAACAAACCATGTGAGAATGTTCTCTCTGCTTATTGATCAGACCTGTCTAAAAAAGCAGAAAGCAGAAAAGAGAACAGAAAGGAGGTCCTCTGTTCTGGACTAGTGTATATTTCTGTGCAATTTAACATCAAACAACCGCAGAGGCCAGATCTTAGCTTTGGCATTTGTTCATCGCTGTAGTGATTATCTGGGCAGTATACCAGGAACCTTTTGAGGCATTTGGCTACAGGAGCCATTTAGCTCAAACCTGTGGAGTACCCCTGAGAGTTGGGTCTGATCAAGGTCTGATCATGTTCTCACCACTCCAAAGTTCGTGTGGGACCGGAACAAGACCACATCTTCTCAAAAGGTCTCTGTCCGGTTATTGCAGTCCACATCCGAGTGCGATTACTATAGTCACACCTGCCCAGCGGTGCAAACGAACCAGAGTCCGATTTAACTAGACTAAAGCGTCTACAGTCTTGTGTTCCACTAACTTGATTGGCTTGATTTCAAACCCTGCACAAGGCCAAAAGATCTGTCATCAGAACTAACAAACCAGCCTTTGGCTTTGGATGCTGACGGAAATGAAGTGATCAACTGCATGTGGCAAGTGTAGACAATTACTTGGCTGCGAGCAAACAACAACTGAATTTGTAGTGCCACCCC